>NW_028274863.1:0-314777 GCF_037043125.1 Eumetopias jubatus | reverse complement strand
AAAACGCTTGTCTCTCCCTGAAACAAGATCTGAGTTGAGAGAAGCTTGAGACACAACTCCTTTCTCAAACAGTGGAATATGGCACAGTAGTTGTGCCTTCACCTTTAACGGTGGAAAGTTCTTCCATCTCTTCCCTGTAGGTGGTAGTGGAAAGACTGTTTCCCTACACTTTTCGTTTCTTGAGAGGCGAGTGTAAGACACTTACCTTCTATAGCAACACACACATACCTCCAAAGGCTTCTTTCTTCAATAACCCAGATGTTAGCGCGAAAGCCTGATGGACATGGCCTCGTTTCTCAGAATTCAGTGTAAGGCTACTACCACTGAGGCTAGCCCGCGTACATTGGAAGACCCATCCACCTCCACGACACAGGACTTAATGGAGAGAAACCCTCCGCCCAACGTGTTCCTCCCTGGACGGTATCGCGCGTTCCATCTCTTTCCTTTCACACCCGGTTTAACAAGCCGCTTCCATCCTTACGAAAAGAGACGGTAGTCGAAGGACGCCAACCCTCGAGATTTGTTCTTAGAGGGAAACAGGCGTATGCCATCTTCCTTGTGCTTCCGCACATCATACATTTCCATACACATCTTTCTTCATGTCACGACGGTAGGCACATTCGAAACGGAGAGCTAAGTCTAGTCTATGTCCCATACGCCTTCACACCCAATACGGAAAACACTTTCCTCTTTCCTGAAACGATATGATAGTTGAGGGAAGCCTTCTTCACAAGTGGTTTCTCAAGCACCGTCCGTCACAGGGCACATTCTAGATGCTTTCACCATTTCATGCTAAGTGCTTCTCACCCTTACGTGTATGGCTTTCCTGACGGATTTCCTTCTCACCCTTGAAGCCGTGACCTTTTCCATCTGCTCTCTCATACTCTTGGAAACACTTCCCACGGAACAGGATTTGAATTGCGACAGACATTCTACACTAATTACTTCTGTAGCACAGGCATGGGGCACATTCCTTGCGATTTCACCCTTACATGGGAAAAGTCTACCATGTTCAGGGAAGATGTTAGTGAGTAGTTCGTTTCTCGGCAGGGGTGTTTCTTCAGACTGAAGAGTACTTCCTTTGTTTAGGATTCAACACGTACATTTTGTGACTCTGGATTCCTCGGGAACCCAGATGGAAGCTCGAGGTCGCGTTTGACACAGACTTGGTTCGCAGAGATTAGTGTATGCCTTTCCTTGGGCGAAGTCACATCCTTTTGAAAACCCTTCTATCTTCGTGACACATGGTGTTCGTTGAGGAAAGCCCCCCCAGAAGAAGTTGTTCCGCGAGTATGGTGTATCACTCTTCCTTCCCCTCCGTTTTCTTTCGCACTTTGCTTCAAGCCGCTTCGTCCCTCAGCAAAGCCGATGGCAGTCGAAGGACCGCCCCTCCACAGCAGCGTTGTTTCTTAGACTTAAGTGTATAGCACGTCCCTTACGCTTCCTCCCCTTTCCAGACACACACCTCTCTAGGGGACAACTAGTGTGTTGGTTGTCCCATTCGACCCCCATTTTTCTTCACAAATCAGCGTGTGGCATCTTCCTTGCGCTTTCAAACAAAGTACTGACAACGCTTCTATCTTCCCGAAACAAGATCTGAGTTGGGAGAAGCTTTCGACCCAAGTTCGTTCTCAAGCAGTGGTATATGGCACAGTAGTTGTGCCTTCGCTTTTAACGTTGGAAATTTCCTGCGTCTTCTTCCCTGTAGATGGCAGTGGAAAGACTATTTCTCTCTACCGCTTTGTTCCTTGAGAGGTGAGTGTAAGACACTTACACATATATCTCAAAAGGCGTCATGCTTCCCGCACCGAGAGGTGAGCACGAAATCGTGTTGGACGTGGCCTTGTTTCTCTGAGTTCAGTGGAAGGCGCTGCTGAGGCTAGCTCACGTACCTTTGAAGGCCCTTCCAACTTCATGACACAAGACTTTCGTGGAGAGGGACCCTCCACACACCGTGTTCCTCACTGTAGTGTATCGCGCTTTCCGTCTCTTTTCTCTCGCCCTAAGCTTTAACAAGGTGCTTCCATCCGTACGGAAAGGGCTGGTCGTCGACGGACGGCAACCCTCTAGATTTGTTCTTAGAGTCAAACACCCGTAGGCAAGCCTCCTTACGCTTCCTCACATCATACCTCTCCATACTCATCCTTCTTCATGGAACGAACAGTAGACACATTCGAAACGGACGGCCGACTCTAGGGTACGTCCCTCATGCCTCCACACCCACGACGGAAAACACTTTTATCTTCCTGAAACAATATGATAGCTGAGGGCAGACTTCTTCACAAGGGGTTCATCAAGCACCGTCACAGGGCACGGCACCTTCTTTATGCCTTCACACGTTCATGCCAGAAGGCCGCTCATACGCAGGTGGTGTATGGCTTTCCAGGACTTCCTTCTCACACTTAAAGGCATGACCTGTTCCCTCTGCTGTCTCTCATACTCTTTGAAAACGTTCCTCGCGGAACAAGATTGGAATGGCGAGGGACCATCTACCCTAAGTATGTCTGTGCCACAGGCACGGGGCACATTCCTCGCGCTGCCACACTTACGTTGGAATAGACGAGCATTTTCAGGGAAGGTGTTAGTAGAAACACGGTTTCTCTGCAGTGGTGTTTCTTCAGACTGAAGTGCACGCCGCCTGTTTCGGATTCAACACATACCTGTTGTGACTATGTTCTCCCCGTGACGCCAGAGGTCAGCTCGAAGTCGCCTTCGACACAGACTTGTTTCGCGCCGTTTAGTCTGTGGCTTTCCTTTGGCGAACTCACGTACATTTGGAAAACCCTTCTAGCGTCGTGACCCATGGTGTCCATTGAGCGAAGCCCTCCGTACCACGTTGTTCCACGAGGAAGGCCTATCGGGCTTTTCCTCTGCTTCCTTTCATACTTGGCGTAAAGCCGCTTCGATCCTTCGGAAGGGAGAAGGGAGTCGAAGGACCGCTCCTCCGCAGCATTGCTTTTGAGACCTAAGTGTAGAGCTCGTTCCTTACGCTTCCTCCGATTTCCAGACACACACCTCTCTAGGGGACAACTTGTTCGTTGGTGGTCACATTCGACGCACATTTTTCCTCACAATTCCGCGGATGGCATTTTCCTGACGCTTTCACACGAAGTCCTGAAAACGCTTGTCTCTCCCTGAAACAAGATCTGAGTTGAGAGAAGCTTGAGACACAACTCCTTTCTCAAACAGTGGAATATGGCACAGTAGTTGTGCCTTCACTTTTAACGGTGGAAAGTTCTTCCATCTCTTCCCTGTAGGTGGTAGTGGAAAGACTGTTTCCCTACACTTTTCGTTTCTTGAGAGGCGAGTGTAAGACACTTACCTTCTATAGCAACACACACATACCTCCAAAGGCTTCTTTCTTCAAGAACCCAGATGTTAGCGCGAAAGCCTGATGGACATGGCCTCGTTTCTCAGAATTCAGTGTAAGGCTACTACCACTGAGGCTAGCCCGCGTACATTGGAAGACCCATCCACCTCCACGACACAGGACTTAATGGAGAGATACCCTCCGCCCAACGTGTTCCTCCCTGGACGGTATCGCGCGTTCCATCTCTTTCCTTTCACACCCGGTTTAACAAGCCGCTTCCATCCTTACGAAAAGAGACGGTAGTCGAAGGACGCCAACCCTCGAGATTTGTTCTTAGAGGGAAACAGGCGTATGCCATCTTCCTTGTGCTTCCGCACATCATACATTTCCATACACATCTTTCTTCATGTCACGACGGTAGGCACATTCGAAACGGAGAGCTAAGTCTAGTCTATGTCCCTTACGCCTTCACACCCAATACGGAAAACACTTTCCTCTTTCCTGAAACGATATGATAGTTGAGGGAAGCCTTCTTCACAAGTGGTTTCTCAAGCACCGTCCGTCACAGGGCACATTCTAGATGCTTTCACCATTTCATGCTAAGTGCTTCTCACCCTTACGTGTATGGCTTTCCTGACGGATTTCCTTCTCACCCTTGAAGCCGTGACCTTTTCCATCTGCTCTCTCATACTCTTGGAAACACTTCCCACGGAACAGGATTTGAATTGCGACAGACATTCTACACTAATTACTTCTGTAGCACAGGCATGGGGCACATTCCTTGCGATTTCACCCTTACATGGGAAAAGTCTACCATGTTCAGGGAAGATGTTAGTGAGTAGTTCGTTTCTCGGCAGGGGTGTTTCTTCAGACTGAAGAGTACTTCCTTTGTTTAGGATTCAACACGTACATTTTGTGACTCTGGATTCCTCGGGAACCCAGATGGAAGCTCGAGGTCGCGTTTGACACAGACTTGGTTCGCAGAGATTAGTGTATGCCTTTCCTTGGGCGAAGTCACATCCTTTTGAAAACCCTTCTATCTTCGTGACACATGGTGTTCGTTGAGGAAAGCCCCCCCAGAAGAAGTTGTTCCGCGAGTATGGTGTATCACTCTTCCTTCCCCTCCGTTTTCTTTCGCACTTTGCTTCAAGCCGCTTCGTCCCTCAGCAAAGCCGATGGCAGTCGAAGGACCGCCCCTCCACAGCAGCGTTGTTTCTTAGACTTAAGTGTATAGCACGTCCCTTACGCTTCCTCCCCTTTCCAGACACACACCTCTCTAGGGGACAACTAGTGTGTTGGTTGTCCCATTCGACCCCCATTTTTCTTCACAAATCAGCGTGTGGCATCTTCCTTGCGCTTTCAAACAAAGTACTGACAACGCTTCTATCTTCCCGAAACAAGATCTGAGTTGGGAGAAGCTTTCGACCCAAGTTCGTTCTCAAGCAGTGGTATATGGCACAGTAGTTGTGCCTTCGCTTTTAACGTTGGAAATTTCCTGCGTCTTCTTCCCTGTAGATGGCAGTGGAAAGACTATTTCTCTCTACCGCTTTGTTCCTTGAGAGGTGAGTGTAAGACACTTACACATATATCTCAAAAGGCGTCATGCTTCCCGCACCGAGAGGTGAGCACGAAATCGTGTTGGACGTGGCCTTGTTTCTCTGAGTTCAGTGGAAGGCGCTGCTGAGGCTAGCTCACGTACCTTTGAAGGCCCTTCCAACTTCATGACACAAGACTTTCGTGGAGAGGGACCCTCCACACACCGTGTTCCTCACTGTAGTGTATCGCGCTTTCCGTCTCTTTTCTCTCGCCCTAAGCTTTAACAAGGTGCTTCCATCCGTACGGAAAGGGCTGGTCGTCGACGGACGGCAACCCTCTAGATTTGTTCTTAGAGTCAAACACCCGTAGGCAAGCCTCCTTACGCTTCCTCACATCATACCTCTCCATACTCATCCTTCTTCATGGAACGAACAGTAGACACATTCGAAACGGACGGCCGACTCTAGGGTACGTCCCTCATGCCTCCACACCCACGACGGAAAACACTTTTATCTTCCTGAAACAATATGATAGCTGAGGGCAGACTTCTTCACAAGGGGTTCGTCAAGCACCGTCACAGGGCACGGCACCTTCTTTATGCCTTCACACGTTCATGCCAGAAGGCCGCTCATACGCAGGTGGTGTATGGCTTTCCAGGACTTCCTTCTCACACTTAAAGGCATGACCTGTTCCCTCTGCTGTCTCTCATACTCTTTGAAAACGTTCCTCGCGGAACAAGATTGGAATGGCGAGGGACCATCTACCCTAAGTATGTCTGTGCCACAGGCACGGGGCACATTCCTCGCGCTGCCACACTGACGTTGGAATAGACGAGCATTTTCAGGGAAGGTGTTAGTAGAAACACGGTTTCTCTGCAGTGGTGTTTCTTCAGACTGAAGTGCACGCCGCCTGTTTCGGATTCAACACATACCTGTTGTGACTATGTTCTCCCCGTGACGCCAGAGGTCAGCTCGAAGTCGCCTTCGACACAGACTTGTTTCGCGCCGTTTAGTCTGTGGCTTTCCTTTGGCGAACTCACGTACATTTGGAAAACCCTTCTAGCGTCGTGACCCATGGTGTCCATTGAGCGAAGCCCTCCGTACCACGTTGTTCCACGAGGAAGGCCTATCGGGCTTTTCCTCTGCTTCCTTTCATACTTGGCGTAAAGCCGCTTCGATCCTTCGGAAGGGAGAAGGGAGTCGAAGGACCGCTCCTCCGCAGCATTGCTTTTGAGACCTAAGTGTAGAGCTCGTTCCTTACGCTTCCTCCGATTTCCAGACACACACCTCTCTAGGGGACAACTTGTTCGTTGGTGGTCACATTCGACGCACATTTTTCCTCACAATTCCGCGGATGGCATTTTCCTGACGCTTTCACACGAAGTCCTGAAAACGCTTGTCTCTCCCTGAAACAAGATCTGAGTTGAGAGAAGCTTGAGACACAACTCCTTTCTCAAACAGTGGAATATGGCACAGTAGTTGTGCCTTCACCTTTAACGGTGGAAAGTTCTTCCATCTCTTCCCTGTAGGTGGTAGTGGAAAGACTGTTTCCCTACACTTTTCGTTTCTTGAGAGGCGAGTGTAAGACACTTACCTTCTATAGCAACACACACATACCTCCAAAGGCTTCTTTCTTCAATAACCCAGATGTTAGCGCGAAAGCCTGATGGACATGGCCTCGTTTCTCAGAATTCAGTGTAAGGCTACTACCACTGAGGCTAGCCCGCGTACATTGGAAGACCCATCCACCTCCACGACAGAGGACTTAATGGAGAGAAACCCTCCGCCCAACGTGTTCCTCCCTGGACGGTATCGCGCGTTCCATCTCTTTCCTTTCACACCCGGTTTAACAAGCCGCTTCCATCCTTACGAAAAGAGACGGTAGTCGAAGGACGCCAACCCTCGAGATTTGTTCTTAGAGGGAAACAGGCGTATGCCATCTTCCTTGTGCTTCCGCACATCATACATTTCCATACACATCTTTCTTCATGTCACGACGGTAGGCACATTCGAAACGGAGAGCTAAGTCTAGTCTATGTCCCTTACGCCTTCACACCCAATACGGAAAACACTTTCCTCTTTCCTGAAACGATATGATAGTTGAGGGAAGCCTTCTTCACAACTGGTTTCTCAAGCACCGTCCGTCACAGGGCACATTCTAGATGCTTTCACCATTTCATGCTAAGTGCTTCTCATCCTTACGTGTATGGCTTTCCTGACGGATTTCCTTCTCACCCTTGAAGCCGTGACCTTTTCCATCTGCTCTCTCATACTCTTGGAAACACTTCCCACGGAACAGGATTTGAATTGCGACAGACATTCTACACTAATTACTTCTGTAGCACAGGCATGGGGCACATTCCTTGCGATTTCACCCTTACATGGGAAAAGTCTACCATGTTCAGGGAAGATGTTAGTGAGTAGTTCGTTTCTCGGCAGGGGTGTTTCTTCAGACTGAAGAGTACTTCCTTTGTTTAGGATTCAACACGTACATTTTGTGACTCTGGATTCCTCGGGAACCCAGATGGAAGCTCGAAGTCGCGTTTGACACAGACTTGGTTCGCAGAGATTAGTGTATGCCTTTCCTTGGGCGAAGTCACATCCTTTTGAAAACCCTTCTATCTTCGTGACACATGGTGTTCGTTGAGGAAAGCCCCCCCAGAAGAAGTTGTTCCGCGAGTATGGTGTATCACTCTTCCTTCCCCTCCGTTTTCTTTCGCACTTTGCTTCAAGCCGCTTCGTCCCTCAGCAAAGCCGATGGCAGTCGAAGGACCGCCCCTCCACAGCAGCGTTGTTTCTTAGACTTAAGTGTATAGCACGTCCCTTACGCTTCCTCCCCTTTCCAGACACACACCTCTCTAGGGGACAACTAGTGTGTTGGTTGTCCCATTCGACCCCCATTTTTCTTCACAAATCAGCGTGTGGCATCTTCCTTGCGCTTTCAAACAAAGTACTGACAACGCTTCTATCTTCCCGAAACAAGATCTGAGTTGGGAGAAGCTTTCGACCCAAGTTCGTTCTCAAGCAGTGGTATATGGCACAGTAGTTGTGCCTTCGCTTTTAACGTTGGAAATTTCCTGCGTCTTCTTCCCTGTAGATGGCAGTGGAAAGACTATTTCTCTCTACCGCTTTGTTCCTTGAGAGGTGAGTGTAAGACACTTACACATATATCTCAAAAGGCGTCATGCTTCCCGCACCGAGAGGTGAGCACGAAATCGTGTTGGACGTGGCCTTGTTTCTCTGAGTTCAGTGGAAGGCGCTGCTGAGGCTAGCTCACGTACCTTTGAAGGCCCTTCCAACTTCATGACACAAGACTTTCGTGGAGAGGGACCCTCCACACACCGTGTTCCTCACTGTAGTGTATTGCGCTTTCCGTCTCTTTTCTCTCGCCCTAAGCTTTAACTAGGTGCTTCCATCCGTACGGAAAGGGCTGGTCGTCGACGGACGGCAACCCTCTAGATTTGTTCTTAGAGTCAAACACCCGTAGGCAAGCCTCCTTACGCTTCCTCACATCATACCTCTCCATACTCATCCTTCTTCATGGAACGAACAGTAGACACATTCGAAACGGACGGCCGACTCTAGGGTACGTCCCTCATGCCTCCACACCCACGACGGAAAACACTTTTATCTTCCTGAAACAATATGATAGCTGAGGGCAGACTTCTTCACAAGGGGTTCGTCAAGCACCGTCACAGGGCACGGCACCTTCTTTATGCCTTCACACGTTCATGCCAGAAGGCCGCTCATACGCAGGTGGTGTATGGCTTTCCAGGACTTCCTTCTCACACTTAAAGGCATGACCTGTTCCCTCTGCTGTCTCTCATACTCTTTGAAAACGTTCCTCGCGGAACAAGATTGGAATGGCGAGGGACCATCTACCCTAAGTATGTCTGTGCCACAGGCACGGGGCACATTCCTCGCGCTGCCACACTTACGTTGGAATAGACGAGCATTTTCAGGGAAGGTGTTAGTAGAAACACGGTTTCTCTGCAGTGGTGTTTCTTCAGACTGAAGTGCACGCCGCCTGTTTCGGATTCAACACATACCTGTTGTGACTATGTTCTCCCCGTGACGCCAGAGGTCAGCTCGAAGTCGCCTTCGACACAGACTTGTTTCGCGCCGTTTAGTCTGGGGCTTTCCTTTGGCGAACTCACGTACATTTGGAAAACCCTTCTAGCGTCGTGACCCATGGTGTCCATTGAGCGAAGCCCTCCGTACCACGTTGTTCCACGAGGAAGGCCTATTCGGGCTTTTCCTCTGCTTCCTTTCATACTTGGCGTAAAGCCGCTTCGATCCTTTGGAAGGGAGAAGGGAGTCGAAGGACCGCTCCTCCGCAGCATTGCTTTTGAGACCTAAGTGTAGAGCTCGTTCCTTACGCTTCCTCCGATTTCCAGACACACACCTCTCTAGGGGACAACTTGTTCGTTGGTGGTCACATTCGACGCACATTTTTCCTCACAATTCCGCGGATGGCATTTTCCTGACGCTTTCACACGAAGTCCTGAAAACGCTTGTCTCTCCCTGAAACAAGATCTGAGTTGAGAGAAGCTTGAGACACAACTCCTTTCTCAAACAGTGGAATATGGCACAGTAGTTGTGCCTTCACTTTTAACGGTGGAAAGTTCTTCCATCTCTTCCCTGTAGGTGGTAGTGGAAAGACTGTTTCCCTACACTTTTCGTTTCTTGAGAGGCGAGTGTAAGACACTTACCTTCTATAGCAACACACACATACCTCCAAAGGCTTCTTTCTTCAAGAACCCAGATGTTAGCACGAAAGCCTGATGGACATGGCCTCGTTTCTCAGAATTCAGTGTAAGGCTACTACCACTGAGGCTAGCCCGCGTACATTGGAAGACCCATCCACCTCCACGACACAGGACTTAATGGAGAGAAACCCTCCGCCCAACGTGTTCCTCCCTGGACGGTATCGCGCGTTCCATCTCTTTCCTTTCACACCCGGTTTAACAAGCCGCTTCCATCCTTACGAAAAGAGACGGTAGTCGAAGGACGCCAACCCTCGAGATTTGTTCTTAGAGGGAAACAGGCGTATGCCATCTTCCTTGTGCTTCCGCACATCATACATTTCCATACACATCTTTCTTCATGTCACGACGGTAGGCACATTCGAAACGGAGAGCTAAGTCTAGTCTATGTCCCTTACGCCTTCACACCCAATACGGAAAACACTTTCCTCTTTCCTGAAACGATATGATAGTTGAGGGAAGCCTTCTTCACAAGTGGTTTCTCAAGCACCGTCCGTCACAGGGCACATTCTAGATGCTTTCACCATTTCATGCTAAGTGCTTCTCACCCTTACGTGTATGGCTTTCCTGACGGATTTCCTTCTCACCCTTGAAGCCGTGACCTTTTCCATCTGCTCTCTCATACTCTTGGAAACACTTCCCACGGAACAGGATTTGAATTGCGACAGACATTCTACACTAATTACTTCTGTAGCACAGGCATGGGGCACATTCCTTGCGATTTCACCCTTACATGGGAAAAGTCTACCATGTTCAGGGAAGATGTTAGTGAGTAGTTCGTTTCTCGGCAGGGGTGTTTCTTCAGACTGAAGAGTACTTCCTTTGTTTAGGATTCAACACGTACATTTTGTGACTCTGGATTCCTCGGGAACCCAGATGGAAGCTCGAGGTCGCGTTTGACACAGACTTGGTTCGCAGAGATTAGTGTATGCCTTTCCTTGGGCGAAGTCACATCCTTTTGAAAACCCTTCTATCTTCGTGACACATGGTGTTCGTTGAGGAAAGCCCCCCCAGAAGAAGTTGTTCCGCGAGTATGGTGTATCACTCTTCCTTCCCCTCCGTTTTCTTTCGCACTTTGCTTCAAGCCGCTTCGTCCCTCAGCAAAGCCGATGGCAGTCGAAGGACCGCCCCTCCACAGCAGCGTTGTTTCTTAGACTTAAGTGTATAGCACGTCCCTTACGCTTCCTCCCCTTTCCAGACACACACCTCTCTAGGGGACAACTAGTGTGTTGGTTGTCCCATTCGACCCCCATTTTTCTTCACAAATCAGCGTGTGGCATCTTCCTTGCGGTTTCAAACAAAGTACTGACAACGCTTCTATCTTCCCGAAACAAGATCTGAGTTGGGAGAAGCTTTCGACCCAAGTTCGTTCTCAAGCAGTGGTATATGGCACAGTAGTTGTGCCTTCGCTTTTAACGTTGGAAATTTCCTGCGTCTTCTTCCCTGTAGATGGCAGTGGAAAGACTATTTCTCTCTACCGCTTTGTTCCTTGAGAGGTGAGTGTAAGACACTTACACATATATCTCAAAAGGCGTCATGCTTCCCGCACCGAGAGGTGAGCACGAAATCGTGTTGGACGTGGCCTTGTTTCTCTGAGTTCAGTGGAAGGCGCTGCTGAGGCTAGCTCACGTACCTTTGAAGGCCCTTCCAACTTCATGACACAAGACTTTCGTGGAGAGGGACCCTCCACACACCGTGTTCCTCACTGTAGTGTATCGCGCTTTCCGTCTCTTTTCTCTCGCCCTAAGCTTTAACAAGGTGCTTCCATCCGTACGGAAAGGGCTGGTCGTCGACGGACGGCAACCCTCTAGATTTGTTCTTAGAGTCAAACACCCGTAGGCAAGCCTCCTTACGCTTCCTCACATCATACCTCTCCATACTCATCCTTCTTCATGGAACGAACAGTAGACACATTCGAAACGGACGGCCGACTCTAGGGTACGTCCCTCATGCCTCCACACCCACGACGGAAAACACTTTTATCTTCCTGAAACAATATGATAGCTGAGGGCAGACTTCTTCACAAGGGGTTCGTCAAGCACCGTCACAGGGCACGGCACCTTCTTTATGCCTTCACACGTTCATGCCAGAAGGCCGCTCATACGCAGGTGGTGTATGGCTTTCCAGGACTTCCTTCTCACACTTAAAGGCATGACCTGTTCCCTCTGCTGTCTCTCATACTCTTTGAAAACGTTCCTCGCGGAACAAGATTGGAATGGCGAGGGACCATCTACCCTAAGTATGTCTGTGCCACAGGCACGGGGCACATTCCTCGCGCTGCCACACTGACGTTGGAATAGACGAGCATTTTCAGGGAAGGTGTTAGTAGAAACACGGTTTCTCTGCAGTGGTGTTTCTTCAGACTGAAGTGCACGCCGCCTGTTTCGGATTCAACACATACCTGTTGTGACTATGTTCTCCCCGTGACGCCAGAGGTCAGCTCGAAGTCGCCTTCGACACAGACTTGTTTCGCGCCGTTTAGTCTGTGGCTTTCCTTTGGCGAACTCACGTACATTTGGAAAACCCTTCTAGCGTCGTGACCCATGGTGTCCATTGAGCGAAGCCCTCCGTACCACGTTGTTCCACGAGGAAGGCCTATCGGGCTTTTCCTCTGCTTCCTTTCATACTTGGCGTAAAGCCGCTTCGATCCTTCGGAAGGGAGAAGGGAGTCGAAGGACCGCTCCTCCGCAGCATTGCTTTTGAGACCTAAGTGTAGAGCTCGTTCCTTACGCTTCCTCCGATTTCCAGACACACACCTCTCTAGGGGACAACTTGTTCGTTGGTGGTCACATTCGACGCACATTTTTCCTCACAATTCCGCGGATGGCATTTTCCTGACGCTTTCACACGAAGTCCTGAAAACGCTTGTCTCTCCCTGAAACAAGATCTGAGTTGAGAGAAGCTTGAGACACAACTCCTTTCTCAAACAGTGGAATATGGCACAGTAGTTGTGCCTTCACCTTTAACGGTGGAAAGTTCTTCCATCTCTTCCCTGTAGGTGGTAGTGGAAAGACTGTTTCCCTACACTTTTCGTTTCTTGAGAGGCGAGTGTAAGACACTTACCTTCTATAGCAACACACACATACCTCCAAAGGCTTCTTTCTTCAATAACCCAGATGTTAGCGCGAAAGCCTGATGGACATGGCCTCGTTTCTCAGAATTCAGTGTAAGGCTACTACCACTGAGGCTAGCCCGCGTACATTGGAAGACCCATCCACCTCCACGACACAGGACTTAATGGAGAGAAACCCTCCGCCCAACGTGTTCCTCCCTGGACGGTATCGCGCGTTCCATCTCTTTCCTTTCACACCCGGTTTAACAAGCCGCTTCCATCCTTACGAAAAGAGACGGTAGTCGAAGGACGCCAACCCTCGAGATTTGTTCTTAGAGGGAAACAGGCGTATGCCATCTTCCTTGTGCTTCCGCACATCATACATTTCCATACACATCTTTCTTCATGTCACGACGGTAGGCACATTCGAAACGGAGAGCTAAGTCTAGTCTATGTCCCATACGCCTTCACACCCAATACGGAAAACACTTTCCTCTTTCCTGAAACGATATGATAGTTGAGGGAAGCCTTCTTCACAAGTGGTTTCTCAAGCACCGTCCGTCACAGGGCACATTCTAGATGCTTTCACCATTTCATGCTAAGTGCTTCTCACCCTTACGTGTATGGCTTTCCTGACGGATTTCCTTCTCACCCTTGAAGCCGTGACCTTTTCCATCTGCTCTCTCATACTCTTGGAAACACTTCCCACGGAACAGGATTTGAATTGCGACAGACATTCTACACTAATTACTTCTGTAGCACAGGCATGGGGCACATTCCTTGCGATTTCACCCTTACATGGGAAAAGTCTACCATGTTCAGGGAAGATGTTAGTGAGTAGTTCGTTTCTCGGCAGGGGTGTTTCTTCAGACTGAAGAGTACTTCCTTTGTTTAGGATTCAACACGTACATTTTGTGACTCTGGATTCCTCGGGAACCCAGATGGAAGCTCGAGGTCGCGTTTGACACAGACTTGGTTCGCAGAGATTAGTGTATGCCTTTCCTTGGGCGAAGTCACATCCTTTTGAAAACCCTTCTATCTTCGTGACACATGGTGTTCGTTGAGGAAAGCCCCCCCAGAAGAAGTTGTTCCGCGAGTATGGTGTATCACTCTTCCTTCCCCTCCGTTTTCTTTCGCACTTTGCTTCAAGCCGCTTCGTCCCTCAGCAAAGCCGATGGCAGTCGAAGGACCGCCCCTCCACAGCAGCGTTGTTTCTTAGACTTAAGTGTATAGCACGTCCCTTACGCTTCCTCCCCTTTCCAGACACACACCTCTCTAGGGGACAACTAGTGTGTTGGTTGTCCCATTCGACCCCCATTTTTCTTCACAAATCAGCGTGTGGCATCTTCCTTGCGCTTTCAAACAAAGTACTGACAACGCTTCTATCTTCCCGAAACAAGATCTGAGTTGGGAGAAGCTTTCGACCCAAGTTCGTTCTCAAGCAGTGGTATATGGCACAGTAGTTGTGCCTTCGCTTTTAACGTTGGAAATTTCCTGCGTCTTCTTCCCTGTAGATGGCAGTGGAAAGACTATTTCTCTCTACCGCTTTGTTCCTTGAGAGGTGAGTGTAAGACACTTACACATATATCTCAAAAGGCGTCATGCTTCCCGCACCGAGAGGTGAGCACGAAATCGTGTTGGACGTGGCCTTGTTTCTCTGAGTTCAGTGGAAGGCGCTGCTGAGGCTAGCTCACGTACCTTTGAAGGCCCTTCCAACTTCATGACACAAGACTTTCGTGGAGAGGGACCCTCCACACACCGTGTTCCTCACTGTAGTGTATCGCGCTTTCCGTCTCTTTTCTCTCGCCCTAAGCTTTAACAAGGTGCTTCCATCCGTACGGAAAGGGCTGGTCGTCGACGGACGGCAACCCTCTAGATTTGTTCTTAGAGTCAAACACCCGTAGGCAAGCCTCCTTACGCTTCCTCACATCATACCTCTCCATACTCATCCTTCTTCATGGAACGAACAGTAGACACATTCGAAACGGACGGCCGACTCTAGGGTACGTCCCTCATGCCTCCACACCCACGACGGAAAACACTTTTATCTTCCTGAAACAATATGATAGCTGAGGGCAGACTTCTTCACAAGGGGTTCATCAAGCACCGTCACAGGGCACGGCACCTTCTTTATGCCTTCACACGTTCATGCCAGAAGGCCGCTCATACGCAGGTGGTGTATGGCTTTCCAGGACTTCCTTCTCACACTTAAAGGCATGACCTGTTCCCTCTGCTGTCTCTCATACTCTTTGAAAACGTTCCTCGCGGAACAAGATTGGAATGGCGAGGGACCATCTACCCTAAGTATGTCTGTGCCACAGGCACGGGGCACATTCCTCGCGCTGCCACACTTACGTTGGAATAGACGAGCATTTTCAGGGAAGGTGTTAGTAGAAACACGGTTTCTCTGCAGTGGTGTTTCTTCAGACTGAAGTGCACGCCGCCTGTTTCGGATTCAACACATACCTGTTGTGACTATGTTCTCCCCGTGACGCCAGAGGTCAGCTCGAAGTCGCCTTCGACACAGACTTGTTTCGCGCCGTTTAGTCTGTGGCTTTCCTTTGGCGAACTCACGTACATTTGGAAAACCCTTCTAGCGTCGTGACCCATGGTGTCCATTGAGCGAAGCCCTCCGTACCACGTTGTTCCACGAGGAAGGCCTATCGGGCTTTTCCTCTGCTTCCTTTCATACTTGGCGTAAAGCCGCTTCGATCCTTCGGAAGGGAGAAGGGAGTCGAAGGACCGCTCCTCCGCAGCATTGCTTTTGAGACCTAAGTGTAGAGCTCGTTCCTTACGCTTCCTCCGATTTCCAGACACACACCTCTCTAGGGGACAACTTGTTCGTTGGTGGTCACATTCGACGCACATTTTTCCTCACAATTCCGCGGATGGCATTTTCCTGACGCTTTCACACGAAGTCCTGAAAACGCTTGTCTCTCCCTGAAACAAGATCTGAGTTGAGAGAAGCTTGAGACACAACTCCTTTCTCAAACAGTGGAATATGGCACAGTAGTTGTGCCTTCACTTTTAACGGTGGAAAGTTCTTCCATCTCTTCCCTGTAGGTGGTAGTGGAAAGACTGTTTCCCTACACTTTTCGTTTCTTGAGAGGCGAGTGTAAGACACTTACCTTCTATAGCAACACACACATACCTCCAAAGGCTTCTTTCTTCAAGAACCCAGATGTTAGCGCGAAAGCCTGATGGACATGGCCTCGTTTCTCAGAATTCAGTGTAAGGCTACTACCACTGAGGCTAGCCCGCGTACATTGGAAGACCCATCCACCTCCACGACACAGGACTTAATGGAGAGATACCCTCCGCCCAACGTGTTCCTCCCTGGACGGTATCGCGCGTTCCATCTCTTTCCTTTCACACCCGGTTTAACAAGCCGCTTCCATCCTTACGAAAAGAGACGGTAGTCGAAGGACGCCAACCCTCGAGATTTGTTCTTAGAGGGAAACAGGCGTATGCCATCTTCCTTGTGCTTCCGCACATCATACATTTCCATACACATCTTTCTTCATGTCACGACGGTAGGCACATTCGAAACGGAGAGCTAAGTCTAGTCTATGTCCCTTACGCCTTCACACCCAATACGGAAAACACTTTCCTCTTTCCTGAAACGATATGATAGTTGAGGGAAGCCTTCTTCACAAGTGGTTTCTCAAGCACCGTCCGTCACAGGGCACATTCTAGATGCTTTCACCATTTCATGCTAAGTGCTTCTCACCCTTACGTGTATGGCTTTCCTGACGGATTTCCTTCTCACCCTTGAAGCCGTGACCTTTTCCATCTGCTCTCTCATACTCTTGGAAACACTTCCCACGGAACAGGATTTGAATTGCGACAGACATTCTACACTAATTACTTCTGTAGCACAGGCATGGGGCACATTCCTTGCGATTTCACCCTTACATGGGAAAAGTCTACCATGTTCAGGGAAGATGTTAGTGAGTAGTTCGTTTCTCGGCAGGGGTGTTTCTTCAGACTGAAGAGTACTTCCTTTGTTTAGGATTCAACACGTACATTTTGTGACTCTGGATTCCTCGGGAACCCAGATGGAAGCTCGAGGTCGCGTTTGACACAGACTTGGTTCGCAGAGATTAGTGTATGCCTTTCCTTGGGCGAAGTCACATCCTTTTGAAAACCCTTCTATCTTCGTGACACATGGTGTTCGTTGAGGAAAGCCCCCCCAGAAGAAGTTGTTCCGCGAGTATGGTGTATCACTCTTCCTTCCCCTCCGTTTTCTTTCGCACTTTGCTTCAAGCCGCTTCGTCCCTCAGCAAAGCCGATGGCAGTCGAAGGACCGCCCCTCCACAGCAGCGTTGTTTCTTAGACTTAAGTGTATAGCACGTCCCTTACGCTTCCTCCCCTTTCCAGACACACACCTCTCTAGGGGACAACTAGTGTGTTGGTTGTCCCATTCGACCCCCATTTTTCTTCACAAATCAGCGTGTGGCATCTTCCTTGCGCTTTCAAACAAAGTACTGACAACGCTTCTATCTTCCCGAAACAAGATCTGAGTTGGGAGAAGCTTTCGACCCAAGTTCGTTCTCAAGCAGTGGTATATGGCACAGTAGTTGTGCCTTCGCTTTTAACGTTGGAAATTTCCTGCGTCTTCTTCCCTGTAGATGGCAGTGGAAAGACTATTTCTCTCTACCGCTTTGTTCCTTGAGAGGTGAGTGTAAGACACTTACACATATATCTCAAAAGGCGTCATGCTTCCCGCACCGAGAGGTGAGCACGAAATCGTGTTGGACGTGGCCTTGTTTCTCTGAGTTCAGTGGAAGGCGCTGCTGAGGCTAGCTCACGTACCTTTGAAGGCCCTTCCAACTTCATGACACAAGACTTTCGTGGAGAGGGACCCTCCACACACCGTGTTCCTCACTGTAGTGTATCGCGCTTTCCGTCTCTTTTCTCTCGCCCTAAGCTTTAACAAGGTGCTTCCATCCGTACGGAAAGGGCTGGTCGTCGACGGACGGCAACCCTCTAGATTTGTTCTTAGAGTCAAACACCCGTAGGCAAGCCTCCTTACGCTTCCTCACATCATACCTCTCCATACTCATCCTTCTTCATGGAACGAACAGTAGACACATTCGAAACGGACGGCCGACTCTAGGGTACGTCCCTCATGCCTCCACACCCACGACGGAAAACACTTTTATCTTCCTGAAACAATATGATAGCTGAGGGCAGACTTCTTCACAAGGGGTTCGTCAAGCACCGTCACAGGGCACGGCACCTTCTTTATGCCTTCACACGTTCATGCCAGAAGGCCGCTCATACGCAGGTGGTGTATGGCTTTCCAGGACTTCCTTCTCACACTTAAAGGCATGACCTGTTCCCTCTGCTGTCTCTCATACTCTTTGAAAACGTTCCTCGCGGAACAAGATTGGAATGGCGAGGGACCATCTACCCTAAGTATGTCTGTGCCACAGGCACGGGGCACATTCCTCGCGCTGCCACACTGACGTTGGAATAGACGAGCATTTTCAGGGAAGGTGTTAGTAGAAACACGGTTTCTCTGCAGTGGTGTTTCTTCAGACTGAAGTGCACGCCGCCTGTTTCGGATTCAACACATACCTGTTGTGACTATGTTCTCCCCGTGACGCCAGAGGTCAGCTCGAAGTCGCCTTCGACACAGACTTGTTTCGCGCCGTTTAGTCTGTGGCTTTCCTTTGGCGAACTCACGTACATTTGGAAAACCCTTCTAGCGTCGTGACCCATGGTGTCCATTGAGCGAAGCCCTCCGTACCACGTTGTTCCACGAGGAAGGCCTATCGGGCTTTTCCTCTGCTTCCTTTCATACTTGGCGTAAAGCCGCTTCGATCCTTCGGAAGGGAGAAGGGAGTCGAAGGACCGCTCCTCCGCAGCATTGCTTTTGAGACCTAAGTGTAGAGCTCGTTCCTTACGCTTCCTCCGATTTCCAGACACACACCTCTCTAGGGGACAACTTGTTCGTTGGTGGTCACATTCGACGCACATTTTTCCTCACAATTCCGCGGATGGCATTTTCCTGACGCTTTCACACGAAGTCCTGAAAACGCTTGTCTCTCCCTGAAACAAGATCTGAGTTGAGAGAAGCTTGAGACACAACTCCTTTCTCAAACAGTGGAATATGGCACAGTAGTTGTGCCTTCACCTTTAACGGTGGAAAGTTCTTCCATCTCTTCCCTGTAGGTGGTAGTGGAAAGACTGTTTCCCTACACTTTTCGTTTCTTGAGAGGCGAGTGTAAGACACTTACCTTCTATAGCAACACACACATACCTCCAAAGGCTTCTTTCTTCAATAACCCAGATGTTAGCGCGAAAGCCTGATGGACATGGCCTCGTTTCTCAGAATTCAGTGTAAGGCTACTACCACTGAGGCTAGCCCGCGTACATTGGAAGACCCATCCACCTCCACGACACAGGACTTAATGGAGAGAAACCCTCCGCCCAACGTGTTCCTCCCTGGACGGTATCGCGCGTTCCATCTCTTTCCTTTCACACCCGGTTTAACAAGCCGCTTCCATCCTTACGAAAAGAGACGGTAGTCGAAGGACGCCAACCCTCGAGATTTGTTCTTAGAGGGAAACAGGCGTATGCCATCTTCCTTGTGCTTCCGCACATCATACATTTCCATACACATCTTTCTTCATGTCACGACGGTAGGCACATTCGAAACGGAGAGCTAAGTCTAGTCTATGTCCCATACGCCTTCACACCCAATACGGAAAACACTTTCCTCTTTCCTGAAACGATATGATAGTTGAGGGAAGCCTTCTTCACAAGTGGTTTCTCAAGCACCGTCCGTCACAGGGCACATTCTAGATGCTTTCACCATTTCATGCTAAGTGCTTCTCACCCTTACGTGTATGGCTTTCCTGACGGATTTCCTTCTCACCCTTGAAGCCGTGACCTTTTCCATCTGCTCTCTCATACTCTTGGAAACACTTCCCACGGAACAGGATTTGAATTGCGACAGACATTCTACACTAATTACTTCTGTAGCACAGGCATGGGGCACATTCCTTGCGATTTCACCCTTACATGGGAAAAGTCTACCATGTTCAGGGAAGATGTTAGTGAGTAGTTCGTTTCTCGGCAGGGGTGTTTCTTCAGACTGAAGAGTACTTCCTTTGTTTAGGATTCAACACGTACATTTTGTGACTCTGGATTCCTCGGGAACCCAGATGGAAGCTCGAGGTCGCGTTTGACACAGACTTGGTTCGCAGAGATTAGTGTATGCCTTTCCTTGGGCGAAGTCACATCCTTTTGAAAACCCTTCTATCTTCGTGACACATGGTGTTCGTTGAGGAAAGCCCCCCCAGAAGAAGTTGTTCCGCGAGTATGGTGTATCACTCTTCCTTCCCCTCCGTTTTCTTTCGCACTTTGCTTCAAGCCGCTTCGTCCCTCAGCAAAGCCGATGGCAGTCGAAGGACCGCCCCTCCACAGCAGCGTTGTTTCTTAGACTTAAGTGTATAGCACGTCCCTTACGCTTCCTCCCCTTTCCAGACACACACCTCTCTAGGGGACAACTAGTGTGTTGGTTGTCCCATTCGACCCCCATTTTTCTTCACAAATCAGCGTGTGGCATCTTCCTTGCGCTTTCAAACAAAGTACTGACAACGCTTCTATCTTCCCGAAACAAGATCTGAGTTGGGAGAAGCTTTCGACCCAAGTTCGTTCTCAAGCAGTGGTATATGGCACAGTAGTTGTGCCTTCGCTTTTAACGTTGGAAATTTCCTGCGTCTTCTTCCCTGTAGATGGCAGTGGAAAGACTATTTCTCTCTACCGCTTTGTTCCTTGAGAGGTGAGTGTAAGACACTTACACATATATCTCAAAAGGCGTCATGCTTCCCGCACCGAGAGGTGAGCACGAAATCGTGTTGGACGTGGCCTTGTTTCTCTGAGTTCAGTGGAAGGCGCTGCTGAGGCTAGCTCACGTACCTTTGAAGGCCCTTCCAACTTCATGACACAAGACTTTCGTGGAGAGGGACCCTCCACACACCGTGTTCCTCACTGTAGTGTATCGCGCTTTCCGTCTCTTTTCTCTCGCCCTAAGCTTTAACAAGGTGCTTCCATCCGTACGGAAAGGGCTGGTCGTCGACGGACGGCAACCCTCTAGATTTGTTCTTAGAGTCAAACACCCGTAGGCAAGCCTCCTTACGCTTCCTCACATCATACCTCTCCATACTCATCCTTCTTCATGGAACGAACAGTAGACACATTCGAAACGGACGGCCGACTCTAGGGTACGTCCCTCATGCCTCCACACCCACGACGGAAAACACTTTTATCTTCCTGAAACAATATGATAGCTGAGGGCAGACTTCTTCACAAGGGGTTCATCAAGCACCGTCACAGGGCACGGCACCTTCTTTATGCCTTCACACGTTCATGCCAGAAGGCCGCTCATACGCAGGTGGTGTATGGCTTTCCAGGACTTCCTTCTCACACTTAAAGGCATGACCTGTTCCCTCTGCTGTCTCTCATACTCTTTGAAAACGTTCCTCGCGGAACAAGATTGGAATGGCGAGGGACCATCTACCCTAAGTATGTCTGTGCCACAGGCACGGGGCACATTCCTCGCGCTGCCACACTTACGTTGGAATAGACGAGCATTTTCAGGGAAGGTGTTAGTAGAAACACGGTTTCTCTGCAGTGGTGTTTCTTCAGACTGAAGTGCACGCCGCCTGTTTCGGATTCAACACATACCTGTTGTGACTATGTTCTCCCCGTGACGCCAGAGGTCAGCTCGAAGTCGCCTTCGACACAGACTTGTTTCGCGCCGTTTAGTCTGTGGCTTTCCTTTGGCGAACTCACGTACATTTGGAAAACCCTTCTAGCGTCGTGACCCATGGTGTCCATTGAGCGAAGCCCTCCGTACCACGTTGTTCCACGAGGAAGGCCTATCGGGCTTTTCCTCTGCTTCCTTTCATACTTGGCGTAAAGCCGCTTCGATCCTTCGGAAGGGAGAAGGGAGTCGAAGGACCGCTCCTCCGCAGCATTGCTTTTGAGACCTAAGTGTAGAGCTCGTTCCTTACGCTTCCTCCGATTTCCAGACACACACCTCTCTAGGGGACAACTTGTTCGTTGGTGGTCACATTCGACGCACATTTTTCCTCACAATTCCGCGGATGGCATTTTCCTGACGCTTTCACACGAAGTCCTGAAAACGCTTGTCTCTCCCTGAAACAAGATCTGAGTTGAGAGAAGCTTGAGACACAACTCCTTTCTCAAACAGTGGAATATGGCACAGTAGTTGTGCCTTCACTTTTAACGGTGGAAAGTTCTTCCATCTCTTCCCTGTAGGTGGTAGTGGAAAGACTGTTTCCCTACACTTTTCGTTTCTTGAGAGGCGAGTGTAAGACACTTACCTTCTATAGCAACACACACATACCTCCAAAGGCTTCTTTCTTCAAGAACCCAGATGTTAGCGCGAAAGCCTGATGGACATGGCCTCGTTTCTCAGAATTCAGTGTAAGGCTACTACCACTGAGGCTAGCCCGCGTACATTGGAAGACCCATCCACCTCCACGACACAGGACTTAATGGAGAGATACCCTCCGCCCAACGTGTTCCTCCCTGGACGGTATCGCGCGTTCCATCTCTTTCCTTTCACACCCGGTTTAACAAGCCGCTTCCATCCTTACGAAAAGAGACGGTAGTCGAAGGACGCCAACCCTCGAGATTTGTTCTTAGAGGGAAACAGGCGTATGCCATCTTCCTTGTGCTTCCGCACATCATACATTTCCATACACATCTTTCTTCATGTCACGACGGTAGGCACATTCGAAACGGAGAGCTAAGTCTAGTCTATGTCCCTTACGCCTTCACACCCAATACGGAAAACACTTTCCTCTTTCCTGAAACGATATGATAGTTGAGGGAAGCCTTCTTCACAAGTGGTTTCTCAAGCACCGTCCGTCACAGGGCACATTCTAGATGCTTTCACCATTTCATGCTAAGTGCTTCTCACCCTTACGTGTATGGCTTTCCTGACGGATTTCCTTCTCACCCTTGAAGCCGTGACCTTTTCCATCTGCTCTCTCATACTCTTGGAAACACTTCCCACGGAACAGGATTTGAATTGCGACAGACATTCTACACTAATTACTTCTGTAGCACAGGCATGGGGCACATTCCTTGCGATTTCACCCTTACATGGGAAAAGTCTACCATGTTCAGGGAAGATGTTAGTGAGTAGTTCGTTTCTCGGCAGGGGTGTTTCTTCAGACTGAAGAGTACTTCCTTTGTTTAGGATTCAACACGTACATTTTGTGACTCTGGATTCCTCGGGAACCCAGATGGAAGCTCGAGGTCGCGTTTGACACAGACTTGGTTCGCAGAGATTAGTGTATGCCTTTCCTTGGGCGAAGTCACATCCTTTTGAAAACCCTTCTATCTTCGTGACACATGGTGTTCGTTGAGGAAAGCCCCCCCAGAAGAAGTTGTTCCGCGAGTATGGTGTATCACTCTTCCTTCCCCTCCGTTTTCTTTCGCACTTTGCTTCAAGCCGCTTCGTCCCTCAGCAAAGCCGATGGCAGTCGAAGGACCGCCCCTCCACAGCAGCGTTGTTTCTTAGACTTAAGTGTATAGCACGTCCCTTACGCTTCCTCCCCTTTCCAGACACACACCTCTCTAGGGGACAACTAGTGTGTTGGTTGTCCCATTCGACCCCCATTTTTCTTCACAAATCAGCGTGTGGCATCTTCCTTGCGCTTTCAAACAAAGTACTGACAACGCTTCTATCTTCCCGAAACAAGATCTGAGTTGGGAGAAGCTTTCGACCCAAGTTCGTTCTCAAGCAGTGGTATATGGCACAGTAGTTGTGCCTTCGCTTTTAACGTTGGAAATTTCCTGCGTCTTCTTCCCTGTAGATGGCAGTGGAAAGACTATTTCTCTCTACCGCTTTGTTCCTTGAGAGGTGAGTGTAAGACACTTACACATATATCTCAAAAGGCGTCATGCTTCCCGCACCGAGAGGTGAGCACGAAATCGTGTTGGACGTGGCCTTGTTTCTCTGAGTTCAGTGGAAGGCGCTGCTGAGGCTAGCTCACGTACCTTTGAAGGCCCTTCCAACTTCATGACACAAGACTTTCGTGGAGAGGGACCCTCCACACACCGTGTTCCTCACTGTAGTGTATCGCGCTTTCCGTCTCTTTTCTCTCGCCCTAAGCTTTAACAAGGTGCTTCCATCCGTACGGAAAGGGCTGGTCGTCGACGGACGGCAACCCTCTAGATTTGTTCTTAGAGTCAAACACCCGTAGGCAAGCCTCCTTACGCTTCCTCACATCATACCTCTCCATACTCATCCTTCTTCATGGAACGAACAGTAGACACATTCGAAACGGACGGCCGACTCTAGGGTACGTCCCTCATGCCTCCACACCCACGACGGAAAACACTTTTATCTTCCTGAAACAATATGATAGCTGAGGGCAGACTTCTTCACAAGGGGTTCGTCAAGCACCGTCACAGGGCACGGCACCTTCTTTATGCCTTCACACGTTCATGCCAGAAGGCCGCTCATACGCAGGTGGTGTATGGCTTTCCAGGACTTCCTTCTCACACTTAAAGGCATGACCTGTTCCCTCTGCTGTCTCTCATACTCTTTGAAAACGTTCCTCGCGGAACAAGATTGGAATGGCGAGGGACCATCTACCCTAAGTATGTCTGTGCCACAGGCACGGGGCACATTCCTCGCGCTGCCACACTGACGTTGGAATAGACGAGCATTTTCAGGGAAGGTGTTAGTAGAAACACGGTTTCTCTGCAGTGGTGTTTCTTCAGACTGAAGTGCACGCCGCCTGTTTCGGATTCAACACATACCTGTTGTGACTATGTTCTCCCGTGACGCCAGAGGTCAGCTCGAAGTCGCCTTCGACACAGACTTGTTTCGCGCCGTTTAGTCTGTGGCTTTCCTTTGGCGAACTCACGTACATTTGGAAAACCCTTCTAGCGTCGTGACCCATGGTGTCCATTGAGCGAAGCCCTCCGTACCACGTTGTTCCACGAGGAAGGCCTATCGGGCTTTTCCTCTGCTTCCTTTCATACTTGGCGTAAAGCCGCTTCGATCCTTCGGAAGGGAGAAGGGAGTCGAAGGACCGCTCCTCCGCAGCATTGCTTTTGAGACCTAAGTGTAGAGCTCGTTCCTTACGCTTCCTCCGATTTCCAGACACACACCTCTCTAGGGGACAACTTGTTCGTTGGTGGTCACATTCGACGCACATTTTTCCTCACAATTCCGCCGGATGGCATTTTCCTGACGCTTTCACACGAAGTCCTGAAAACGCTTGTCTCTCCCTGAAACAAGATCTGAGTTGAGAGAAGCTTGAGACACAACTCCTTTCTCAAACAGTGGAATATGGCACAGTAGTTGTGCCTTCACCTTTAACGGTGGAAAGTTCTTCCATCTCTTCCCTGTAGGTGGTAGTGGAAAGACTGTTTCCCTACACTTTTCGTTTCTTGAGAGGCGAGTGTAAGACACTTACCTTCTATAGCAACACACACATACCTCCAAAGGCTTCTTTCTTCAATAACCCAGATGTTAGCGCGAAAGCCTGATGGACATGGCCTCGTTTCTCAGAATTCAGTGTAAGGCTACTACCACTGAGGCTAGCCCGCGTACATTGGAAGACCCATCCACCTCCACGACACAGGACTTAATGGAGAGAAACCCTCCGCCCAACGTGTTCCTCCCTGGACGGTATCGCGCGTTCCATCTCTTTCCTTTCACACCCGGTTTAACAAGCCGCTTCCATCCTTACGAAAAGAGACGGTAGTCGAAGGACGCCAACCCTCGAGATTTGTTCTTAGAGGGAAACAGGCGTATGCCATCTTCCTTGTGCTTCCGCACATCATACATTTCCATACACATCTTTCTTCATGTCACGACGGTAGGCACATTCGAAACGGAGAGCTAAGTCTAGTCTATGTCCCATACGCCTTCACACCCAATACGGAAAACACTTTCCTCTTTCCTGAAACGATATGATAGTTGAGGGAAGCCTTCTTCACAAGTGGTTTCTCAAGCACCGTCCGTCACAGGGCACATTCTAGATGCTTTCACCATTTCATGCTAAGTGCTTCTCACCCTTACGTGTATGGCTTTCCTGACGGATTTCCTTCTCACCCTTGAAGCCGTGACCTTTTCCATCTGCTCTCTCATACTCTTGGAAACACTTCCCACGGAACAGGATTTGAATTGCGACAGACATTCTACACTAATTACTTCTGTAGCACAGGCATGGGGCACATTCCTTGCGATTTCACCCTTACATGGGAAAAGTCTACCATGTTCAGGGAAGATGTTAGTGAGTAGTTCGTTTCTCGGCAGGGGTGTTTCTTCAGACTGAAGAGTACTTCCTTTGTTTAGGATTCAACACGTACATTTTGTGACTCTGGATTCCTCGGGAACCCAGATGGAAGCTCGAGGTCGCGTTTGACACAGACTTGGTTCGCAGAGATTAGTGTATGCCTTTCCTTGGGCGAAGTCACATCCTTTTGAAAACCCTTCTATCTTCGTGACACATGGTGTTCGTTGAGGAAAGCCCCCCCAGAAGAAGTTGTTCCGCGAGTATGGTGTATCACTCTTCCTTCCCCTCCGTTTTCTTTCGCACTTTGCTTCAAGCCGCTTCGTCCCTCAGCAAAGCCGATGGCAGTCGAAGGACCGCCCCTCCACAGCAGCGTTGTTTCTTAGACTTAAGTGTATAGCACGTCCCTTACGCTTCCTCCCCTTTCCAGACACACACCTCTCTAGGGGACAACTAGTGTGTTGGTTGTCCCATTCGACCCCCATTTTTCTTCACAAATCAGCGTGTGGCATCTTCCTTGCGCTTTCAAACAAAGTACTGACAACGCTTCTATCTTCCCGAAACAAGATCTGAGTTGGGAGAAGCTTTCGACCCAAGTTCGTTCTCAAGCAGTGGTATATGGCACAGTAGTTGTGCCTTCGCTTTTAACGTTGGAAATTTCCTGCGTCTTCTTCCCTGTAGATGGCAGTGGAAAGACTATTTCTCTCTACCGCTTTGTTCCTTGAGAGGTGAGTGTAAGACACTTACACATATATCTCAAAAGGCGTCATGCTTCCCGCACCGAGAGGTGAGCACGAAATCGTGTTGGACGTGGCCTTGTTTCTCTGAGTTCAGTGGAAGGCGCTGCTGAGGCTAGCTCACGTACCTTTGAAGGCCCTTCCAACTTCATGACACAAGACTTTCGTGGAGAGGGACCCTCCACACACCGTGTTCCTCACTGTAGTGTATCGCGCTTTCCGTCTCTTTTCTCTCGCCCTAAGCTTTAACAAGGTGCTTCCATCCGTACGGAAAGGGCTGGTCGTCGACGGACGGCAACCCTCTAGATTTGTTCTTAGAGTCAAACACCCGTAGGCAAGCCTCCTTACGCTTCCTCACATCATACCTCTCCATACTCATCCTTCTTCATGGAACGAACAGTAGACACATTCGAAACGGACGGCCGACTCTAGGGTACGTCCCTCATGCCTCCACACCCACGACGGAAAACACTTTTATCTTCCTGAAACAATATGATAGCTGAGGGCAGACTTCTTCACAAGGGGTTCATCAAGCACCGTCACAGGGCACGGCACCTTCTTTATGCCTTCACACGTTCATGCCAGAAGGCCGCTCATACGCAGGTGGTGTATGGCTTTCCAGGACTTCCTTCTCACACTTAAAGGCATGACCTGTTCCCTCTGCTGTCTCTCATACTCTTTGAAAACGTTCCTCGCGGAACAAGATTGGAATGGCGAGGGACCATCTACCCTAAGTATGTCTGTGCCACAGGCACGGGGCACATTCCTCGCGCTGCCACACTTACGTTGGAATAGACGAGCATTTTCAGGGAAGGTGTTAGTAGAAACACGGTTTCTCTGCAGTGGTGTTTCTTCAGACTGAAGTGCACGCCGCCTGTTTCGGATTCAACACATACCTGTTGTGACTATGTTCTCCCCGTGACGCCAGAGGTCAGCTCGAAGTCGCCTTCGACACAGACTTGTTTCGCGCCGTTTAGTCTGTGGCTTTCCTTTGGCGAACTCACGTACATTTGGAAAACCCTTCTAGCGTCGTGACCCATGGTGTCCATTGAGCGAAGCCCTCCGTACCACGTTGTTCCACGAGGAAGGCCTATCGGGCTTTTCCTCTGCTTCCTTTCATACTTGGCGTAAAGCCGCTTCGATCCTTCGGAAGGGAGAAGGGAGTCGAAGGACCGCTCCTCCGCAGCATTGCTTTTGAGACCTAAGTGTAGAGCTCGTTCCTTACGCTTCCTCCGATTTCCAGACACACACCTCTCTAGGGGACAACTTGTTCGTTGGTGGTCACATTCGACGCACATTTTTCCTCACAATTCCGCGGATGGCATTTTCCTGACGCTTTCACACGAAGTCCTGAAAACGCTTGTCTCTCCCTGAAACAAGATCTGAGTTGAGAGAAGCTTGAGACACAACTCCTTTCTCAAACAGTGGAATATGGCACAGTAGTTGTGCCTTCACTTTTAACGGTGGAAAGTTCTTCCATCTCTTCCCTGTAGGTGGTAGTGGAAAGACTGTTTCCCTACACTTTTCGTTTCTTGAGAGGCGAGTGTAAGACACTTACCTTCTATAGCAACACACACATACCTCCAAAGGCTTCTTTCTTCAAGAACCCAGATGTTAGCGCGAAAGCCTGATGGACATGGCCTCGTTTCTCAGAATTCAGTGTAAGGCTACTACCACTGAGGCTAGCCCGCGTACATTGGAAGACCCATCCACCTCCACGACACAGGACTTAATGGAGAGATACCCTCCGCCCAACGTGTTCCTCCCTGGACGGTATCGCGCGTTCCATCTCTTTCCTTTCACACCCGGTTTAACAAGCCGCTTCCATCCTTACGAAAAGAGACGGTAGTCGAAGGACGCCAACCCTCGAGATTTGTTCTTAGAGGGAAACAGGCGTATGCCATCTTCCTTGTGCTTCCGCACATCATACATTTCCATACACATCTTTCTTCATGTCACGACGGTAGGCACATTCGAAACGGAGAGCTAAGTCTAGTCTATGTCCCTTACGCCTTCACACCCAATACGGAAAACACTTTCCTCTTTCCTGAAACGATATGATAGTTGAGGGAAGCCTTCTTCACAAGTGGTTTCTCAAGCACCGTCCGTCACAGGGCACATTCTAGATGCTTTCACCATTTCATGCTAAGTGCTTCTCACCCTTACGTGTATGGCTTTCCTGACGGATTTCCTTCTCACCCTTGAAGCCGTGACCTTTTCCATCTGCTCTCTCATACTCTTGGAAACACTTCCCACGGAACAGGATTTGAATTGCGACAGACATTCTACACTAATTACTTCTGTAGCACAGGCATGGGGCACATTCCTTGCGATTTCACCCTTACATGGGAAAAGTCTACCATGTTCAGGGAAGATGTTAGTGAGTAGTTCGTTTCTCGGCAGGGGTGTTTCTTCAGACTGAAGAGTACTTCCTTTGTTTAGGATTCAACACGTACATTTTGTGACTCTGGATTCCTCGGGAACCCAGATGGAAGCTCGAGGTCGCGTTTGACACAGACTTGGTTCGCAGAGATTAGTGTATGCCTTTCCTTGGGCGAAGTCACATCCTTTTGAAAACCCTTCTATCTTCGTGACACATGGTGTTCGTTGAGGAAAGCCCCCCCAGAAGAAGTTGTTTCGCGAGTATGGTGTATCACTCTTCCTTCCCCTCCGTTTTCTTTCGCACTTTGCTTCAAGCCGCTTCGTCCCTCAGCAAAGCCGATGGCAGTCGAAGGACCGCCCCTCCACAGCAGCGTTGTTTCTTAGACTTAAGTGTATAGCACGTCCCTTACGCTTCCTCCCCTTTCCAGACACACACCTCTCTAGGGGACAACTAGTGTGTTGGTTGTCCCATTCGACCCCCATTTTTCTTCACAAATCAGCGTGTGGCATCTTCCTTGCGCTTTCAAACAAAGTACTGACAACGCTTCTATCTTCCCGAAACAAGATCTGAGTTGGGAGAAGCTTTCGACCCAAGTTCGTTCTCAAGCAGTGGTATATGGCACAGTAGTTGTGCCTTCGCTTTTAACGTTGGAAATTTCCTGCGTCTTCTTCCCTGTAGATGGCAGTGGAAAGACTATTTCTCTCTACCGCTTTGTTCCTTGAGAGGTGAGTGTAAGACACTTACACATATATCTCAAAAGGCGTCATGCTTCCCGCACCGAGAGGTGAGCACGAAATCGTGTTGGACGTGGCCTTGTTTCTCTGAGTTCAGTGGAAGGCGCTGCTGAGGCTAGCTCACGTACCTTTGAAGGCCCTTCCAACTTCATGACACAAGACTTTCGTGGAGAGGGACCCTCCACACACCGTGTTCCTCACTGTAGTGTATCGCGCTTTCCGTCTCTTTTCTCTCGCCCTAAGCTTTAACAAGGTGCTTCCATCCGTACGGAAAGGGCTGGTCGTCGACGGACGGCAACCCTCTAGATTTGTTCTTAGAGTCAAACACCCGTAGGCAAGCCTCCTTACGCTTCCTCACATCATACCTCTCCATACTCATCCTTCTTCATGGAACGAACAGTAGACACATTCGAAACGGACGGCCGACTCTAGGGTACGTCCCTCATGCCTCCACACCCACGACGGAAAACACTTTTATCTTCCTGAAACAATATGATAGCTGAGGGCAGACTTCTTCACAAGGGGTTCGTCAAGCACCGTCACAGGGCACGGCACCTTCTTTATGCCTTCACACGTTCATGCCAGAAGGCCGCTCATACGCAGGTGGTGTATGGCTTTCCAGGACTTCCTTCTCACACTTAAAGGCATGACCTGTTCCCTCTGCTGTCTCTCATACTCTTTGAAAACGTTCCTCGCGGAACAAGATTGGAATGGCGAGGGACCATCTACCCTAAGTATGTCTGTGCCACAGGCACGGGGCACATTCCTCGCGCTGCCACACTTACGTTGGAATAGACGAGCATTTTCAGGGAAGGTGTTAGTAGAAACACGGTTTCTCTGCAGTGGTGTTTCTTCAGACTGAAGTGCACGCCGCCTGTTTCGGATTCAACACATACCTGTTGTGACTATGTTCTCCCCGTGACGCCAGAGGTCAGCTCGAAGTCGCCTTCGACACAGACTTGTTTCGCGCCGTTTAGTCTGTGGCTTTCCTTTGGCGAACTCACGTACATTTGGAAAACCCTTCTAGCGTCGTGACCCATGGTGTCCATTGAGCGAAGCCCTCCGTACCACGTTGTTCCACGAGGAAGGCCTATCGGGCTTTTCCTCTGCTTCCTTTCATACTTGGCGTAAAGCCGCTTCGATCCTTCGGAAGGGAGAAGGGAGTCGAAGGACCGCTCCTCCGCAGCATTGTTTTTGAGACCTAAGTGTAGAGCTCGTTCCTTACGCTTCCTCCGATTTCCAGACACACACCTCTCTAGGGGACAACTTGTTCGTTGGTGGTCACATTCGACGCACATTTTTCCTCACAATTCCGCGGATGGCATTTTCCTGACGCTTTCACACGAAGTCCTGAAAACGCTTGTCTCTCCCTGAAACAAGATCTGAGTTGAGAGAAGCTTGAGACACAACTCCTTTCTCAAACAGTGGAATATGGCACAGTAGTTTGCCTTCACTTTTAACGGTGGAAAGCTCTTCCATCTCTTCCCTGTAGGTGGTAGTGGAAAGACTGTTTCCCTACACTTTTCGTTTCTTGAGAGGTGAGTGTAAGACACTTACCTTCTATAGCAACACACACATACCTCCAAAGGCTTCTTTCTTCAAGAACCCAGATGTTAGCACGAAAGCCTGATGGACATGGCCTCGTTTCTCAGAATTCAGTGTAAGGCTACTACCACTGAGGCTAGCCCGCGTACATTGGAAGACCCATCCACCTCCACGACACAGGACTTAATGGAGAGAAACCCTCCGCCCAACGTGTTCCTCCCTGGACGGTATCGCGCGTTCCATCTCTTTCCTTTCACACCCGGTTTAACAAGCCGCTTCCATCCTTACGAAAAGAGACGGTAGTCGAAGGACGCCAACCCTCGAGATTTGTTCTTAGAGGGAAACAGGCGTATGCCATCTTCCTTGTGCTTCCGCACATCATACATTTCCATACACATCTTTCTTCATGTCACGACGGTAGGCACATTCGAAACGGAGAGCTAAGTCTAGTCTATGTCCCTTACGCCTTCACACCCAATACGGAAAACACTTTCCTCTTTCCTGAAACGATATGATAGTTGAGGGAAGCCTTCTTCACAAGTGGTTTCTCAAGCACCGTCCGTCACAGGGCACATTCTAGATGCTTTCACCATTTCATGCTAAGTGCTTCTCATCCTTACGTGTATGGCTTTCCTGACGGATTTCCTTCTCACCCTTGAAGCCGTGACCTTTTCCATCTGCTCTCTCATACTCTTGGAAACACTTCCCACGGAACAGGATTTGAATTGCGACAGACATTCTACACTAATTACTTCTGTAGCACAGGCATGGGGCACATTCCTTGCGATTTCACCCTTACATGGGAAAAGTCTACCATGTTCAGGGAAGATGTTAGTGAGTAGTTCGTTTCTCGGCAGGGGTGTTTCTTCAGACTGAAGAGTACTTCCTTTGTTTAGGATTCAACACGTACATTTTGTGACTCTGGATTCCTCGGGAACCCAGATGGAAGCTCGAAGTCGCGTTTGACACAGACTTGGTTCGCAGAGATTAGTGTATGCCTTTCCTTGGGCGAAGTTACATCCTTTTGAAAACCCTTCTATCTTCGTGACACATGGTGTTCGTTGAGGAAAGCCCCCCCAGAAGAAGTTGTTCCGCGAGTATGGTGTATCACTCTTCCTTCCCCTCCGTTTTCTTTCGCACTTTGCTTCAAGCCGCTTCGTCCCTCAGCAAAGCCGATGGCAGTCGAAGGACCGCCCCTCCACAGCAGCGTTGTTTCTTAGACTTAAGTGTATAGCACGTCCCTTACGCTTCCTCCCCTTTCCAGACACACACCTCTCTAGGGGACAACTAGTGTGTTGGTTGTCCCATTCGACCCCCATTTTTCTTCACAAATCAGCGTGTGGCATCTTCCTTGCGCTTTCAAACAAAGTACTGACAACGCTTCTATCTTCCCGAAACAAGATCTGAGTTGGGAGAAGCTTTCGACCCAAGTTCGTTCTCAAGCAGTGGTATATGGCACAGTAGTTGTGCCTTCGCTTTTAACGTTGGAAATTTCCTGCGTCTTCTTCCCTGTAGATGGCAGTGGAAAGACTATTTCTCTCTACCGCTTTGTTCCTTGAGAGGTGAGTGTAAGACACTTACACATATATCTCAAAAGGCGTCATGCTTCCCGCACCGAGAGGTGAGCACGAAATCGTGTTGGACGTGGCCTTGTTTCTCTGAGTTCAGTGGAAGGCGCTGCTGAGGCTAGCTCACGTACCTTTGAAGGCCCTTCCAACTTCATGACACAAGACTTTCGTGGAGAGGGACCCTCCACACACCGTGTTCCTCACTGTAGTGTATCGCGCTTTCCGTCTCTTTTCTCTCGCCCTAAGCTTTAACAAGGTGCTTCCATCCGTACGGAAAGGGCTGGTCGTCGACGGACGGCAACCCTCTAGATTTGTTCTTAGAGTCAAACACCCGTAGGCAAGCCTCCTTACGCTTCCTCACATCATACCTCTCCATACTCATCCTTCTTCATGGAACGAACAGTAGACACATTCGAAACGGACGGCCGACTCTAGGGTACGTCCCTCATGCCTCCACACCCACGACGGAAAACACTTTTATCTTCCTGAAACAATATGATAGCTGAGGGCAGACTTCTTCACAAGGGGTTCGTCAAGCACCGTCACAGGGCACGGCACCTTCTTTATGCCTTCACACGTTCATGCCAGAAGGCCGCTCATACGCAGGTGGTGTATGGCTTTCCAGGACTTCCTTCTCACACTTAAAGGCATGACCTGTTCCCTCTGCTGTCTCTCATACTCTTTGAAAACGTTCCTCGCGGAACAAGATTGGAATGGCGAGGGACCATCTACCCTAAGTATGTCTGTGCCACAGGCACGGGGCACATTCCTCGCGCTGCCACACTTACGTTGGAATAGACGAGCATTTTCAGGGAAGGTGTTAGTAGAAACACGGTTTCTCTGCAGTGGTGTTTCTTCAGACTGAAGTGCACGCCGCCTGTTTCGGATTCAACACATACCTGTTGTGACTATGTTCTCCCCGTGACGCCAGAGGTCAGCTCGAAGTCGCCTTCGACACAGACTTGTTTCGCGCCGTTTAGTCTGGGGCTTTCCTTTGGCGAACTCACGTACATTTGGAAAACCCTTCTAGCGTCGTGACCCATGGTGTCCATTGAGCGAAGCCCTCCGTACCACGTTGTTCCACGAGGAAGGCCTATCGGGCTTTTCCTCTGCTTCCTTTCATACTTGGCGTAAAGCCGCTTCGATCCTTCGGAAGGGAGAAGGGAGTCGAAGGACCGCTCCTCCGCAGCATTGCTTTTGAGACCTAAGTGTAGAGCTCGTTCCTTACGCTTCCTCCGATTTCCAGACACACACCTCTCTAGGGGACAACTTGTTCGTTGGTGGTCACATTCGACGCACATTTTTCCTCACAATTCCGCGGATGGCATTTTCCTGACGCTTTCACACGAAGTCCTGAAAACGCTTGTCTCTCCCTGAAACAAGATCTGAGTTGAGAGAAGCTTGAGACACAACTCCTTTCTCAAACAGTGGAATATGGCAAAGTAGTTGTGCCTTCACTTTTAACGGTGGAAAGTTCTTCCATCTCTTCCCTGTAGGTGGTAGTGGAAAGACTGTTTCCCTACACTTTTCGTTTCTTGAGAGGTGAGTGTAAGACACTTACCTTCTATAGCAACACACACATACCTCCAAAGGCTTCTTTCTTCAAGAACCCAGATGTTAGCGCGAAAGCCTGATGGACATGGCCTCGTTTCTCAGAATTCAGTGTAAGGCTACTACCACTGAGGCTAGCCCGCGTACATTGGAAGACCCATCCACCTCCACGACACAGGACTTAATGGAGAGAAACCCTCCGCCCAACGTGTTCCTCCCTGGACGGTATCGCGCGTTCCATCTCTTTCCTTTCACACCCGGTTTAACAAGCCGCTTCCATCCTTACGAAAAGAGACGGTAGTCGAAGGACGCCAACCCTCGAGATTTGTTCTTAGAGGGAAACAGGCGTATGCCATCTTCCTTGTGCTTCCGCACATCATACATTTCCATACACATCTTTCTTCATGTCACGACGGTAGGCACATTCGAAACGGAGAGCTAAGTCTAGTCTATGTCCCTTACGCCTTCACACCCAATACGGAAAACACTTTCCTCTTTCCTGAAACGATATGATAGTTGAGGGAAGCCTTCTTCACAAGTGGTTTCTCAAGCACCGTCCGTCACAGGGCACATTCTAGATGCTTTCACCATTTCATGCTAAGTGCTTCTCACCCTTACGTGTATGGCTTTCCTGACGGATTTCCTTCTCACCCTTGAAGCCGTGACCTTTTCCATCTGCTCTCTCATACTCTTGGAAACACTTCCCACGGAACAGGATTTGAATTGCGACAGACATTCTACACTAATTACTTCTGTAGCACAGGCATGGGGCACATTCCTTGCGATTTCACCCTTACATGGGAAAAGTCTACCATGTTCAGGGAAGATGTTAGTGAGTAGTTCGTTTCTCGGCAGGGGTGTTTCTTCAGACTGAAGAGTACTTCCTTTGTTTAGGATTCGACACGTACATTTTGTGACTCTGGATTCCTCGGGAACCCAGATGGAAGCTCGAAGTCGCGTTTGACACAGACTTGGTTCGCAGAGATTAGTGTATGCCTTTCCTTGGGCGAAGTCACATCCTTTTGAAAACCCTTCTATCTTCGTGACACATGGTGTTCGTTGAGGAAAGCCCCCCCAGAAGAAGTTGTTCCGCGAGTATGGTGTATCACTCTTCCTTCCCCTCCGTTTTCTTTCGCACTTTGCTTCAAGCCGCTTCGTCCCTCAGCAAAGCCGATGGCAGTCGAAGGACCGCCCCTCCACAGCAGCGTTGTTTCTTAGACTTAAGTGTATAGCACGTCCCTTACGCTTCCTCCCCTTTCCAGACACACACCTCTCTAGGGGACAACTAGTGTGTTGGTTGTCCCATTCGACCCCCATTTTTCTTCACAAATCAGCGTGTGGCATCTTCCTTGCGCTTTCAAACAAAGTACTGACAACGCTTCTATCTTCCCGAAACAAGATCTGAGTTGGGAGAAGCTTTCGACCCAAGTTCGTTCTCAAGCAGTGGTATATGGCACAGTAGTTGTGCCTTCGCTTTTAACGTTGGAAATTTCCTGCGTCTTCTTCCCTGTAGATGGCAGTGGAAAGACTATTTCTCTCTACCGCTTTGTTCCTTGAGAGGTGAGTGTAAGACACTTACACATATATCTCAAAAGGCGTCATGCTTCCCGCACCGAGAGGTGAGCACGAAATCGTGTTGGACGTGGCCTTGTTTCTCTGAGTTCAGTGGAAGGCGCTGCTGAGGCTAGCTCACGTACCTTTGAAGGCCCTTCCAACTTCATGACACAAGACTTTCGTGGAGAGGGACCCTCCACACACCGTGTTCCTCACTGTAGTGTATCGCGCTTTCCGTCTCTTTTCTCTCGCCCTAAGCTTTAACAAGGTGCTTCCATCCGTACGGAAAGGGCTGGTCGTCGACGGACGGCAACCCTCTAGATTTGTTCTTAGAGTCAAACACCCGTAGGCAAGCCTCCTTACGCTTCCTCACATCATACCTCTCCATACTCATCCTTCTTCATGGAACGAACAGTAGACACATTCGAAACGGACGGCCGACTCTAGGGTACGTCCCTCATGCCTCCACACCCACGACGGAAAACACTTTTATCTTCCTGAAACAATATGATAGCTGAGGGCAGACTTCTTCACAAGGGGTTCGTCAAGCACCGTCACAGGGCACGGCACCTTCTTTATGCCTTCACACGTTCATGCCAGAAGGCCGCTCATACGCAGGTGGTGTATGGCTTTCCAGGACTTCCTTCTCACACTTAAAGGCATGACCTGTTCCCTCTGCTGTCTCTCATACTCTTTGAAAACGTTCCTCGCGGAACAAGATTGGAATGGCGAGGGACCATCTACCCTAAGTATGTCTGTGCCACAGGCACGGGGCACATTCCTCGCGCTGCCACACTTACGTTGGAATAGACGAGCATTTTCAGGGAAGGTGTTAGTAGAAACACGGTTTCTCTGCAGTGGTGTTTCTTCAGACTGAAGTGCACGCCGCCTGTTTCGGATTCAACACATACCTGTTGTGACTATGTTCTCCCCGTGACGCCAGAGGTCAGCTCGAAGTCGCCTTCGACACAGACTTGTTTCGCGCCGTTTAGTCTGGGGCTTTCCTTTGGCGAACTCACGTACATTTGGAAAACCCTTCTAGCGTCGTGACCCATGGTGTCCATTGAGCGAAGCCCTCCATACCACGTTGTTCCACGAGGAAGGCCTATCGGGCTTTTCCTCTGCTTCCTTTCATACTTGGCGTAAAGCCGCTTCGATCCTTCGGAAGGGAGAAGGGAGTCGAAGGACCGCTCCTCCGCAGCATTGCTTTTGAGACCTAAGTGTAGAGCTCGTTCCTTACGCTTCCTCCGATTTCCAGACACACACCTCTCTAGGGGACAACTTGTTCGTTGGTGGTCACATTCGACGCACATTTTTCCTCACAATTCCGCGGATGGCATTTTCCTGACGCTTTCACACGAAGTCCTGAAAACGCTTGTCTCTCCCTGAAACAAGATCTGAGTTGAGAGAAGCTTGAGACACAACTCCTTTCTCAAACAGTGGAATATGGCACAGTAGTTGTGCCTTCACTTTTAACGGTGGAAAGTTCTTCCATCTCTTCCCTGTAGGTGGTAGTGGAAAGACTGTTTCCCTACACTTTCGTTTCTTGAGAGGTGAGTGTAAGACACTTACCTTCTATAGCAACACACACATACCTCCAAAGGCTTCTTTCTTCAAGAACCCAGATGTTAGCGCGAAAGCCTGATGGACATGGCCTCGTTTCTCAGAATTCAGTGTAAGGCTACTACCACTGAGGCTAGCCCGCGTACATTGGAAGACCCATCCACCTCCACGACACAGGACTTAATGGAGAGAAACCCTCCGCCCAACGTGTTCCTCCCTGGACGGTATCGCGCGTTCCATCTCTTTCCTTTCACACCCGGTTTAACAAGCCGCTTCCATCCTTACGAAAAGAGACGGTAGTCGAAGGACGCCAACCCTCGAGATTTGTTCTTAGAGGGAAACAGGCGTATGCCATCTTCCTTGTGCTTCCGCACATCATACATTTCCATACACATCTTTCTTCATGTCACGACGGTAGGCACATTCGAAACGGAGAGCTAAGTCTAGTCTATGTCCCTTACGCCTTCACACCCAATACGGAAAACACTTTCCTCTTTCCTGAAACGATATGATAGTTGAGGGAAGCCTTCTTCACAAGTGGTTTCTCAAGCACCGTCCGTCACAGGGCACATTCTAGATGCTTTCACCATTTCATGCTAAGTGCTTCTCATCCTTACGTGTATGGCTTTCCTGACGGATTTCCTTCTCACCCTTGAAGCCGTGACCTTTTCCATCTGCTCTCTCATACTCTTGGAAACACTTCCCACGGAACAGGATTTGAATTGCGACAGACATTCTACACTAATTACTTCTGTAGCACAGGCATGGGGCACATTCCTTGCGATTTCACCCTTACATGGGAAAAGTCTACCATGTTCAGGGAAGATGTTAGTGAGTAGTTCGTTTCTCGGCAGGGGTGTTTCTTCAGACTGAAGAGTACTTCCTTTGTTTAGGATTCGACACGTACATTTTGTGACTCTGGATTCCTCGGGAACCCAGATGGAAGCTCGAAGTCGCGTTTGACACAGACTTGGTTCGCAGAGATTAGTGTATGCCTTTCCTTGGGCGAAGTCACATCCTTTTGAAAACCCTTCTATCTTCGTGACACATGGTGTTCGTTGAGGAAAGCCCCCCCAGAAGAAGTTGTTCCGCGAGTATGGTGTATCACTCTTCCTTCCCCTCCGTTTTCTTTCGCACTTTGCTTCAAGCCGCTTCGTCCCTCAGCAAAGCCGATGGCAGTCGAAGGACCGCCCCTCCACAGCAGCGTTGTTTCTTAGACTTAAGTGTATAGCACGTCCCTTACGCTTCCTCCCCTTTCCAGACACACACCTCTCTAGGGGACAACTAGTGTGTTGGTTGTCCCATTCGACCCCCATTTTTCTTCACAAATCAGCGTGTGGCATCTTCCTTGCGCTTTCAAACAAAGTACTGACAACGCTTCTATCTTCCCGAAACAAGATCTGAGTTGGGAGAAGCTTTCGACCCAAGTTCGTTCTCAAGCAGTGGTATATGGCACAGTAGTTGTGCCTTCGCTTTTAACGTTGGAAATTTCCTGCGTCTTCTTCCCTGTAGATGGCAGTGGAAAGACTATTTCTCTCTACCGCTTTGTTCCTTGAGAGGTGAGTGTAAGACACTTACACATATATCTCAAAAGGCGTCATGCTTCCCGCACCGAGAGGTGAGCACGAAATCGTGTTGGACGTGGCCTTGTTTCTCTGAGTTCAGTGGAAGGCGCTGCTGAGGCTAGCTCACGTACCTTTGAAGGCCCTTCCAACTTCATGACACAAGACTTTCGTGGAGAGGGACCCTCCACACACCGTGTTCCTCACTGTAGTGTATCGCGCTTTCCGTCTCTTTTCTCTCGCCCTAAGCTTTAACAAGGTGCTTCCATCCGTACGGAAAGGGCTGGTCGTCGACGGACGGCAACCCTCTAGATTTGTTCTTAGAGTCAAACACCCGTAGGCAAGCCTCCTTACGCTTCCTCACATCATACCTCTCCATACTCATCCTTCTTCATGGAACGAACAGTAGACACATTCGAAACGGACGGCCGACTCTAGGGTACGTCCCTCATGCCTCCACACCCACGACGGAAAACACTTTTATCTTCCTGAAACAATATGATAGCTGAGGGCAGACTTCTTCACAAGGGGTTCGTCAAGCACCGTCACAGGGCACGGCACCTTTTTTATGCCTTCACACGTTCATGCCAGAAGGCCGCTCATACGCAGGTGGTGTATGGCTTTCCAGGACTTCCTTCTCACACTTAAAGGCATGACCTGTTCCCTCTGCTGTCTCTCATACTCTTTGAAAACGTTCCTCGCGGAACAAGATTGGAATGGCGAGGGACCATCTACCCTAAGTATGTCTGTGCCACAGGCACGGGGCACATTCCTCGCGCTGCCACACTTACGTTGGAATAGACGAGCATTTTCAGGGAAGGTGTTAGTAGAAACACGGTTTCTCTGCAGTGGTGTTTCTTCAGACTGAAGTGCACGCCGCCTGTTTCGGATTCAACACATACCTGTTGTGACTATGTTCTCCCCGTGACGCCAGAGGTCAGCTCGAAGTCGCCTTCGACACAGACTTGTTTCGCGCCGTTTAGTCTGGGGCTTTCCTTTGGCGAACTCACGTACATTTGGAAAACCCTTCTAGCGTCGTGACCCATGGTGTCCATTGAGCGAAGCCCTCCGTACCACGTTGTTCCACGAGGAAGGCCTATCGGGCTTTTCCTCTGCTTCCTTTCATACTTGGCGTAAAGCCGCTTCGATCCTTCGGAAGGGAGAAGGGAGTCGAAGGACCGCTCCTCCGCAGCATTGCTTTTGAGACCTAAGTGTAGAGCTCGTTCCTTACGCTTCCTCCGATTTCCAGACACACACCTCTCTAGGGGACAACTTGTTCGTTGGTGGTCACATTCGACGCACATTTTTCCTCACAATTCCGCGGATGGCATTTTCCTGACGCTTTCACACGAAGTCCTGAAAACGCTTGTCTCTCCCTGAAACAAGATCTGAGTTGAGAGAAGCTTGAGACACAACTCCTTTCTCAAACAGTGGAATATGGCACAGTAGTTGTGCCTTCACTTTTAACGGTGGAAAGTTCTTCCATCTCTTCCCTGTAGGTGGTAGTGGAAAGACTGTTTCCCTACACTTTTCGTTTCTTGAGAGGCGAGTGTAAGACACTTACCTTCTATAGCAACACACACATACCTCCAAAGGCTTCTTTCTTCAAGAACCCAGATGTTAGCGCGAAAGCCTGATGGACATGGCCTCGTTTCTCAGAATTCAGTGTAAGGCTACTACCACTGAGGCTAGCCCGCGTACATTGGAAGACCCATCCACCTCCACGACACAGGACTTAATGGAGAGAAACCCTCCGCCCAACGTGTTCCTCCCTGGACGGTATCGCGCGTTCCATCTCTTTCCTTTCACACCCGGTTTAACAAGCCGCTTCCATCCTTACGAAAAGAGACGGTAGTCGAAGGACGCCAACCCTCGAGATTTGTTCTTAGAGGGAAACAGGCGTATGCCATCTTCCTTGTGCTTCCGCACATCATACATTTCCATACACATCTTTCTTCATGTCACGACGGTAGGCACATTCGAAACGGAGAGCTAAGTCTAGTCTATGTCCCTTACGCCTTCACACCCAATACGGAAAACACTTTCCTCTTTCCTGAAACGATATGATAGTTGAGGGAAGCCTTCTTCACAAGTGGTTTCTCAAGCACCGTCCGTCACAGGGCACATTCTAGATGCTTTCACCATTTCATGCTAAGTGCTTCTCATCCTTACGTGTATGGCTTTCCTGACGGATTTCCTTCTCACCCTTGAAGCCGTGACCTTTTCCATCTGCTCTCTCATACTCTTGGAAACACTTCCCACGGAACAGGATTTGAATTGCGACAGACATTCTACACTAATTACTTCTGTAGCACAGGCATGGGGCACATTCCTTGCGATTTCACCCTTACATGGGAAAAGTCTACCATGTTCAGGGAAGATGTTAGTGAGTAGTTCGTTTCTCGGCAGGGGTGTTTCTTCAGACTGAAGAGTACTTCCTTTGTTTAGGATTCGACACGTACATTTTGTGACTCTGGATTCCTCGGGAACCCAGATGGAAGCTCGAGGTCGCGTTTGACACAGACTTGGTTCGCAGAGATTAGTGTATGCCTTTCCTTGGGCGAAGTCACATCCTTTTGAAAACCCTTCTATCTTCGTGACACATGGTGTTCGTTGAGGAAAGCCCCCCCAGAAGAAGTTGTTCCGCGAGTATGGTGTATCACTCTTCCTTCCCCTCCGTTTTCTTTCGCACTTTGCTTCAAGCCGCTTCGTCCCTCAGCAAAGCCGATGGCAGTCGAAGGACCGCCCCTCCACAGCAGCGTTGTTTCTTAGACTTAAGTGTATAGCACGTCCCTTACGCTTCCTCCCCTTTCCAGACACACACCTCTCTAGGGGACAACTAGTGTGTTGGTTGTCCCATTCGACCCCCATTTTTCTTCACAAATCAGCGTGTGGCATCTTCCTTGCGCTTTCAAACAAAGTACTGACAACGCTTCTATCTTCCCGAAACAAGATCTGAGTTGGGAGAAGCTTTCGACCCAAGTTCGTTCTCAAGCAGTGGTATATGGCACAGTAGTTGTGCCTTCGCTTTTAACGTTGGAAATTTCCTGCGTCTTCTTCCCTGTAGATGGCAGTGGAAAGACTATTTCTCTCTACCGCTTTGTTCCTTGAGAGGTGAGTGTAAGACACTTACACATATATCTCAAAAGGCGTCATGCTTCCCGCACCGAGAGGTGAGCACGAAATCGTGTTGGACGTGGCCTTGTTTCTCTGAGTTCAGTGGAAGGCGCTGCTGAGGCTAGCTCACGTACCTTTGAAGGCCCTTCCAACTTCATGACACAAGACTTTCGTGGAGAGGGACCCTCCACACACCGTGTTCCTCACTGTAGTGTATCGCGCTTTCCGTCTCTTTTCTCTCGCCCTAAGCTTTAACAAGGTGCTTCCATCCGTACGGAAAGGGCTGGTCGTCGACGGACGGCAACCCTCTAGATTTGTTCTTAGAGTCAAACACCCGTAGGCAAGCCTCCTTACGCTTCCTCACATCATACCTCTCCATACTCATCCTTCTTCATGGAACGAACAGTAGACACATTCGAAACGGACGGCCGACTCTAGGGTACGTCCCTCATGCCTCCACACCCACGACGGAAAACACTTTTATCTTCCTGAAACAATATGATAGCTGAGGGCAGACTTCTTCACAAGGGGTTCGTCAAGCACCGTCACAGGGCACGGCACCTTTTTTATGCCTTCACACGTTCATGCCAGAAGGCCGCTCATACGCAGGTGGTGTATGGCTTTCCAGGACTTCCTTCTCACACTTAAAGGCATGACCTGTTCCCTCTGCTGTCTCTCATACTCTTTGAAAACGTTCCTCGCGGAACAAGATTGGAATGGCGAGGGACCATCTACCCTAAGTATGTCTGTGCCACAGGCACGGGGCACATTCCTCGCGCTGCCACACTTACGTTGGAATAGACGAGCATTTTCAGGGAAGGTGTTAGTAGAAACACGGTTTCTCTGCAGTGGTGTTTCTTCAGACTGAAGTGCACGCCGCCTGTTTCGGATTCAACACATACCTGTTGTGACTATGTTCTCCCCGTGACGCCAGAGGTCAGCTCGAAGTCGCCTTCGACACAGACTTGTTTCGCGCCGTTTAGTCTGGGGCTTTCCTTTGGCGAACTCACGTACATTTGGAAAACCCTTCTAGCGTCGTGACCCATGGTGTCCATTGAGCGAAGCCCTCCGTACCACGTTGTTCCACGAGGAAGGCCTATCGGGCTTTTCCTCTGCTTCCTTTCATACTTGGCGTAAAGCCGCTTCGATCCTTCGGAAGGGAGAAGGGAGTCGAAGGACCGCTCCTCCGCAGCATTGCTTTTGAGACCTAAGTGTAGAGCTCGTTCCTTACGCTTCCTCCGATTTCCAGACACACACCTCTCTAGGGGACAACTTGTTCGTTGGTGGTCACATTCGACGCACATTTTTCCTCACAATTCCGCGGATGGCATTTTCCTGACGCTTTCACACGAAGTCCTGAAAACGCTTGTCTCTCCCTGAAACAAGATCTGAGTTGAGAGAAGCTTGAGACACAACTCCTTTCTCAAACAGTGGAATATGGCACAGTAGTTGTGCCTTCACTTTTAACGGTGGAAAGTTCTTCCATCTCTTCCCTGTAGGTGGTAGTGGAAAGACTGTTTCCCTACACTTTTCGTTTCTTGAGAGGCGAGTGTAAGACACTTACCTTCTATAGCAACACACACATACCTCCAAAGGCTTCTTTCTTCAAGAACCCAGATGTTAGCACGAAAGCCTGATGGACATGGCCTCGTTTCTCAGAATTCAGTGTAAGGCTACTACCACTGAGGCTAGCCCGCGTACATTGGAAGACCCATCCACCTCCACGACACAGGACTTAATGGAGAGAAACCCTCCGCCCAACGTGTTCCTCCCTGGACGGTATCGCGCGTTCCATCTCTTTCCTTTCACACCCGGTTTAACAAGCCGCTTCCATCCTTACGAAAAGAGACGGTAGTCGAAGGACGCCAACCCTCGAGATTTGTTCTTAGAGGGAAACAGGCGTATGCCATCTTCCTTGTGCTTCCGCACATCATACATTTCCATACACATCTTTCTTCATGTCACGACGGTAGGCACATTCGAAACGGAGAGCTAAGTCTAGTCTATGTCCCTTACGCCTTCACACCCAATACGGAAAACACTTTCCTCTTTCCTGAAACGATATGATAGTTGAGGGAAGCCTTCTTCACAAGTGGTTTCTCAAGCACCGTCCGTCACAGGGCACATTCTAGATGCTTTCACCATTTCATGCTAAGTGCTTCTCATCCTTACGTGTATGGCTTTCCTGACGGATTTCCTTCTCACCCTTGAAGCCGTGACCTTTTCCATCTGCTCTCTCATACTCTTGGAAACACTTCCCACGGAACAGGATTTGAATTGCGACAGACATTCTACACTAATTACTTCTGTAGCACAGGCATGGGGCACATTCCTTGCGATTTCACCCTTACATGGGAAAAGTCTACCATGTTCAGGGAAGATGTTAGTGAGTAGTTCGTTTCTCGGCAGGGGTGTTTCTTCAGACTGAAGAGTACTTCCTTTGTTTAGGATTCGACACGTACATTTTGTGACTCTGGATTCCTCGGGAACCCAGATGGAAGCTCGAAGTCGCGTTTGACACAGACTTGGTTCGCAGAGATTAGTGTATGCCTTTCCTTGGGCGAAGTCACATCCTTTTGAAAACCCTTCTATCTTCGTGACACATGGTGTTCGTTGAGGAAAGCCCCCCCAGAAGAAGTTGTTCCGCGAGTATGGTGTATCACTCTTCCTTCCCCTCCGTTTTCTTTCGCACTTTGCTTCAAGCCGCTTCGTCCCTCAGCAAAGCCGATGGCAGTCGAAGGACCGCCCCTCCACAGCAGCGTTGTTTCTTAGACTTAAGTGTATAGCACGTCCCTTACGCTTCCTCCCCTTTCCAGACCCACACCTCTCTAGGGGACAACTAGTGTGTTGGTTGTCCCATTCGACCCCCATTTTTCTTCACAAATCAGCGTGTGGCATCTTCCTTGCGCTTTCAAACAAAGTACTGACAACGCTTCTATCTTCCCGAAACAAGATCTGAGTTGGGAGAAGCTTTCGACCCAAGTTCGTTCTCAAGCAGTGGTATATGGCACAGTAGTTGTGCCTTCGCTTTTAACGTTGGAAATTTCCTGCGTCTTCTTCCCTGTAGATGGCAGTGGAAAGACTATTTCTCTCTACCGCTTTGTTCCTTGAGAGGTGAGTGTAAGACACTTACACATATATCTCAAAAGGCGTCATGCTTCCCGCACCGAGAGGTGAGCACGAAATCGTGTTGGACGTGGCCTTGTTTCTCTGAGTTCAGTGGAAGGCGCTGCTGAGGCTAGCTCACGTACCTTTGAAGGCCCTTCCAACTTCATGACACAAGACTTTCGTGGAGAGGGACCCTCCACACACCGTGTTCCTCACTGTAGTGTATCGCGCTTTCCGTCTCTTTTCTCTCGCCCTAAGCTTTAACAAGGTGCTTCCATCCGTACGGAAAGGGCTGGTCGTCGACGGACGGCAACCCTCTAGATTTGTTCTTAGAGTCAAACACCCGTAGGCAAGCCTCCTTACGCTTCCTCACATCATACCTCTCCATACTCATCCTTCTTCATGGAACGAACAGTAGACACATTCGAAACGGACGGCCGACTCTAGGGTACGTCCCTCATGCCTCCACACCCACGACGGAAAACACTTTTATCTTCCTGAAACAATATGATAGCTGAGGGCAGACTTCTTCACAAGGGGTTCGTCAAGCACCGTCACAGGGCACGGCACCTTCTTTATGCCTTCACACGTTCATGCCAGAAGGCCGCTCATACGCAGGTGGTGTATGGCTTTCCAGGACTTCCTTCTCACACTTAAAGGCATGACCTGTTCCCTCTGCTGTCTCTCATACTCTTTGAAAACGTTCCTCGCGGAACAAGATTGGAATGGCGAGGGACCATCTACCCTAAGTATGTCTGTGCCACAGGCACGGGGCACATTCCTCGCGCTGCCACACTTACGTTGGAATAGACGAGCATTTTCAGGGAAGGTGTTAGTAGAAACACGGTTTCTCTGCAGTGGTGTTTCTTCAGACTGAAGTGCACGCCGCCTGTTTCGGATTCAACACATACCTGTTGTGACTATGTTCTCCCCGTGACGCCAGAGGTCAGCTCGAAGTCGCCTTCGACACAGACTTGTTTCGCGCCGTTTAGTCTGGGGCTTTCCTTTGGCGAACTCACGTACATTTGGAAAACCCTTCTAGCGTCGTGACCCATGGTGTCCATTGAGCGAAGCCCTCCGTACCACGTTGTTCCACGAGGAAGGCCTATCGGGCTTTTCCTCTGCTTCCTTTCATACTTGGCGTAAAGCCGCTTCGATCCTTCGGAAGGGAGAAGGGAGTCGAAGGACCGCTCCTCCGCAGCATTGCTTTTGAGACCTAAGTGTAGAGCTCGTTCCTTACGCTTCCTCCGATTTCCAGACACACACCTCTCTAGGGGACAACTTGTTCGTTGGTGGTCACATTCGACGCACATTTTTCCTCACAATTCCGCGGATGGCATTTTCCTGACGCTTTCACACGAAGTCCTGAAAACGCTTGTCTCTCCCTGAAACAAGATCTGAGTTGAGAGAAGCTTGAGACACAACTCCTTTCTCAAACAGTGGAATATGGCACAGTAGTTGTGCCTTCACTTTTAACGGTGGAAAGTTCTTCCATCTCTTCCCTGTAGGTGGTAGTGGAAAGACTGTTTCCCTACACTTTTCGTTTCTTGAGAGGCGAGTGTAAGACACTTACCTTCTATAGCAACACACACATACCTCCAAAGGCTTCTTTCTTCAAGAACCCAGATGTTAGCACGAAAGCCTGATGGACATGGCCTCGTTTCTCAGAATTCAGTGTAAGGCTACTACCACTGAGGCTAGCCCGCGTACATTGGAAGACCCATCCACCTCCACGACACAGGACTTAATGGAGAGAAACCCTCCGCCCAACGTGTTCCTCCCTGGACGGTATCGCGCGTTCCATCTCTTTCCTTTCACACCCGGTTTAACAAGCCGCTTCCATCCTTACGAAAAGAGACGGTAGTCGAAGGACGCCAACCCTCGAGATTTGTTCTTAGAGGGAAACAGGCGTATGCCATCTTCCTTGTGCTTCCGCACATCATACATTTCCATACACATCTTTCTTCATGTCACGACGGTAGGCACATTCGAAACGGAGAGCTAAGTCTAGTCTATGTCCCTTACGCCTTCACACCCAATACGGAAAACACTTTCCTCTTTCCTGAAACGATATGATAGTTGAGGGAAGCCTTCTTCACAAGTGGTTTCTCAAGCACCGTCCGTCACAGGGCACATTCTAGATGCTTTCACCATTTCATGCTAAGTGCTTCTCACCCTTACGTGTATGGCTTTCCTGACGGATTTCCTTCTCACCCTTGAAGCCGTGACCTTTTCCATCTGCTCTCTCATACTCTTGGAAACACTTCCCACGGAACAGGATTTGAATTGCGACAGACATTCTACACTAATTACTTCTGTAGCACAGGCATGGGGCACATTCCTTGCGATTTCACCCTTACATGGGAAAAGTCTACCATGTTCAGGGAAGATGTTAGTGAGTAGTTCGTTTCTCGGCAGGGGTGTTTCTTCAGACTGAAGAGTACTTCCTTTGTTTAGGATTCGACACGTACATTTTGTGACTCTGGATTCCTCGGGAACCCAGATGGAAGCTCGAAGTCGCGTTTGACACAGACTTGGTTCGCAGAGATTAGTGTATGCCTTTCCTTGGGCGAAGTCACATCCTTTTGAAAACCCTTCTATCTTCGTGACACATGGTGTTCGTTGAGGAAAGCCCCCCCAGAAGAAGTTGTTCCGCGAGTATGGTGTATCACTCTTCCTTCCCCTCCGTTTTCTTTCGCACTTTGCTTCAAGCCGCTTCGTCCCTCAGCAAAGCCGATGGCAGTCGAAGGACCGCCCCTCCACAGCAGCGTTGTTTCTTAGACTTAAGTGTATAGCACGTCCCTTACGCTTCCTCCCCTTTCCAGACCCACACCTCTCTAGGGGACAACTAGTGTGTTGGTTGTCCCATTCGACCCCCATTTTTCTTCACAAATCAGCGTGTGGCATCTTCCTTGCGCTTTCAAACAAAGTACTGACAACGCTTCTATCTTCCCGAAACAAGATCTGAGTTGGGAGAAGCTTTCGACCCAAGTTCGTTCTCAAGCAGTGGTATATGGCACAGTAGTTGTGCCTTCGCTTTTAACGTTGGAAATTTCCTGCGTCTTCTTCCCTGTAGATGGCAGTGGAAAGACTATTTCTCTCTACCGCTTTGTTCCTTGAGAGGTGAGTGTAAGACACTTACACATATATCTCAAAAGGCGTCATGCTTCCCGCACCGAGAGGTGAGCACGAAATCGTGTTGGACGTGGCCTTGTTTCTCTGAGTTCAGTGGAAGGCGCTGCTGAGGCTAGCTCACGTACCTTTGAAGGCCCTTCCAACTTCATGACACAAGACTTTCGTGGAGAGGGACCCTCCACACACCGTGTTCCTCACTGTAGTGTATCGCGCTTTCCGTCTCTTTTCTCTCGCCCTAAGCTTTAACAAGGTGCTTCCATCCATACGGAAAGGGCTGGTCGTCGACGGACGGCAACCCTCTAGATTTGTTCTTAGAGTCAAACACCCGTAGGCAAGCCTCCTTACGCTTCCTCACATCATACCTCTCCATACTCATCCTTCTTCATGGAACGAACAGTAGACACATTCGAAACGGACGGCCGACTCTAGGGTACGTCCCTCATGCCTCCACACCCACGACGGAAAACACTTTTATCTTCCTGAAACAATATGATAGCTGAGGGCAGACTTCTTCACAAGGGGTTCGTCAAGCACCGTCACAGGGCACGGCACCTTCTTTATGCCTTCACACGTTCATGCCAGAAGGCCGCTCATACGCAGGTGGTGTATGGCTTTCCAGGACTTCCTTCTCACACTTAAAGGCATGACCTGTTCCCTCTGCTGTCTCTCATACTCTTTGAAAACGTTCCTCGCGGAACAAGATTGGAATGGCGAGGGACCATCTACCCTAAGTATGTCTGTGCCACAGGCACGGGGCACATTCCTCGCGCTGCCACACTTACGTTGGAATAGACGAGCATTTTCAGGGAAGGTGTTAGTAGAAACACGGTTTCTCTGCAGTGGTGTTTCTTCAGACTGAAGTGCACGCCGCCTGTTTCGGATTCAACACATACCTGTTGTGACTATGTTCTCCCCGTGACGCCAGAGGTCAGCTCGAAGTCGCCTTCGACACAGACTTGTTTCGCGCCGTTTAGTCTGTGGCTTTCCTTTGGCGAACTCACGTACATTTGGAAAACCCTTCTAGCGTCGTGACCCATGGTGTCCATTGAGCGAAGCCCTCCGTACCACGTTGTTCCACGAGGAAGGCCTATCGGGCTTTTCCTCTGCTTCCTTTCATACTTGGCGTAAAGCCGCTTCGATCCTTCGGAAGGGAGAAGGGAGTCGAAGGACCGCTCCTCCGCAGCATTGCTTTTGAGACCTAAGTGTAGAGCTCGTTCCTTACGCTTCCTCCGATTTCCAGACACACACCTCTCTAGGGGACAACTTGTTCGTTGGTGGTCACATTCGACGCACATTTTTCCTCACAATTCCGCGGATGGCATTTTCCTGACGCTTTCACACGAAGTCCTGAAAACGCTTGTCTCTCCCTGAAACAAGATCTGAGTTGAGAGAAGCTTGAGACACAACTCCTTTCTCAAACAGTGGAATATGGCACAGTAGTTGTGCCTTCACTTTTAACGGTGGAAAGTTCTTCCATCTCTTCCCTGTAGGTGGTAGTGGAAAGACTGTTTCCCTACACTTTTCGTTTCTTGAGAGGCGAGTGTAAGACACTTACCTTCTATAGCAACACACACATACCTCCAAAGGCTTCTTTCTTCAAGAACCCAGATGTTAGCACGAAAGCCTGATGGACATGGCCTCGTTTCTCAGAATTCAGTGTAAGGCTACTACCACTGAGGCTAGCCCGCGTACATTGGAAGACCCATCCACCTCCACGACACAGGACTTAATGGAGAGAAACCCTCCGCCCAACGTGTTCCTCCCTGGACGGTATCGCGCGTTCCATCTCTTTCCTTTCACACCCGGTTTAACAAGCCGCTTCCATCCTTACGAAAAGAGACGGTAGTCGAAGGACGCCAACCCTCGAGATTTGTTCTTAGAGGGAAACAGGCGTATGCCATCTTCCTTGTGCTTCCGCACATCATACATTTCCATACACATCTTTCTTCATGTCACGACGGTAGGCACATTCGAAACGGAGAGCTAAGTCTAGTCTATGTCCCTTACGCCTTCACACCCAATACGGAAAACACTTTCCTCTTTCCTGAAACGATATGATAGTTGAGGGAAGCCTTCTTCACAAGTGGTTTCTCAAGCACCGTCCGTCACAGGGCACATTCTAGATGCTTTCACCATTTCATGCTAAGTGCTTCTCACCCTTACGTGTATGGCTTTCCTGACGGATTTCCTTCTCACCCTTGAAGCCGTGACCTTTTCCATCTGCTCTCTCATACTCTTGGAAACACTTCCCACGGAACAGGATTTGAATTGCGACAGACATTCTACACTAATTACTTCTGTAGCACAGGCATGGGGCACATTCCTTGCGATTTCACCCTTACATGGGAAAAGTCTACCATGTTCAGGGAAGATGTTAGTGAGTAGTTCGTTTCTCGGCAGGGGTGTTTCTTCAGACTGAAGAGTACTTCCTTTGTTTAGGATTCGACACGTACATTTTGTGACTCTGGATTCCTCGGGAACCCAGATGGAAGCTCGAAGTCGCGTTTGACACAGACTTGGTTCGCAGAGATTAGTGTATGCCTTTCCTTGGGCGAAGTCACATCCTTTTGAAAACCCTTCTATCTTCGTGACACATGGTGTTCGTTGAGGAAAGCCCCCCCAGAAGAAGTTGTTCCGCGAGTATGGTGTATCACTCTTCCTTCCCCTCCGTTTTCTTTCGCACTTTGCTTCAAGCCGCTTCGTCCCTCAGCAAAGCCGATGGCAGTCGAAGGACCGCCCCTCCACAGCAGCGTTGTTTCTTAGACTTAAGTGTATAGCACGTCCCTTACGCTTCCTCCCCTTTCCAGACCCACACCTCTCTAGGGGACAACTAGTGTGTTGGTTGTCCCATTCGACCCCCATTTTTCTTCACAAATCAGCGTGTGGCATCTTCCTTGCGCTTTCAAACAAAGTACTGACAACGCTTCTATCTTCCCGAAACAAGATCTGAGTTGGGAGAAGCTTTCGACCCAAGTTCGTTCTCAAGCAGTGGTATATGGCACAGTAGTTGTGCCTTCGCTTTTAACGTTGGAAATTTCCTGCGTCTTCTTCCCTGTAGATGGCAGTGGAAAGACTATTTCTCTCTACCGCTTTGTTCCTTGAGAGGTGAGTGTAAGACACTTACACATATATCTCAAAAGGCGTCATGCTTCCCGCACCGAGAGGTGAGCACGAAATCGTGTTGGACGTGGCCTTGTTTCTCTGAGTTCAGTGGAAGGCGCTGCTGAGGCTAGCTCACGTACCTTTGAAGGCCCTTCCAACTTCATGACACAAGACTTTCGTGGAGAGGGACCCTCCACACACCGTGTTCCTCACTGTAGTGTATCGCGCTTTCCGTCTCTTTTCTCTCGCCCTAAGCTTTAACAAGGTGCTTCCATCCGTACGGAAAGGGCTGGTCGTCGACGGACGGCAACCCTCTAGATTTGTTCTTAGAGTCAAACACCCGTAGGCAAGCCTCCTTACGCTTCCTCACATCATACCTCTCCATACTCATCCTTCTTCATGGAACGAACAGTAGACACATTCGAAACGGACGGCCGACTCTAGGGTACGTCCCTCATGCCTCCACACCCACGACGGAAAACACTTTTATCTTCCTGAAACAATATGATAGCTGAGGGCAGACTTCTTCACAAGGGGTTCGTCAAGCACCGTCACAGGGCACGGCACCTTCTTTATGCCTTCACACGTTCATGCCAGAAGGCCGCTCATACGCAGGTGGTGTATGGCTTTCCAGGACTTCCTTCTCACACTTAAAGGCATGACCTGTTCCCTCTGCTGTCTCTCATACTCTTTGAAAACGTTCCTCGCGGAACAAGATTGGAATGGCGAGGGACCATCTACCCTAAGTATGTCTGTGCCACAGGCACGGGGCACATTCCTCGCGCTGCCACACTTACGTTGGAATAGACGAGCATTTTCAGGGAAGGTGTTAGTAGAAACACGGTTTCTCTGCAGTGGTGTTTCTTCAGACTGAAGTGCACGCCGCCTGTTTCGGATTCAACACATACCTGTTGTGACTATGTTCTCCCCGTGACGCCAGAGGTCAGCTCGAAGTCGCCTTCGACACAGACTTGTTTCGCGCCGTTTAGTCTGGGGCTTTCCTTTGGCGAACTCACGTACATTTGGAAAACCCTTCTAGCGTCGTGACCCATGGTGTCCATTGAGCGAAGCCCTCCGTACCACGTTGTTCCACGAGGAAGGCCTATCGGGCTTTTCCTCTGCTTCCTTTCATACTTGGCGTAAAGCCGCTTCGATCCTTCGGAAGGGAGAAGGGAGTCGAAGGACCGCTCCTCCGCAGCATTGCTTTTGAGACCTAAGTGTAGAGCTCGTTCCTTACGCTTCCTCCGATTTCCAGACACACACCTCTCTAGGGGACAACTTGTTCGTTGGTGGTCACATTCGACGCACATTTTTCCTCACAATTCCGCGGATGGCATTTTCCTGACGCTTTCACACGAAGTCCTGAAAACGCTTGTCTCTCCCTGAAACAAGATCTGAGTTGAGAGAAGCTTGAGACACAACTCCTTTCTCAAACAGTGGAATATGGCACAGTAGTTGTGCCTTCACTTTTAACGGTGGAAAGTTCTTCCATCTCTTCCCTGTAGGTGGTAGTGGAAAGACTGTTTCCCTACACTTTTCGTTTCTTGAGAGGCGAGTGTAAGACACTTACCTTCTATAGCAACACACACATACCTCCAAAGGCTTCTTTCTTCAAGAACCCAGATGTTAGCACGAAAGCCTGATGGACATGGCCTCGTTTCTCAGAATTCAGTGTAAGGCTACTACCACTGAGGCTAGCCCGCGTACATTGGAAGACCCATCCACCTCCACGACACAGGACTTAATGGAGAGAAACCCTCCGCCCAACGTGTTCCTCCCTGGACGGTATCGCGCGTTCCATCTCTTTCCTTTCACACCCGGTTTAACAAGCCGCTTCCATCCTTACGAAAAGAGACGGTAGTCGAAGGACGCCAACCCTCGAGATTTGTTCTTAGAGGGAAACAGGCGTATGCCATCTTCCTTGTGCTTCCGCACATCATACATTTCCATACACATCTTTCTTCATGTCACGACGGTAGGCACATTCGAAACGGAGAGCTAAGTCTAGTCTATGTCCCTTACGCCTTCACACCCAATACGGAAAACACTTTCCTCTTTCCTGAAACGATATGATAGTTGAGGGAAGCCTTCTTCACAAGTGGTTTCTCAAGCACCGTCCGTCACAGGGCACATTCTAGATGCTTTCACCATTTCATGCTAAGTGCTTCTCACCCTTACGTGTATGGCTTTCCTGACGGATTTCCTTCTCACCCTTGAAGCCGTGACCTTTTCCATCTGCTCTCTCATACTCTTGGAAACACTTCCCACGGAACAGGATTTGAATTGCGACAGACATTCTACACTAATTACTTCTGTAGCACAGGCATGGGGCACATTCCTTGCGATTTCACCCTTACATGGGAAAAGTCTACCATGTTCAGGGAAGATGTTAGTGAGTAGTTCGTTTCTCGGCAGGGGTGTTTCTTCAGACTGAAGAGTACTTCCTTTGTTTAGGATTCGACACGTACATTTTGTGACTCTGGATTCCTCGGGAACCCAGATGGAAGCTCGAAGTCGCGTTTGACACAGACTTGGTTCGCAGAGATTAGTGTATGCCTTTCCTTGGGCGAAGTCACATCCTTTTGAAAACCCTTCTATCTTCGTGACACATGGTGTTCGTTGAGGAAAGCCCCCCCAGAAGAAGTTGTTCCGCGAGTATGGTGTATCACTCTTCCTTCCCCTCCGTTTTCTTTCGCACTTTGCTTCAAGCCGCTTCGTCCCTCAGCAAAGCCGATGGCAGTCGAAGGACCGCCCCTCCACAGCAGCGTTGTTTCTTAGACTTAAGTGTATAGCACGTCCCTTACGCTTCCTCCCCTTTCCAGACCCACACCTCTCTAGGGGACAACTAGTGTGTTGGTTGTCCCATTCGACCCCCATTTTTCTTCACAAATCAGCGTGTGGCATCTTCCTTGCGCTTTCAAACAAAGTACTGACAACGCTTCTATCTTCCCGAAACAAGATCTGAGTTGGGAGAAGCTTTCGACCCAAGTTCGTTCTCAAGCAGTGGTATATGGCACAGTAGTTGTGCCTTCGCTTTTAACGTTGGAAATTTCCTGCGTCTTCTTCCCTGTAGATGGCAGTGGAAAGACTATTTCTCTCTACCGCTTTGTTCCTTGAGAGGTGAGTGTAAGACACTTACACATATATCTCAAAAGGCGTCATGCTTCCCGCACCGAGAGGTGAGCACGAAATCGTGTTGGACGTGGCCTTGTTTCTCTGAGTTCAGTGGAAGGCGCTGCTGAGGCTAGCTCACGTACCTTTGAAGGCCCTTCCAACTTCATGACACAAGACTTTCGTGGAGAGGGACCCTCCACACACCGTGTTCCTCACTGTAGTGTATCGCGCTTTCCGTCTCTTTTCTCTCGCCCTAAGCTTTAACAAGGTGCTTCCATCCGTACGGAAAGGGCTGGTCGTCGACGGACGGCAACCCTCTAGATTTGTTCTTAGAGTCAAACACCCGTAGGCAAGCCTCCTTACGCTTCCTCACATCATACCTCTCCATACTCATCCTTCTTCATGGAACGAACAGTAGACACATTCGAAACGGACGGCCGACTCTAGGGTACGTCCCTCATGCCTCCACACCCACGACGGAAAACACTTTTATCTTCCTGAAACAATATGATAGCTGAGGGCAGACTTCTTCACAAGGGGTTCGTCAAGCACCGTCACAGGGCACGGCACCTTCTTTATGCCTTCACACGTTCATGCCAGAAGGCCGCTCATACGCAGGTGGTGTATGGCTTTCCAGGACTTCCTTCTCACACTTAAAGGCATGACCTGTTCCCTCTGCTGTCTCTCATACTCTTTGAAAACGTTCCTCGCGGAACAAGATTGGAATGGCGAGGGACCATCTACCCTAAGTATGTCTGTGCCACAGGCACGGGGCACATTCCTCGCGCTGCCACACTTACGTTGGAATAGACGAGCATTTTCAGGGAAGGTGTTAGTAGAAACACGGTTTCTCTGCAGTGGTGTTTCTTCAGACTGAAGTGCACGCCGCCTGTTTCGGATTCAACACATACCTGTTGTGACTATGTTCTCCCCGTGACGCCAGAGGTCAGCTCGAAGTCGCCTTCGCCACAGACTTGTTTCGCGCCGTTTAGTCTGGGGCTTTCCTTTGGCGAACTCACGTACATTTGGAAAACCCTTCTAGCGTCGTGACCCATGGTGTCCATTGAGCGAAGCCCTCCGTACCACGTTGTTCCACGAGGAAGGCCTATCGGGCTTTTCCTCTGCTTCCTTTCATACTTGGCGTAAAGCCGCTTCGATCCTTCGGAAGGGAGAAGGGAGTCGAAGGACCGCTCCTCCGCAGCATTGCTTTTGAGACCTAAGTGTAGAGCTCGTTCCTTACGCTTCCTCCGATTTCCAGACACACACCTCTCTAGGGGACAACTTGTTCGTTGGTGGTCACATTCGACGCACATTTTTCCTCACAATTCCGCGGATGGCATTTTCCTGACGCTTTCACACGAAGTCCTGAAAACGCTTGTCTCTCCCTGAAACAAGATCTGAGTTGAGAGAAGCTTGAGACACAACTCCTTTCTCAAACAGTGGAATATGGCACAGTAGTTGTGCCTTCACTTTTAACGGTGGAAAGTTCTTCCATCTCTTCCCTGTAGGTGGTAGTGGAAAGACTGTTTCCCTACACTTTTCGTTTCTTGAGAGGCGAGTGTAAGACACTTACCTTCTATAGCAACACACACATACCTCCAAAGGCTTCTTTCTTCAAGAACCCAGATGTTAGCACGAAAGCCTGATGGACATGGCCTCGTTTCTCAGAATTCAGTGTAAGGCTACTACCACTGAGGCTAGCCCGCGTACATTGGAAGACCCATCCACCTCCACGACACAGGACTTAATGGAGAGAAACCCTCCGCCCAACGTGTTCCTCCCTGGACGGTATCGCGCGTTCCATCTCTTTCCTTTCACACCCGGTTTAACAAGCCGCTTCCATCCTTACGAAAAGAGACGGTAGTCGAAGGACGCCAACCCTCGAGATTTGTTCTTAGAGGGAAACAGGCGTATGCCATCTTCCTTGTGCTTCCGCACATCATACATTTCCATACACATCTTTCTTCATGTCACGACGGTAGGCACATTCGAAACGGAGAGCTAAGTCTAGTCTATGTCCCTTACGCCTTCACACCCAATACGGAAAACACTTTCCTCTTTCCTGAAACGATATGATAGTTGAGGGAAGCCTTCTTCACAAGTGGTTTCTCAAGCACCGTCCGTCACAGGGCACATTCTAGATGCTTTCACCATTTCATGCTAAGTGCTTCTCACCCTTACGTGTATGGCTTTCCTGACGGATTTCCTTCTCACCCTTGAAGCCGTGACCTTTTCCATCTGCTCTCTCATACTCTTGGAAACACTTCCCACGGAACAGGATTTGAATTGCGACAGACATTCTACACTAATTACTTCTGTAGCACAGGCATGGGGCACATTCCTTGCGATTTCACCCTTACATGGGAAAAGTCTACCATGTTCAGGGAAGATGTTAGTGAGTAGTTCGTTTCTCGGCAGGGGTGTTTCTTCAGACTGAAGAGTACTTCCTTTGTTTAGGATTCGACACGTACATTTTGTGACTCTGGATTCCTCGGGAACCCAGATGGAAGCTCGAAGTCGCGTTTGACACAGACTTGGTTCGCAGAGATTAGTGTATGCCTTTCCTTGGGCGAAGTCACATCCTTTTGAAAACCCTTCTATCTTCGTGACACATGGTGTTCGTTGAGGAAAGCCCCCCCAGAAGAAGTTGTTCCGCGAGTATGGTGTATCACTCTTCCTTCCCCTCCGTTTTCTTTCGCACTTTGCTTCAAGCCGCTTCGTCCCTCAGCAAAGCCGATGGCAGTCGAAGGACCGCCCCTCCACAGCAGCGTTGTTTCTTAGACTTAAGTGTATAGCACGTCCCTTACGCTTCCTCCCCTTTCCAGACCCACACCTCTCTAGGGGACAACTAGTGTGTTGGTTGTCCCATTCGACCCCCATTTTTCTTCACAAATCAGCGTGTGGCATCTTCCTTGCGCTTTCAAACAAAGTACTGACAACGCTTCTATCTTCCCGAAACAAGATCTGAGTTGGGAGAAGCTTTCGACCCAAGTTCGTTCTCAAGCAGTGGTATATGGCACAGTAGTTGTGCCTTCGCTTTTAACGTTGGAAATTTCCTGCGTCTTCTTCCCTGTAGATGGCAGTGGAAAGACTATTTCTCTCTACCGCTTTGTTCCTTGAGAGGTGAGTGTAAGACACTTACACATATATCTCAAAAGGCGTCATGCTTCCCGCACCGAGAGGTGAGCACGAAATCGTGTTGGACGTGGCCTTGTTTCTCTGAGTTCAGTGGAAGGCGCTGCTGAGGCTAGCTCACGTACCTTTGAAGGCCCTTCCAACTTCATGACACAAGACTTTCGTGGAGAGGGACCCTCCACACACCGTGTTCCTCACTGTAGTGTATCGCGCTTTCCGTCTCTTTTCTCTCGCCCTAAGCTTTAACAAGGTGCTTCCATCCGTACGGAAAGGGCTGGTCGTCGACGGACGGCAACCCTCTAGATTTGTTCTTAGAGTCAAACACCCGTAGGCAAGCCTCCTTACGCTTCCTCACATCATACCTCTCCATACTCATCCTTCTTCATGGAACGAACAGTAGACACATTCGAAACGGACGGCCGACTCTAGGGTACGTCCCTCATGCCTCCACACCCACGACGGAAAACACTTTTATCTTCCTGAAACAATATGATAGCTGAGGGCAGACTTCTTCACAAGGGGTTCGTCAAGCACCGTCACAGGGCACGGCACCTTCTTTATGCCTTCACACGTTCATGCCAGAAGGCCGCTCATACGCAGGTGGTGTATGGCTTTCCAGGACTTCCTTCTCACACTTAAAGGCATGACCTGTTCCCTCTGCTGTCTCTCATACTCTTTGAAAACGTTCCTCGCGGAACAAGATTGGAATGGCGAGGGACCATCTACCCTAAGTATGTCTGTGCCACAGGCACGGGGCACATTCCTCGCGCTGCCACACTTACGTTGGAATAGACGAGCATTTTCAGGGAAGGTGTTAGTAGAAACACGGTTTCTCTGCAGTGGTGTTTCTTCAGACTGAAGTGCACGCCGCCTGTTTCGGATTCAACACATACCTGTTGTGACTATGTTCTCCCCGTGACGCCAGAGGTCAGCTCGAAGTCGCCTTCGCCACAGACTTGTTTCGCGCCGTTTAGTCTGGGGCTTTCCTTTGGCGAACTCACGTACATTTGGAAAACCCTTCTAGCGTCGTGACCCATGGTGTCCATTGAGCGAAGCCCTCCGTACCACGTTGTTCCACGAGGAAGGCCTATCGGGCTTTTCCTCTGCTTCCTTTCATACTTGGCGTAAAGCCGCTTCGATCCTTCGGAAGGGAGAAGGGAGTCGAAGGACCGCTCCTCCGCAGCATTGCTTTTGAGACCTAAGTGTAGAGCTCGTTCCTTACGCTTCCTCCGATTTCCAGACACACACCTCTCTAGGGGACAACTTGTTCGTTGGTGGTCACATTCGACGCACATTTTTCCTCACAATTCCGCGGATGGCATTTTCCTGACGCTTTCACACGAAGTCCTGAAAACGCTTGTCTCTCCCTGAAACAAGATCTGAGTTGAGAGAAGCTTGAGACACAACTCCTTTCTCAAACAGTGGAATATGGCACAGTAGTTGTGCCTTCACTTTTAACGGTGGAAAGTTCTTCCATCTCTTCCCTGTAGGTGGTAGTGGAAAGACTGTTTCCCTACACTTTTCGTTTCTTGAGAGGCGAGTGTAAGACACTTACCTTCTATAGCAACACACACATACCTCCAAAGGCTTCTTTCTTCAAGAACCCAGATGTTAGCACGAAAGCCTGATGGACATGGCCTCGTTTCTCAGAATTCAGTGTAAGGCTACTACCACTGAGGCTAGCCCGCGTACATTGGAAGACCCATCCACCTCCACGACACAGGACTTAATGGAGAGAAACCCTCCGCCCAACGTGTTCCTCCCTGGACGGTATCGCGCGTTCCATCTCTTTCCTTTCACACCCGGTTTAACAAGCCGCTTCCATCCTTACGAAAAGAGACGGTAGTCGAAGGACGCCAACCCTCGAGATTTGTTCTTAGAGGGAAACAGGCGTATGCCATCTTCCTTGTGCTTCCGCACATCATACATTTCCATACACATCTTTCTTCATGTCACGACGGTAGGCACATTCGAAACGGAGAGCTAAGTCTAGTCTATGTCCCTTACGCCTTCACACCCAATACGGAAAACACTTTCCTCTTTCCTGAAACGATATGATAGTTGAGGGAAGCCTTCTTCACAAGTGGTTTCTCAAGCACCGTCCGTCACAGGGCACATTCTAGATGCTTTCACCATTTCATGCTAAGTGCTTCTCACCCTTACGTGTATGGCTTTCCTGACGGATTTCCTTCTCACCCTTGAAGCCGTGACCTTTTCCATCTGCTCTCTCATACTCTTGGAAACACTTCCCACGGAACAGGATTTGAATTGCGACAGACATTCTACACTAATTACTTCTGTAGCACAGGCATGGGGCACATTCCTTGCGATTTCACCCTTACATGGGAAAAGTCTACCATGTTCAGGGAAGATGTTAGTGAGTAGTTCGTTTCTCGGCAGGGGTGTTTCTTCAGACTGAAGAGTACTTCCTTTGTTTAGGATTCGACACGTACATTTTGTGACTCTGGATTCCTCGGGAACCCAGATGGAAGCTCGAAGTCGCGTTTGACACAGACTTGGTTCGCAGAGATTAGTGTATGCCTTTCCTTGGGCGAAGTCACATCCTTTTGAAAACCCTTCTATCTTCGTGACACATGGTGTTCGTTGAGGAAAGCCCCCCCAGAAGAAGTTGTTCCGCGAGTATGGTGTATCACTCTTCCTTCCCCTCCGTTTTCTTTCGCACTTTGCTTCAAGCCGCTTCGTCCCTCAGCAAAGCCGATGGCAGTCGAAGGACCGCCCCTCCACAGCAGCGTTGTTTCTTAGACTTAAGTGTATAGCACGTCCCTTACGCTTCCTCCCCTTTCCAGACCCACACCTCTCTAGGGGACAACTAGTGTGTTGGTTGTCCCATTCGACCCCCATTTTTCTTCACAAATCAGCGTGTGGCATCTTCCTTGCGCTTTCAAACAAAGTACTGACAACGCTTCTATCTTCCCGAAACAAGATCTGAGTTGGGAGAAGCTTTCGACCCAAGTTCGTTCTCAAGCAGTGGTATATGGCACAGTAGTTGTGCCTTCGCTTTTAACGTTGGAAATTTCCTGCGTCTTCTTCCCTGTAGATGGCAGTGGAAAGACTATTTCTCTCTACCGCTTTGTTCCTTGAGAGGTGAGTGTAAGACACTTACACATATATCTCAAAAGGCGTCATGCTTCCCGCACCGAGAGGTGAGCACGAAATCGTGTTGGACGTGGCCTTGTTTCTCTGAGTTCAGTGGAAGGCGCTGCTGAGGCTAGCTCACGTACCTTTGAAGGCCCTTCCAACTTCATGACACAAGACTTTCGTGGAGAGGGACCCTCCACACACCGTGTTCCTCACTGTAGTGTATCGCGCTTTCCGTCTCTTTTCTCTCGCCCTAAGCTTTAACAAGGTGCTTCCATCCGTACGGAAAGGGCTGGTCGTCGACGGACGGCAACCCTCTAGATTTGTTCTTAGAGTCAAACACCCGTAGGCAAGCCTCCTTACGCTTCCTCACATCATACCTCTCCATACTCATCCTTCTTCATGGAACGAACAGTAGACACATTCGAAACGGACGGCCGACTCTAGGGTACGTCCCTCATGCCTCCACACCCACGACGGAAAACACTTTTATCTTCCTGAAACAATATGATAGCTGAGGGCAGACTTCTTCACAAGGGGTTCGTCAAGCACCGTCACAGGGCACGGCACCTTCTTTATGCCTTCACACGTTCATGCCAGAAGGCCGCTCATACGCAGGTGGTGTATGGCTTTCCAGGACTTCCTTCTCACACTTAAAGGCATGACCTGTTCCCTCTGCTGTCTCTCATACTCTTTGAAAACGTTCCTCGCGGAACAAGATTGGAATGGCGAGGGACCATCTACCCTAAGTATGTCTGTGCCACAGGCACGGGGCACATTCCTCGCGCTGCCACACTTACGTTGGAATAGACGAGCATTTTCAGGGAAGGTGTTAGTAGAAACACGGTTTCTCTGCAGTGGTGTTTCTTCAGACTGAAGTGCACGCCGCCTGTTTCGGATTCAACACATACCTGTTGTGACTATGTTCTCCCCGTGACGCCAGAGGTCAGCTCGAAGTCGCCTTCGACACAGACTTGTTTCGCGCCGTTTAGTCTGGGGCTTTCCTTTGGCGAACTCACGTACATTTGGAAAACCCTTCTAGCGTCGTGACCCATGGTGTCCATTGAGCGAAGCCCTCCGTACCACGTTGTTCCACGAGGAAGGCCTATCGGGCTTTTCCTCTGCTTCCTTTCATACTTGGCGTAAAGCCGCTTCGATCCTTCGGAAGGGAGAAGGGAGTCGAAGGACCGCTCCTCCGCAGCATTGCTTTTGAGACCTAAGTGTAGAGCTCGTTCCTTACGCTTCCTCCGATTTCCAGACACACACCTCTCTAGGGGACAACTTGTTCGTTGGTGGTCACATTCGACGCACATTTTTCCTCACAATTCCGCGGATGGCATTTTCCTGACGCTTTCACACGAAGTCCTGAAAACGCTTGTCTCTCCCTGAAACAAGATCTGAGTTGAGAGAAGCTTGAGACACAACTCCTTTCTCAAACAGTGGAATATGGCACAGTAGTTGTGCCTTCACTTTTAACGGTGGAAAGTTCTTCCATCTCTTCCCTGTAGGTGGTAGTGGAAAGACTGTTTCCCTACACTTTTCGTTTCTTGAGAGGCGAGTGTAAGACACTTACCTTCTATAGCAACACACACATACCTCCAAAGGCTTCTTTCTTCAAGAACCCAGATGTTAGCACGAAAGCCTGATGGACATGGCCTCGTTTCTCAGAATTCAGTGTAAGGCTACTACCACTGAGGCTAGCCCGCGTACATTGGAAGACCCATCCACCTCCACGACACAGGACTTAATGGAGAGAAACCCTCCGCCCAACGTGTTCCTCCCTGGACGGTATCGCGCGTTCCATCTCTTTCCTTTCACACCCGGTTTAACAAGCCGCTTCCATCCTTACGAAAAGAGACGGTAGTCGAAGGACGCCAACCCTCGAGATTTGTTCTTAGAGGGAAACAGGCGTATGCCATCTTCCTTGTGCTTCCGCACATCATACATTTCCATACACATCTTTCTTCATGTCACGACGGTAGGCACATTCGAAACGGAGAGCTAAGTCTAGTCTATGTCCCTTACGCCTTCACACCCAATACGGAAAACACTTTCCTCTTTCCTGAAACGATATGATAGTTGAGGGAAGCCTTCTTCACAAGTGGTTTCTCAAGCACCGTCCGTCACAGGGCACATTCTAGATGCTTTCACCATTTCATGCTAAGTGCTTCTCACCCTTACGTGTATGGCTTTCCTGACGGATTTCCTTCTCACCCTTGAAGCCGTGACCTTTTCCATCTGCTCTCTCATACTCTTGGAAACACTTCCCACGGAACAGGATTTGAATTGCGACAGACATTCTACACTAATTACTTCTGTAGCACAGGCATGGGGCACATTCCTTGCGATTTCACCCTTACATGGGAAAAGTCTACCATGTTCAGGGAAGATGTTAGTGAGTAGTTCGTTTCTCGGCAGGGGTGTTTCTTCAGACTGAAGAGTACTTCCTTTGTTTAGGATTCGACACGTACATTTTGTGACTCTGGATTCCTCGGGAACCCAGATGGAAGCTCGAAGTCGCGTTTGACACAGACTTGGTTCGCAGAGATTAGTGTATGCCTTTCCTTGGGCGAAGTCACATCCTTTTGAAAACCCTTCTATCTTCGTGACACATGGTGTTCGTTGAGGAAAGCCCCCCCAGAAGAAGTTGTTCCGCGAGTATGGTGTATCACTCTTCCTTCCCCTCCGTTTTCTTTCGCACTTTGCTTCAAGCCGCTTCGTCCCTCAGCAAAGCCGATGGCAGTCGAAGGACCGCCCCTCCACAGCAGCGTTGTTTCTTAGACTTAAGTGTATAGCACGTCCCTTACGCTTCCTCCCCTTTCCAGACCCACACCTCTCTAGGGGACAACTAGTGTGTTGGTTGTCCCATTCGACTCCCATTTTTCTTCACAAATCAGCGTGTGGCATCTTCCTTGCGCTTTCAAACAAAGTACTGACAACGCTTCTATCTTCCCGAAACAAGATCTGAGTTGGGAGAAGCTTTCGACCCAAGTTCGTTCTCAAGCAGTGGTATATGGCACAGTAGTTGTGCCTTCGCTTTTAACGTTGGAAATTTCCTGCGTCTTCTTCCCTGTAGATGGCAGTGGAAAGACTATTTCTCTCTACCGCTTTGTTCCTTGAGAGGTGAGTGTAAGACACTTACACATATATCTCAAAAGGCGTCATGCTTCCCGCACCGAGAGGTGAGCACGAAATCGTGTTGGACGTGGCCTTGTTTCTCTGAGTTCAGTGGAAGGCGCTGCTGAGGCTAGCTCACGTACCTTTGAAGGCCCTTCCAACTTCATGACACAAGACTTTCGTGGAGAGGGACCCTCCACACACCGTGTTCCTCACTGTAGTGTATCGCGCTTTCCGTCTCTTTTCTCTCGCCCTAAGCTTTAACAAGGTGCTTCCATCCGTACGGAAAGGGCTGGTCGTCGACGGACGGCAACCCTCTAGATTTGTTCTTAGAGTCAAACACCCGTAGGCAAGCCTCCTTACGCTTCCTCACATCATACCTCTCCATACTCATCCTTCTTCATGGAACGAACAGTAGACACATTCGAAACGGACGGCCGACTCTAGGGTACGTCCCTCATGCCTCCACACCCACGACGGAAAACACTTTTATCTTCCTGAAACAATATGATAGCTGAGGGCAGACTTCTTCACAAGGGGTTCGTCAAGCACCGTCACAGGGCACGGCACCTTCTTTATGCCTTCACACGTTCATGCCAGAAGGCCGCTCATACGCAGGTGGTGTATGGCTTTCCAGGACTTCCTTCTCACACTTAAAGGCATGACCTGTTCCCTCTGCTGTCTCTCATACTCTTTGAAAACGTTCCTCGCGGAACAAGATTGGAATGGCGAGGGACCATCTACCCTAAGTATGTCTGTGCCACAGGCACGGGGCACATTCCTCGCGCTGCCACACTTACGTTGGAATAGACGAGCATTTTCAGGGAAGGTGTTAGTAGAAACACGGTTTCTCTGCAGTGGTGTTTCTTCAGACTGAAGTGCACGCCGCCTGTTTCGGATTCAACACATACCTGTTGTGACTATGTTCTCCCCGTGACGCCAGAGGTCAGCTCGAAGTCGCCTTCGACACAGACTTGTTTCGCGCCGTTTAGTCTGGGGCTTTCCTTTGGCGAACTCACGTACATTTGGAAAACCCTTCTAGCGTCGTGACCCATGGTGTCCATTGAGCGAAGCCCTCCGTACCACGTTGTTCCACGAGGAAGGCCTATCGGGCTTTTCCTCTGCTTCCTTTCATACTTGGCGTAAAGCCGCTTCGATCCTTCGGAAGGGAGAAGGGAGTCGAAGGACCGCTCCTCCGCAGCATTGCTTTTGAGACCTAAGTGTAGAGCTCGTTCCTTACGCTTCCTCCGATTTCCAGACACACACCTCTCTAGGGGACAACTTGTTCGTTGGTGGTCACATTCGACGCACATTTTTCCTCACAATTCCGCGGATGGCATTTTCCTGACGCTTTCACACGAAGTCCTGAAAACGCTTGTCTCTCCCTGAAACAAGATCTGAGTTGAGAGAAGCTTGAGACACAACTCCTTTCTCAAACAGTGGAATATGGCACAGTAGTTGTGCCTTCACTTTTAACGGTGGAAAGTTCTTCCATCTCTTCCCTGTAGGTGGTAGTGGAAAGACTGTTTCCCTACACTTTTCGTTTCTTGAGAGGCGAGTGTAAGACACTTACCTTCTATAGCAACACACACATACCTCCAAAGGCTTCTTTCTTCAAGAACCCAGATGTTAGCACGAAAGCCTGATGGACATGGCCTCGTTTCTCAGAATTCAGTGTAAGGCTACTACCACTGAGGCTAGCCCGCGTACATTGGAAGACCCATCCACCTCCACGACACAGGACTTAATGGAGAGAAACCCTCCGCCCAACGTGTTCCTCCCTGGACGGTATCGCGCGTTCCATCTCTTTCCTTTCACACCCGGTTTAACAAGCCGCTTCCATCCTTACGAAAAGAGACGGTAGTCGAAGGACGCCAACCCTCGAGATTTGTTCTTAGAGGGAAACAGGCGTATGCCATCTTCCTTGTGCTTCCGCACATCATACATTTCCATACACATCTTTCTTCATGTCACGACGGTAGGCACATTCGAAACGGAGAGCTAAGTCTAGTCTATGTCCCTTACGCCTTCACACCCAATACGGAAAACACTTTCCTCTTTCCTGAAACGATATGATAGTTGAGGGAAGCCTTCTTCACAAGTGGTTTCTCAAGCACCGTCCGTCACAGGGCACATTCTAGATGCTTTCACCATTTCATGCTAAGTGCTTCTCACCCTTACGTGTATGGCTTTCCTGACGGATTTCCTTCTCACCCTTGAAGCCGTGACCTTTTCCATCTGCTCTCTCATACTCTTGGAAACACTTCCCACGGAACAGGATTTGAATTGCGACAGACATTCTACACTAATTACTTCTGTAGCACAGGCATGGGGCACATTCCTTGCGATTTCACCCTTACATGGGAAAAGTCTACCATGTTCAGGGAAGATGTTAGTGAGTAGTTCGTTTCTCGGCAGGGGTGTTTCTTCAGACTGAAGAGTACTTCCTTTGTTTAGGATTCGACACGTACATTTTGTGACTCTGGATTCCTCGGGAACCCAGATGGAAGCTCGAAGTCGCGTTTGACACAGACTTGGTTCGCAGAGATTAGTGTATGCCTTTCCTTGGGCGAAGTCACATCCTTTTGAAAACCCTTCTATCTTCGTGACACATGGTGTTCGTTGAGGAAAGCCCCCCCAGAAGAAGTTGTTCCGCGAGTATGGTGTATCACTCTTCCTTCCCCTCCGTTTTCTTTCGCACTTTGCTTCAAGCCGCTTCGTCCCTCAGCAAAGCCGATGGCAGTCGAAGGACCACCCCTCCACAGCAGCGTTGTTTCTTAGACTTAAGTGTATAGCACGTCCCTTACGCTTCCTCCCCTTTCCAGACCCACACCTCTCTAGGGGACAACTAGTGTGTTGGTTGTCCCATTCGACCCCCATTTTTCTTCACAAATCAGCGTGTGGCATCTTCCTTGCGCTTTCAAACAAAGTACTGACAACGCTTCTATCTTCCCGAAACAAGATCTGAGTTGGGAGAAGCTTTCGACCCAAGTTCGTTCTCAAGCAGTGGTATATGGCACAGTAGTTGTGCCTTCGCTTTTAACGTTGGAAATTTCCTGCGTCTTCTTCCCTGTAGATGGCAGTGGAAAGACTATTTCTCTCTACCGCTTTGTTCCTTGAGAGGTGAGTGTAAGACACTTACACATATATCTCAAAAGGCGTCATGCTTCCCGCACCGAGAGGTGAGCACGAAATCGTGTTGGACGTGGCCTTGTTTCTCTGAGTTCAGTGGAAGGCGCTGCTGAGGCTAGCTCACGTACCTTTGAAGGCCCTTCCAACTTCATGACACAAGACTTTCGTGGAGAGGGACCCTCCACACACCGTGTTCCTCACTGTAGTGTATCGCGCTTTCCGTCTCTTTTCTCTCGCCCTAAGCTTTAACAAGGTGCTTCCATCCGTACGGAAAGGGCTGGTCGTCGACGGACGGCAACCCTCTAGATTTGTTCTTAGAGTCAAACACCCGTAGGCAAGCCTCCTTACGCTTCCTCACATCATACCTCTCCATACTCATCCTTCTTCATGGAACGAACAGTAGACACATTCGAAACGGACGGCCGACTCTAGGGTACGTCCCTCATGCCTCCACACCCACGACGGAAAACACTTTTATCTTCCTGAAACAATATGATAGCTGAGGGCAGACTTCTTCACAAGGGGTTCGTCAAGCACCGTCACAGGGCACGGCACCTTCTTTATGCCTTCACACGTTCATGCCAGAAGGCCGCTCATACGCAGGTGGTGTATGGCTTTCCAGGACTTCCTTCTCACACTTAAAGGCATGACCTGTTCCCTCTGCTGTCTCTCATACTCTTTGAAAACGTTCCTCGCGGAACAAGATTGGAATGGCGAGGGACCATCTACCCTAAGTATGTCTGTGCCACAGGCACGGGGCACATTCCTCGCGCTGCCACACTTACGTTGGAATAGACGAGCATTTTCAGGGAAGGTGTTAGTAGAAACACGGTTTCTCTGCAGTGGTGTTTCTTCAGACTGAAGTGCACGCCGCCTGTTTCGGATTCAACACATACCTGTTGTGACTATGTTCTCCCCGTGACGCCAGAGGTCAGCTCGAAGTCGCCTTCGACACAGACTTGTTTCGCGCCGTTTAGTCTGGGGCTTTCCTTTGGCGAACTCACGTACATTTGGAAAACCCTTCTAGCGTCGTGACCCATGGTGTCCATTGAGCGAAGCCCTCCGTACCACGTTGTTCCACGAGGAAGGCCTATCGGGCTTTTCCTCTGCTTCCTTTCATACTTGGCGTAAAGCCGCTTCGATCCTTCGGAAGGGAGAAGGGAGTCGAAGGACCGCTCCTCCGCAGCATTGCTTTTGAGACCTAAGTGTAGAGCTCGTTCCTTACGCTTCCTCCGATTTCCAGACACACACCTCTCTAGGGGACAACTTGTTCGTTGGTGGTCACATTCGACGCACATTTTTCCTCACAATTCCGCGGATGGCATTTTCCTGACGCTTTCACACGAAGTCCTGAAAACGCTTGTCTCTCCCTGAAACAAGATCTGAGTTGAGAGAAGCTTGAGACACAACTCCTTTCTCAAACAGTGGAATATGGCACAGTAGTTGTGCCTTCACTTTTAACGGTGGAAAGTTCTTCCATCTCTTCCCTGTAGGTGGTAGTGGAAAGACTGTTTCCCTACACTTTTCGTTTCTTGAGAGGCGAGTGTAAGACACTTACCTTCTATAGCAACACACACATACCTCCAAAGGCTTCTTTCTTCAAGAACCCAGATGTTAGCACGAAAGCCTGATGGACATGGCCTCGTTTCTCAGAATTCAGTGTAAGGCTACTACCACTGAGGCTAGCCCGCGTACATTGGAAGACCCATCCACCTCCACGACACAGGACTTAATGGAGAGAAACCCTCCGCCCAACGTGTTCCTCCCTGGACGGTATCGCGCGTTCCATCTCTTTCCTTTCACACCCGGTTTAACAAGCCGCTTCCATCCTTACGAAAAGAGACGGTAGTCGAAGGACGCCAACCCTCGAGATTTGTTCTTAGAGGGAAACAGGCGTATGCCATCTTCCTTGTGCTTCCGCACATCATACATTTCCATACACATCTTTCTTCATGTCACGACGGTAGGCACATTCGAAACGGAGAGCTAAGTCTAGTCTATGTCCCTTACGCCTTCACACCCAATACGGAAAACACTTTCCTCTTTCCTGAAACGATATGATAGTTGAGGGAAGCCTTCTTCACAAGTGGTTTCTCAAGCACCGTCCGTCACAGGGCACATTCTAGATGCTTTCACCATTTCATGCTAAGTGCTTCTCACCCTTACGTGTATGGCTTTCCTGACGGATTTCCTTCTCACCCTTGAAGCCGTGACCTTTTCCATCTGCTCTCTCATACTCTTGGAAACACTTCCCACGGAACAGGATTTGAATTGCGACAGACATTCTACACTAATTACTTCTGTAGCACAGGCATGGGGCACATTCCTTGCGATTTCACCCTTACATGGGAAAAGTCTACCATGTTCAGGGAAGATGTTAGTGAGTAGTTCGTTTCTCGGCAGGGGTGTTTCTTCAGACTGAAGAGTACTTCCTTTGTTTAGGATTCGACACGTACATTTTGTGACTCTGGATTCCTCGGGAACCCAGATGGAAGCTCGAAGTCGCGTTTGACACAGACTTGGTTCGCAGAGATTAGTGTATGCCTTTCCTTGGGCGAAGTCACATCCTTTTGAAAACCCTTCTATCTTCGTGACACATGGTGTTCGTTGAGGAAAGCCCCCCCAGAAGAAGTTGTTCCGCGAGTATGGTGTATCACTCTTCCTTCCCCTCCGTTTTCTTTCGCACTTTGCTTCAAGCCGCTTCGTCCCTCAGCAAAGCCGATGGCAGTCGAAGGACCGCCCCTCCACAGCAGCGTTGTTTCTTAGACTTAAGTGTATAGCACGTCCCTTACGCTTCCTCCCCTTTCCAGACCCACACCTCTCTAGGGGACAACTAGTGTGTTGGTTGTCCCATTCGACCCCCATTTTTCTTCACAAATCAGCGTGTGGCATCTTCCTTGCGCTTTCAAACAAAGTACTGACAACGCTTCTATCTTCCCGAAACAAGATCTGAGTTGGGAGAAGCTTTCGACCCAAGTTCGTTCTCAAGCAGTGGTATATGGCACAGTAGTTGTGCCTTCGCTTTTAACGTTGGAAATTTCCTGCGTCTTCTTCCCTGTAGATGGCAGTGGAAAGACTATTTCTCTCTACCGCTTTGTTCCTTGAGAGGTGAGTGTAAGACACTTACACATATATCTCAAAAGGCGTCATGCTTCCCGCACCGAGAGGTGAGCACGAAATCGTGTTGGACGTGGCCTTGTTTCTCTGAGTTCAGTGGAAGGCGCTGCTGAGGCTAGCTCACGTACCTTTGAAGGCCCTTCCAACTTCATGACACAAGACTTTCGTGGAGAGGGACCCTCCACACACCGTGTTCCTCACTGTAGTGTATCGCGCTTTCCGTCTCTTTTCTCTCGCCCTAAGCTTTAACAAGGTGCTTCCATCCGTACGGAAAGGGCTGGTCGTCGACGGACGGCAACCCTCTAGATTTGTTCTTAGAGTCAAACACCCGTAGGCAAGCCTCCTTACGCTTCCTCACATCATACCTCTCCATACTCATCCTTCTTCATGGAACGAACAGTAGACACATTCGAAACGGACGGCCGACTCTAGGGTACGTCCCTCATGCCTCCACACCCACGACGGAAAACACTTTTATCTTCCTGAAACAATATGATAGCTGAGGGCAGACTTCTTCACAAGGGGTTCGTCAAGCACCGTCACAGGGCACGGCACCTTCTTTATGCCTTCACACGTTCATGCCAGAAGGCCGCTCATACGCAGGTGGTGTATGGCTTTCCAGGACTTCCTTCTCACACTTAAAGGCATGACCTGTTCCCTCTGCTGTCTCTCATACTCTTTGAAAACGTTCCTCGCGGAACAAGATTGGAATGGCGAGGGACCATCTACCCTAAGTATGTCTGTGCCACAGGCACGGGGCACATTCCTCGCGCTGCCACACTTACGTTGGAATAGACGAGCATTTTCAGGGAAGGTGTTAGTAGAAACACGGTTTCTCTGCAGTGGTGTTTCTTCAGACTGAAGTGCACGCCGCCTGTTTCGGATTCAACACATACCTGTTGTGACTATGTTCTCCCCGTGACGCCAGAGGTCAGCTCGAAGTCGCCTTCGACACAGACTTGTTTCGCGCCGTTTAGTCTGGGGCTTTCCTTTGGCGAACTCACGTACATTTGGAAAACCCTTCTAGCGTCGTGACCCATGGTGTCCATTGAGCGAAGCCCTCCGTACCACGTTGTTCCACGAGGAAGGCCTATCGGGCTTTTCCTCTGCTTCCTTTCATACTTGGCGTAAAGCCGCTTCGATCCTTCGGAAGGGAGAAGGGAGTCGAAGGACCGCTCCTCCGCAGCATTGCTTTTGAGACCTAAGTGTAGAGCTCGTTCCTTACGCTTCCTCCGATTTCCAGACACACACCTCTCTAGGGGACAACTTGTTCGTTGGTGGTCACATTCGACGCACATTTTTCCTCACAATTCCGCGGATGGCATTTTCCTGACGCTTTCACACGAAGTCCTGAAAACGCTTGTCTCTCCCTGAAACAAGATCTGAGTTGAGAGAAGCTTGAGACACAACTCCTTTCTCAAACAGTGGAATATGGCACAGTAGTTGTGCCTTCACTTTTAACGGTGGAAAGTTCTTCCATCTCTTCCCTGTAGGTGGTAGTGGAAAGACTGTTTCCCTACACTTTTCGTTTCTTGAGAGGCGAGTGTAAGACACTTACCTTCTATAGCAACACACACATACCTCCAAAGGCTTCTTTCTTCAAGAACCCAGATGTTAGCACGAAAGCCTGATGGACATGGCCTCGTTTCTCAGAATTCAGTGTAAGGCTACTACCACTGAGGCTAGCCCGCGTACATTGGAAGACCCATCCACCTCCACGACACAGGACTTAATGGAGAGAAACCCTCCGCCCAACGTGTTCCTCCCTGGACGGTATCGCGCGTTCCATCTCTTTCCTTTCACACCCGGTTTAACAAGCCGCTTCCATCCTTACGAAAAGAGACGGTAGTCGAAGGACGCCAACCCTCGAGATTTGTTCTTAGAGGGAAACAGGCGTATGCCATCTTCCTTGTGCTTCCGCACATCATACATTTCCATACACATCTTTCTTCATGTCACGACGGTAGGCACATTCGAAACGGAGAGCTAAGTCTAGTCTATGTCCCTTACGCCTTCACACCCAATACGGAAAACACTTTCCTCTTTCCTGAAACGATATGATAGTTGAGGGAAGCCTTCTTCACAAGTGGTTTCTCAAGCACCGTCCGTCACAGGGCACATTCTAGATGCTTTCACCATTTCATGCTAAGTGCTTCTCACCCTTACGTGTATGGCTTTCCTGACGGATTTCCTTCTCACCCTTGAAGCCGTGACCTTTTCCATCTGCTCTCTCATACTCTTGGAAACACTTCCCACGGAACAGGATTTGAATTGCGACAGACATTCTACACTAATTACTTCTGTAGCACAGGCATGGGGCACATTCCTTGCGATTTCACCCTTACATGGGAAAAGTCTACCATGTTCAGGGAAGATGTTAGTGAGTAGTTCGTTTCTCGGCAGGGGTGTTTCTTCAGACTGAAGAGTACTTCCTTTGTTTAGGATTCGACACGTACATTTTGTGACTCTGGATTCCTCGGGAACCCAGATGGAAGCTCGAAGTCGCGTTTGACACAGACTTGGTTCGCAGAGATTAGTGTATGCCTTTCCTTGGGCGAAGTCACATCCTTTTGAAAACCCTTCTATCTTCGTGACACATGGTGTTCGTTGAGGAAAGCCCCCCCAGAAGAAGTTGTTCCGCGAGTATGGTGTATCACTCTTCCTTCCCCTCCGTTTTCTTTCGCACTTTGCTTCAAGCCGCTTCGTCCCTCAGCAAAGCCGATGGCAGTCGAAGGACCGCCCCTCCACAGCAGCGTTGTTTCTTAGACTTAAGTGTATAGCACGTCCCTTACGCTTCCTCCCCTTTCCAGACCCACACCTCTCTAGGGGACAACTAGTGTGTTGGTTGTCCCATTCGACCCCCATTTTTCTTCACAAATCAGCGTGTGGCATCTTCCTTGCGCTTTCAAACAAAGTACTGACAACGCTTCTATCTTCCCGAAACAAGATCTGAGTTGGGAGAAGCTTTCGACCCAAGTTCGTTCTCAAGCAGTGGTATATGGCACAGTAGTTGTGCCTTCGCTTTTAACGTTGGAAATTTCCTGCGTCTTCTTCCCTGTAGATGGCAGTGGAAAGACTATTTCTCTCTACCGCTTTGTTCCTTGAGAGGTGAGTGTAAGACACTTACACATATATCTCAAAAGGCGTCATGCTTCCCGCACCGAGAGGTGAGCACGAAATCGTGTTGGACGTGGCCTTGTTTCTCTGAGTTCAGTGGAAGGCGCTGCTGAGGCTAGCTCACGTACCTTTGAAGGCCCTTCCAACTTCATGACACAAGACTTTCGTGGAGAGGGACCCTCCACACACCGTGTTCCTCACTGTAGTGTATCGCGCTTTCCGTCTCTTTTCTCTCGCCCTAAGCTTTAACAAGGTGCTTCCATCCGTACGGAAAGGGCTGGTCGTCGACGGACGGCAACCCTCTAGATTTGTTCTTAGAGTCAAACACCCGTAGGCAAGCCTCCTTACGCTTCCTCACATCATACCTCTCCATACTCATCCTTCTTCATGGAACGAACAGTAGACACATTCGAAACGGACGGCCGACTCTAGGGTACGTCCCTCATGCCTCCACACCCACGACGGAAAACACTTTTATCTTCCTGAAACAATATGATAGCTGAGGGCAGACTTCTTCACAAGGGGTTCGTCAAGCACCGTCACAGGGCACGGCACCTTCTTTATGCCTTCACACGTTCATGCCAGAAGGCCGCTCATACGCAGGTGGTGTATGGCTTTCCAGGACTTCCTTCTCACACTTAAAGGCATGACCTGTTCCCTCTGCTGTCTCTCATACTCTTTGAAAACGTTCCTCGCGGAACAAGATTGGAATGGCGAGGGACCATCTACCCTAAGTATGTCTGTGCCACAGGCACGGGGCACATTCCTCGCGCTGCCACACTTACGTTGGAATAGACGAGCATTTTCAGGGAAGGTGTTAGTAGAAACACGGTTTCTCTGCAGTGGTGTTTCTTCAGACTGAAGTGCACGCCGCCTGTTTCGGATTCAACACATACCTGTTGTGACTATGTTCTCCCCGTGACGCCAGAGGTCAGCTCGAAGTCGCCTTCGACACAGACTTGTTTCGCGCCGTTTAGTCTGGGGCTTTCCTTTGGCGAACTCACGTACATTTGGAAAACCCTTCTAGCGTCGTGACCCATGGTGTCCATTGAGCGAAGCCCTCCGTACCACGTTGTTCCACGAGGAAGGCCTATCGGGCTTTTCCTCTGCTTCCTTTCATACTTGGCGTAAAGCCGCTTCGATCCTTCGGAAGGGAGAAGGGAGTCGAAGGACCGCTCCTCCGCAGCATTGCTTTTGAGACCTAAGTGTAGAGCTCGTTCCTTACGCTTCCTCCGATTTCCAGACACACACCTCTCTAGGGGACAACTTGTTCGTTGGTGGTCACATTCGACGCACATTTTTCCTCACAATTCCGCGGATGGCATTTTCCTGACGCTTTCACACGAAGTCCTGAAAACGCTTGTCTCTCCCTGAAACAAGATCTGAGTTGAGAGAAGCTTGAGACACAACTCCTTTCTCAAACAGTGGAATATGGCACAGTAGTTGTGCCTTCACTTTTAACGGTGGAAAGTTCTTCCATCTCTTCCCTGTAGGTGGTAGTGGAAAGACTGTTTCCCTACACTTTTCGTTTCTTGAGAGGCGAGTGTAAGACACTTACCTTCTATAGCAACACACACATACCTCCAAAGGCTTCTTTCTTCAAGAACCCAGATGTTAGCACGAAAGCCTGATGGACATGGCCTCGTTTCTCAGAATTCAGTGTAAGGCTACTACCACTGAGGCTAGCCCGCGTACATTGGAAGACCCATCCACCTCCACGACACAGGACTTAATGGAGAGAAACCCTCCGCCCAACGTGTTCCTCCCTGGACGGTATCGCGCGTTCCATCTCTTTCCTTTCACACCCGGTTTAACAAGCCGCTTCCATCCTTACGAAAAGAGACGGTAGTCGAAGGACGCCAACCCTCGAGATTTGTTCTTAGAGGGAAACAGGCGTATGCCATCTTCCTTGTGCTTCCGCACATCATACATTTCCATACACATCTTTCTTCATGTCACGACGGTAGGCACATTCGAAACGGAGAGCTAAGTCTAGTCTATGTCCCTTACGCCTTCACACCCAATACGGAAAACACTTTCCTCTTTCCTGAAACGATATGATAGTTGAGGGAAGCCTTCTTCACAAGTGGTTTCTCAAGCACCGTCCGTCACAGGGCACATTCTAGATGCTTTCACCATTTCATGCTAAGTGCTTCTCACCCTTACGTGTATGGCTTTCCTGACGGATTTCCTTCTCACCCTTGAAGCCGTGACCTTTTCCATCTGCTCTCTCATACTCTTGGAAACACTTCCCACGGAACAGGATTTGAATTGCGACAGACATTCTACACTAATTACTTCTGTAGCACAGGCATGGGGCACATTCCTTGCGATTTCACCCTTACATGGGAAAAGTCTACCATGTTCAGGGAAGATGTTAGTGAGTAGTTCGTTTCTCGGCAGGGGTGTTTCTTCAGACTGAAGAGTACTTCCTTTGTTTAGGATTCGACACGTACATTTTGTGACTCTGGATTCCTCGGGAACCCAGATGGAAGCTCGAAGTCGCGTTTGACACAGACTTGGTTCGCAGAGATTAGTGTATGCCTTTCCTTGGGCGAAGTCACATCCTTTTGAAAACCCTTCTATCTTCGTGACACATGGTGTTCGTTGAGGAAAGCCCCCCCAGAAGAAGTTGTTCCGCGAGTATGGTGTATCACTCTTCCTTCCCCTCCGTTTTCTTTCGCACTTTGCTTCAAGCCGCTTCGTCCCTCAGCAAAGCCGATGGCAGTCGAAGGACCGCCCCTCCACAGCAGCGTTGTTTCTTAGACTTAAGTGTATAGCACGTCCCTTACGCTTCCTCCCCTTTCCAGACCCACACCTCTCTAGGGGACAACTAGTGTGTTGGTTGTCCCATTCGACCCCCATTTTTCTTCACAAATCAGCGTGTGGCATCTTCCTTGCGCTTTCAAACAAAGTACTGACAACGCTTCTATCTTCCCGAAACAAGATCTGAGTTGGGAGAAGCTTTCGACCCAAGTTCGTTCTCAAGCAGTGGTATATGGCACAGTAGTTGTGCCTTCGCTTTTAACGTTGGAAATTTCCTGCGTCTTCTTCCCTGTAGATGGCAGTGGAAAGACTATTTCTCTCTACCGCTTTGTTCCTTGAGAGGTGAGTGTAAGACACTTACACATATATCTCAAAAGGCGTCATGCTTCCCGCACCGAGAGGTGAGCACGAAATCGTGTTGGACGTGGCCTTGTTTCTCTGAGTTCAGTGGAAGGCGCTGCTGAGGCTAGCTCACGTACCTTTGAAGGCCCTTCCAACTTCATGACACAAGACTTTCGTGGAGAGGGACCCTCCACACACCGTGTTCCTCACTGTAGTGTATCGCGCTTTCCGTCTCTTTTCTCTCGCCCTAAGCTTTAACAAGGTGCTTCCATCCGTACGGAAAGGGCTGGTCGTCGACGGACGGCAACCCTCTAGATTTGTTCTTAGAGTCAAACACCCGTAGGCAAGCCTCCTTACGCTTCCTCACATCATACCTCTCCATACTCATCCTTCTTCATGGAACGAACAGTAGACACATTCGAAACGGACGGCCGACTCTAGGGTACGTCCCTCATGCCTCCACACCCACGACGGAAAACACTTTTATCTTCCTGAAACAATATGATAGCTGAGGGCAGACTTCTTCACAAGGGGTTCGTCAAGCACCGTCACAGGGCACGGCACCTTCTTTATGCCTTCACACGTTCATGCCAGAAGGCCGCTCATACGCAGGTGGTGTATGGCTTTCCAGGACTTCCTTCTCACACTTAAAGGCATGACCTGTTCCCTCTGCTGTCTCTCATACTCTTTGAAAACGTTCCTCGCGGAACAAGATTGGAATGGCGAGGGACCATCTACCCTAAGTATGTCTGTGCCACAGGCACGGGGCACATTCCTCGCGCTGCCACACTTACGTTGGAATAGACGAGCATTTTCAGGGAAGGTGTTAGTAGAAACACGGTTTCTCTGCAGTGGTGTTTCTTCAGACTGAAGTGCACGCCGCCTGTTTCGGATTCAACACATACCTGTTGTGACTATGTTCTCCCCGTGACGCCAGAGGTCAGCTCGAAGTCGCCTTCGACACAGACTTGTTTCGCGCCGTTTAGTCTGGGGCTTTCCTTTGGCGAACTCACGTACATTTGGAAAACCCTTCTAGCGTCGTGACCCATGGTGTCCATTGAGCGAAGCCCTCCGTACCACGTTGTTCCACGAGGAAGGCCTATCGGGCTTTTCCTCTGCTTCCTTTCATACTTGGCGTAAAGCCGCTTCGATCCTTCGGAAGGGAGAAGGGAGTCGAAGGACCGCTCCTCCGCAGCATTGCTTTTGAGACCTAAGTGTAGAGCTCGTTCCTTACGCTTCCTCCGATTTCCAGACACACACCTCTCTAGGGGACAACTTGTTCGTTGGTGGTCACATTCGACGCACATTTTTCCTCACAATTCCGCGGATGGCATTTTCCTGACGCTTTCACACGAAGTCCTGAAAACGCTTGTCTCTCCCTGAAACAAGATCTGAGTTGAGAGAAGCTTGAGACACAACTCCTTTCTCAAACAGTGGAATATGGCACAGTAGTTGTGCCTTCACTTTTAACGGTGGAAAGTTCTTCCATCTCTTCCCTGTAGGTGGTAGTGGAAAGACTGTTTCCCTACACTTTTCGTTTCTTGAGAGGCGAGTGTAAGACACTTACCTTCTATAGCAACACACACATACCTCCAAAGGCTTCTTTCTTCAAGAACCCAGATGTTAGCACGAAAGCCTGATGGACATGGCCTCGTTTCTCAGAATTCAGTGTAAGGCTACTACCACTGAGGCTAGCCCGCGTACATTGGAAGACCCATCCACCTCCACGACACAGGACTTAATGGAGAGAAACCCTCCGCCCAACGTGTTCCTCCCTGGACGGTATCGCGCGTTCCATCTCTTTCCTTTCACACCCGGTTTAACAAGCCGCTTCCATCCTTACGAAAAGAGACGGTAGTCGAAGGACGCCAACCCTCGAGATTTGTTCTTAGAGGGAAACAGGCGTATGCCATCTTCCTTGTGCTTCCGCACATCATACATTTCCATACACATCTTTCTTCATGTCACGACGGTAGGCACATTCGAAACGGAGAGCTAAGTCTAGTCTATGTCCCTTACGCCTTCACACCCAATACGGAAAACACTTTCCTCTTTCCTGAAACGATATGATAGTTGAGGGAAGCCTTCTTCACAAGTGGTTTCTCAAGCACCGTCCGTCACAGGGCACATTCTAGATGCTTTCACCATTTCATGCTAAGTGCTTCTCACCCTTACGTGTATGGCTTTCCTGACGGATTTCCTTCTCACCCTTGAAGCCGTGACCTTTTCCATCTGCTCTCTCATACTCTTGGAAACACTTCCCACGGAACAGGATTTGAATTGCGACAGACATTCTACACTAATTACTTCTGTAGCACAGGCATGGGGCACATTCCTTGCGATTTCACCCTTACATGGGAAAAGTCTACCATGTTCAGGGAAGATGTTAGTGAGTAGTTCGTTTCTCGGCAGGGGTGTTTCTTCAGACTGAAGAGTACTTCCTTTGTTTAGGATTCGACACGTACATTTTGTGACTCTGGATTCCTCGGGAACCCAGATGGAAGCTCGAAGTCGCGTTTGACACAGACTTGGTTCGCAGAGATTAGTGTATGCCTTTCCTTGGGCGAAGTCACATCCTTTTGAAAACCCTTCTATCTTCGTGACACATGGTGTTCGTTGAGGAAAGCCCCCCCAGAAGAAGTTGTTCCGCGAGTATGGTGTATCACTCTTCCTTCCCCTCCGTTTTCTTTCGCACTTTGCTTCAAGCCGCTTCGTCCCTCAGCAAAGCCGATGGCAGTCGAAGGACCGCCCCTCCACAGCAGCGTTGTTTCTTAGACTTAAGTGTATAGCACGTCCCTTACGCTTCCTCCCCTTTCCAGACCCACACCTCTCTAGGGGACAACTAGTGTGTTGGTTGTCCCATTCGACCCCCATTTTTCTTCACAAATCAGCGTGTGGCATCTTCCTTGCACTTTCAAACAAAGTACTGACAACGCTTCTATCTTCCCGAAACAAGATCTGAGTTGGGAGAAGCTTTCGACCCAAGTTCGTTCTCAAGCAGTGGTATATGGCACAGTAGTTGTGCCTTCGCTTTTAACGTTGGAAATTTCCTGCGTCTTCTTCCCTGTAGATGGCAGTGGAAAGACTATTTCTCTCTACCGCTTTGTTCCTTGAGAGGTGAGTGTAAGACACTTACACATATATCTCAAAAGGCGTCATGCTTCCCGCACCGAGAGGTGAGCACGAAATCGTGTTGGACGTGGCCTTGTTTCTCTGAGTTCAGTGGAAGGCGCTGCTGAGGCTAGCTCACGTACCTTTGAAGGCCCTTCCAACTTCATGACACAAGACTTTCGTGGAGAGGGACCCTCACACACCGTGTTCCTCACTGTAGTGTATCGCGCTTTCCGTCTCTTTTCTCTCGCCCTAAGCTTTAACAAGGTGCTTCCATCCGTACGGAAAGGGCTGGTCGTCGACGGACGGCAACCCTCTAGATTTGTTCTTAGAGTCAAACACCCGTAGGCAAGCCTCCTTACGCTTCCTCACATCATACCTCTCCATACTCATCCTTCTTCATGGAACGAACAGTAGACACATTCGAAACGGACGGCCGACTCTAGGGTACGTCCCTCATGCCTCCACACCCACGACGGAAAACACTTTTATCTTCCTGAAACAATATGATAGCTGAGGGCAGACTTCTTCACAAGGGGTTCGTCAAGCACCGTCACAGGGCACGGCACCTTCTTTATGCCTTCACACGTTCATGCCAGAAGGCCGCTCATACGCAGGTGGTGTATGGCTTTCCAGGACTTCCTTCTCACACTTAAAGGCATGACCTGTTCCCTCTGCTGTCTCTCATACTCTTTGAAAACGTTCCTCGCGGAACAAGATTGGAATGGCGAGGGACCATCTACCCTAAGTATGTCTGTGCCACAGGCACGGGGCACATTCCTCGCGCTGCCACACTTACGTTGGAATAGACGAGCATTTTCAGGGAAGGTGTTAGTAGAAACACGGTTTCTCTGCAGTGGTGTTTCTTCAGACTGAAGTGCACGCCGCCTGTTTCGGATTCAACACATACCTGTTGTGACTATGTTCTCCCCGTGACGCCAGAGGTCAGCTCGAAGTCGCCTTCGACACAGACTTGTTTCGCGCCGTTTAGTCTGGGGCTTTCCTTTGGCGAACTCACGTACATTTGGAAAACCCTTCTAGCGTCGTGACCCATGGTGTCCATTGAGCGAAGCCCTCCGTACCACGTTGTTCCACGAGGAAGGCCTATCGGGCTTTTCCTCTGCTTCCTTTCATACTTGGCGTAAAGCCGCTTCGATCCTTCGGAAGGGAGAAGGGAGTCGAAGGACCGCTCCTCCGCAGCATTGCTTTTGAGACCTAAGTGTAGAGCTCGTTCCTTACGCTTCCTCCGATTTCCAGACACACACCTCTCTAGGGGACAACTTGTTCGTTGGTGGTCACATTCGACGCACATTTTTCCTCACAATTCCGCGGATGGCATTTTCCTGACGCTTTCACACGAAGTCCTGAAAACGCTTGTCTCTCCCTGAAACAAGATCTGAGTTGAGAGAAGCTTGAGACACAACTCCTTTCTCAAACAGTGGAATATGGCACAGTAGTTGTGCCTTCACTTTTAACGGTGGAAAGTTCTTCCATCTCTTCCCTGTAGGTGGTAGTGGAAAGACTGTTTCCCTACACTTTTCGTTTCTTGAGAGGCGAGTGTAAGACACTTACCTTCTATAGCAACACACACATACCTCCAAAGGCTTCTTTCTTCAAGAACCCAGATGTTAGCACGAAAGCCTGATGGACATGGCCTCGTTTCTCAGAATTCAGTGTAAGGCTACTACCACTGAGGCTAGCCCGCGTACATTGGAAGACCCATCCACCTCCACGACACAGGACTTAATGGAGAGAAACCCTCCGCCCAACGTGTTCCTCCCTGGACGGTATCGCGCGTTCCATCTCTTTCCTTTCACACCCGGTTTAACAAGCCGCTTCCATCCTTACGAAAAGAGACGGTAGTCGAAGGACGCCAACCCTCGAGATTTGTTCTTAGAGGGAAACAGGCGTATGCCATCTTCCTTGTGCTTCCGCACATCATACATTTCCATACACATCTTTCTTCATGTCACGACGGTAGGCACATTCGAAACGGAGAGCTAAGTCTAGTCTATGTCCCTTACGCCTTCACACCCAATACGGAAAACACTTTCCTCTTTCCTGAAACGATATGATAGTTGAGGGAAGCCTTCTTCACAAGTGGTTTCTCAAGCACCGTCCGTCACAGGGCACATTCTAGATGCTTTCACCATTTCATGCTAAGTGCTTCTCACCCTTACGTGTATGGCTTTCCTGACGGATTTCCTTCTCACCCTTGAAGCCGTGACCTTTTCCATCTGCTCTCTCATACTCTTGGAAACACTTCCCACGGAACAGGATTTGAATTGCGACAGACATTCTACACTAATTACTTCTGTAGCACAGGCATGGGGCACATTCCTTGCGATTTCACCCTTACATGGGAAAAGTCTACCATGTTCAGGGAAGATGTTAGTGAGTAGTTCGTTTCTCGGCAGGGGTGTTTCTTCAGACTGAAGAGTACTTCCTTTGTTTAGGATTCGACACGTACATTTTGTGACTCTGGATTCCTCGGGAACCCAGATGGAAGCTCGAAGTCGCGTTTGACACAGACTTGGTTCGCAGAGATTAGTGTATGCCTTTCCTTGGGCGAAGTCACATCCTTTTGAAAACCCTTCTATCTTCGTGACACATGGTGTTCGTTGAGGAAAGCCCCCCCAGAAGAAGTTGTTCCGCGAGTATGGTGTATCACTCTTCCTTCCCCTCCGTTTTCTTTCGCACTTTGCTTCAAGCCGCTTCGTCCCTCAGCAAAGCCGATGGCAGTCGAAGGACCGCCCCTCCACAGCAGCGTTGTTTCTTAGACTTAAGTGTATAGCACGTCCCTTACGCTTCCTCCCCTTTCCAGACCCACACCTCTCTAGGGGACAACTAGTGTGTTGGTTGTCCCATTCGACCCCCATTTTTCTTCACAAATCAGCGTGTGGCATCTTCCTTGCGCTTTCAAACAAAGTACTGACAACGCTTCTATCTTCCCGAAACAAGATCTGAGTTGGGAGAAGCTTTCGACCCAAGTTCGTTCTCAAGCAGTGGTATATGGCACAGTAGTTGTGCCTTCGCTTTTAACGTTGGAAATTTCCTGCGTCTTCTTCCCTGTAGATGGCAGTGGAAAGACTATTTCTCTCTACCGCTTTGTTCCTTGAGAGGTGAGTGTAAGACACTTACACATATATCTCAAAAGGCGTCATGCTTCCCGCACCGAGAGGTGAGCACGAAATCGTGTTGGACGTGGCCTTGTTTCTCTGAGTTCAGTGGAAGGCGCTGCTGAGGCTAGCTCACGTACCTTTGAAGGCCCTTCCAACTTCATGACACAAGACTTTCGTGGAGAGGGACCCTCCACACACCGTGTTCCTCACTGTAGTGTATCGCGCTTTCCGTCTCTTTTCTCTCGCCCTAAGCTTTAACAAGGTGCTTCCATCCGTACGGAAAGGGCTGGTCGTCGACGGACGGCAACCCTCTAGATTTGTTCTTAGAGTCAAACACCCGTAGGCAAGCCTCCTTACGCTTCCTCACATCATACCTCTCCATACTCATCCTTCTTCATGGAACGAACAGTAGACACATTCGAAACGGACGGCCGACTCTAGGGTACGTCCCTCATGCCTCCACACCCACGACGGAAAACACTTTTATCTTCCTGAAACAATATGATAGCTGAGGGCAGACTTCTTCACAAGGGGTTCGTCAAGCACCGTCACAGGGCACGGCACCTTCTTTATGCCTTCACACGTTCATGCCAGAAGGCCGCTCATACGCAGGTGGTGTATGGCTTTCCAGGACTTCCTTCTCACACTTAAAGGCATGACCTGTTCCCTCTGCTGTCTCTCATACTCTTTGAAAACGTTCCTCGCGGAACAAGATTGGAATGGCGAGGGACCATCTACCCTAAGTATGTCTGTGCCACAGGCACGGGGCACATTCCTCGCGCTGCCACACTTACGTTGGAATAGACGAGCATTTTCAGGGAAGGTGTTAGTAGAAACACGGTTTCTCTGCAGTGGTGTTTCTTCAGACTGAAGTGCACGCCGCCTGTTTCGGATTCAACACATACCTGTTGTGACTATGTTCTCCCCGTGACGCCAGAGGTCAGCTCGAAGTCGCCTTCGACACAGACTTGTTTCGCGCCGTTTAGTCTGGGGCTTTCCTTTGGCGAACTCACGTACATTTGGAAAACCCTTCTAGCGTCGTGACCCATGGTGTCCATTGAGCGAAGCCCTCCGTACCACGTTGTTCCACGAGGAAGGCCTATCGGGCTTTTCCTCTGCTTCCTTTCATACTTGGCGTAAAGCCGCTTCGATCCTTCGGAAGGGAGAAGGGAGTCGAAGGACCGCTCCTCCGCAGCATTGCTTTTGAGACCTAAGTGTAGAGCTCGTTCCTTACGCTTCCTCCGATTTCCAGACACACACCTCTCTAGGGGACAACTTGTTCGTTGGTGGTCACATTCGACGCACATTTTTCCTCACAATTCCGCGGATGGCATTTTCCTGACGCTTTCACACGAAGTCCTGAAAACGCTTGTCTCTCCCTGAAACAAGATCTGAGTTGAGAGAAGCTTGAGACACAACTCCTTTCTCAAACAGTGGAATATGGCACAGTAGTTGTGCCTTCACTTTTAACGGTGGAAAGTTCTTCCATCTCTTCCCTGTAGGTGGTAGTGGAAAGACTGTTTCCCTACACTTTTCGTTTCTTGAGAGGCGAGTGTAAGACACTTACCTTCTATAGCAACACACACATACCTCCAAAGGCTTCTTTCTTCAAGAACCCAGATGTTAGCACGAAAGCCTGATGGACATGGCCTCGTTTCTCAGAATTCAGTGTAAGGCTACTACCACTGAGGCTAGCCCGCGTACATTGGAAGACCCATCCACCTCCACGACACAGGACTTAATGGAGAGAAACCCTCCGCCCAACGTGTTCCTCCCTGGACGGTATCGCGCGTTCCATCTCTTTCCTTTCACACCCGGTTTAACAAGCCGCTTCCATCCTTACGAAAAGAGACGGTAGTCGAAGGACGCCAACCCTCGAGATTTGTTCTTAGAGGGAAACAGGCGTATGCCATCTTCCTTGTGCTTCCGCACATCATACATTTCCATACACATCTTTCTTCATGTCACGACGGTAGGCACATTCGAAACGGAGAGCTAAGTCTAGTCTATGTCCCTTACGCCTTCACACCCAATACGGAAAACACTTTCCTCTTTCCTGAAACGATATGATAGTTGAGGGAAGCCTTCTTCACAAGTGGTTTCTCAAGCACCGTCCGTCACAGGGCACATTCTAGATGCTTTCACCATTTCATGCTAAGTGCTTCTCACCCTTACGTGTATGGCTTTCCTGACGGATTTCCATCTCACCCTTGAAGCCGTGACCTTTTCCATCTGCTCTCTCATACTCTTGGAAACACTTCCCACGGAACAGGATTTGAATTGCGACAGACATTCTACACTAATTACTTCTGTAGCACAGGCATGGGGCACATTCCTTGCGATTTCACCCTTACATGGGAAAAGTCTACCATGTTCAGGGAAGATGTTAGTGAGTAGTTCGTTTCTCGGCAGGGGTGTTTCTTCAGACTGAAGAGTACTTCCTTTGTTTAGGATTCGACACGTACATTTTGTGACTCTGGATTCCTCGGGAACCCAGATGGAAGCTCGAAGTCGCGTTTGACACAGACTTGGTTCGCAGAGATTAGTGTATGCCTTTCCTTGGGCGAAGTCACATCCTTTTGAAAACCCTTCTATCTTCGTGACACATGGTGTTCGTTGAGGAAAGCCCCCCCAGAAGAAGTTGTTCCGCGAGTATGGTGTATCACTCTTCCTTCCCCTCCGTTTTCTTTCGCACTTTGCTTCAAGCCGCTTCGTCCCTCAGCAAAGCCGATGGCAGTCGAAGGACCGCCCCTCCACAGCAGCGTTGTTTCTTAGACTTAAGTGTATAGCACGTCCCTTACGCTTCCTCCCCTTTCCAGACCCACACCTCTCTAGGGGACAACTAGTGTGTTGGTTGTCCCATTCGACCCCCATTTTTCTTCACAAATCAGCGTGTGGCATCTTCCTTGCGCTTTCAAACAAAGTACTGACAACGCTTCTATCTTCCCGAAACAAGATCTGAGTTGGGAGAAGCTTTCGACCCAAGTTCGTTCTCAAGCAGTGGTATATGGCACAGTAGTTGTGCCTTCGCTTTTAACGTTGGAAATTTCCTGCGTCTTCTTCCCTGTAGATGGCAGTGGAAAGACTATTTCTCTCTACCGCTTTGTTCCTTGAGAGGTGAGTGTAAGACACTTACACATATATCTCAAAAGGCGTCATGCTTCCCGCACCGAGAGGTGAGCACGAAATCGTGTTGGACGTGGCCTTGTTTCTCTGAGTTCAGTGGAAGGCGCTGCTGAGGCTAGCTCACGTACCTTTGAAGGCCCTTCCAACTTCATGACACAAGACTTTCGTGGAGAGGGACCCTCCACACACCGTGTTCCTCACTGTAGTGTATCGCGCTTTCCGTCTCTTTTCTCTCGCCCTAAGCTTTAACAAGGTGCTTCCATCCGTACGGAAAGGGCTGGTCGTCGACGGACGGCAACCCTCTAGATTTGTTCTTAGAGTCAAACACCCGTAGGCAAGCCTCCTTACGCTTCCTCACATCATACCTCTCCATACTCATCCTTCTTCATGGAACGAACAGTAGACACATTCGAAACGGACGGCCGACTCTAGGGTACGTCCCTCATGCCTCCACACCCACGACGGAAAACACTTTTATCTTCCTGAAACAATATGATAGCTGAGGGCAGACTTCTTCACAAGGGGTTCGTCAAGCACCGTCACAGGGCACGGCACCTTCTTTATGCCTTCACACGTTCATGCCAGAAGGCCGCTCATACGCAGGTGGTGTATGGCTTTCCAGGACTTCCTTCTCACACTTAAAGGCATGACCTGTTCCCTCTGCTGTCTCTCATACTCTTTGAAAACGTTCCTCGCGGAACAAGATTGGAATGGCGAGGGACCATCTACCCTAAGTATGTCTGTGCCACAGGCACGGGGCACATTCCTCGCGCTGCCACACTTACGTTGGAATAGACGAGCATTTTCAGGGAAGGTGTTAGTAGAAACACGGTTTCTCTGCAGTGGTGTTTCTTCAGACTGAAGTGCACGCCGCCTGTTTCGGATTCAACACATACCTGTTGTGACTATGTTCTCCCCGTGACGCCAGAGGTCAGCTCGAAGTCGCCTTCGACACAGACTTGTTTCGCGCCGTTTAGTCTGGGGCTTTCCTTTGGCGAACTCACGTACATTTGGAAAACCCTTCTAGCGTCGTGACCCATGGTGTCCATTGAGCGAAGCCCTCCATACCACGTTGTTCCACGAGGAAGGCCTATCGGGCTTTTCCTCTGCTTCCTTTCATACTTGGCGTAAAGCCGCTTCGATCCTTCGGAAGGGAGAAGGGAGTCGAAGGACCGCTCCTCCGCAGCATTGCTTTTGAGACCTAAGTGTAGAGCTCGTTCCTTACGCTTCCTCCGATTTCCAGACACACACCTCTCTAGGGGACAACTTGTTCGTTGGTGGTCACATTCGACGCACATTTTTCCTCACAATTCCGCGGATGGCATTTTCCTGACGCTTTCACACGAAGTCCTGAAAACGCTTGTCTCTCCCTGAAACAAGATCTGAGTTGAGAGAAGCTTGAGACACAACTCCTTTCTCAAACAGTGGAATATGGCACAGTAGTTGTGCCTTCACTTTTAACGGTGGAAAGTTCTTCCATCTCTTCCCTGTAGGTGGTAGTGGAAAGACTGTTTCCCTACACTTTTCGTTTCTTGAGAGGCGAGTGTAAGACACTTACCTTCTATAGCAACACACACATACCTCCAAAGGCTTCTTTCTTCAAGAACCCAGATGTTAGCACGAAAGCCTGATGGACATGGCCTCGTTTCTCAGAATTCAGTGTAAGGCTACTACCACTGAGGCTAGCCCGCGTACATTGGAAGACCCATCCACCTCCACGACACAGGACTTAATGGAGAGAAACCCTCCGCCCAACGTGTTCCTCCCTGGACGGTATCGCGCGTTCCATCTCTTTCCTTTCACACCCGGTTTAACAAGCCGCTTCCATCCTTACGAAAAGAGACGGTAGTCGAAGGACGCCAACCCTCGAGATTTGTTCTTAGAGGGAAACAGGCGTATGCCATCTTCCTTGTGCTTCCGCACATCATACATTTCCATACACATCTTTCTTCATGTCACGACGGTAGGCACATTCGAAACGGAGAGCTAAGTCTAGTCTATGTCCCTTACGCCTTCACACCCAATACGGAAAACACTTTCCTCTTTCCTGAAACGATATGATAGTTGAGGGAAGCCTTCTTCACAAGTGGTTTCTCAAGCACCGTCCGTCACAGGGCACATTCTAGATGCTTTCACCATTTCATGCTAAGTGCTTCTCACCCTTACGTGTATGGCTTTCCTGACGGATTTCCTTCTCACCCTTGAAGCCGTGACCTTTTCCATCTGCTCTCTCATACTCTTGGAAACACTTCCCACGGAACAGGATTTGAATTGCGACAGACATTCTACACTAATTACTTCTGTAGCACAGGCATGGGGCACATTCCTTGCGATTTCACCCTTACATGGGAAAAGTCTACCATGTTCAGGGAAGATGTTAGTGAGTAGTTCGTTTCTCGGCAGGGGTGTTTCTTCAGACTGAAGAGTACTTCCTTTGTTTAGGATTCGACACGTACATTTTGTGACTCTGGATTCCTCGGGAACCCAGATGGAAGCTCGAAGTCGCGTTTGACACAGACTTGGTTCGCAGAGATTAGTGTATGCCTTTCCTTGGGCGAAGTCACATCCTTTTGAAAACCCTTCTATCTTCGTGACACATGGTGTTCGTTGAGGAAAGCCCCCCCAGAAGAAGTTGTTCCGCGAGTATGGTGTATCACTCTTCCTTCCCCTCCGTTTTCTTTCGCACTTTGCTTCAAGCCGCTTCGTCCCTCAGCAAAGCCGATGGCAGTCGAAGGACCGCCCCTCCACAGCAGCGTTGTTTCTTAGACTTAAGTGTATAGCACGTCCCTTACGCTTCCTCCCCTTTCCAGACCCACACCTCTCTAGGGGACAACTAGTGTGTTGGTTGTCCCATTCGACCCCCATTTTTCTTCACAAATCAGCGTGTGGCATCTTCCTTGCGCTTTCAAACAAAGTACTGACAACGCTTCTATCTTCCCGAAACAAGATCTGAGTTGGGAGAAGCTTTCGACCCAAGTTCGTTCTCAAGCAGTGGTATATGGCACAGTAGTTGTGCCTTCGCTTTTAACGTTGGAAATTTCCTGCGTCTTCTTCCCTGTAGATGGCAGTGGAAAGACTATTTCTCTCTACCGCTTTGTTCCTTGAGAGGTGAGTGTAAGACACTTACACATATATCTCAAAAGGCGTCATGCTTCCCGCACCGAGAGGTGAGCACGAAATCGTGTTGGACGTGGCCTTGTTTCTCTGAGTTCAGTGGAAGGCGCTGCTGAGGCTAGCTCACGTACCTTTGAAGGCCCTTCCAACTTCATGACACAAGACTTTCGTGGAGAGGGACCCTCCACACACCGTGTTCCTCACTGTAGTGTATCGCGCTTTCCGTCTCTTTTCTCTCGCCCTAAGCTTTAACAAGGTGCTTCCATCCGTACGGAAAGGGCTGGTCGTCGACGGACGGCAACCCTCTAGATTTGTTCTTAGAGTCAAACACCCGTAGGCAAGCCTCCTTACGCTTCCTCACATCATACCTCTCCATACTCATCCTTCTTCATGGAACGAACAGTAGACACATTCGAAACGGACGGCCGACTCTAGGGTACGTCCCTCATGCCTCCACACCCACGACGGAAAACACTTTTATCTTCCTGAAACAATATGATAGCTGAGGGCAGACTTCTTCACAAGGGGTTCGTCAAGCACCGTCACAGGGCACGGCACCTTCTTTATGCCTTCACACGTTCATGCCAGAAGGCCGCTCATACGCAGGTGGTGTATGGCTTTCCAGGACTTCCTTCTCACACTTAAAGGCATGACCTGTTCCCTCTGCTGTCTCTCATACTCTTTGAAAACGTTCCTCGCGGAACAAGATTGGAATGGCGAGGGACCATCTACCCTAAGTATGTCTGTGCCACAGGCACGGGGCACATTCCTCGCGCTGCCACACTTACGTTGGAATAGACGAGCATTTTCAGGGAAGGTGTTAGTAGAAACACGGTTTCTCTGCAGTGGTGTTTCTTCAGACTGAAGTGCACGCCGCCTGTTTCGGATTCAACACATACCTGTTGTGACTATGTTCTCCCCGTGACGCCAGAGGTCAGCTCGAAGTCGCCTTCGACACAGACTTGTTTCGCGCCGTTTAGTCTGGGGCTTTCCTTTGGCGAACTCACGTACATTTGGAAAACCCTTCTAGCGTCGTGACCCATGGTGTCCATTGAGCGAAGCCCTCCATACCACGTTGTTCCACGAGGAAGGCCTATCGGGCTTTTCCTCTGCTTCCTTTCATACTTGGCGTAAAGCCGCTTCGATCCTTCGGAAGGGAGAAGGGAGTCGAAGGACCGCTCCTCCGCAGCATTGCTTTTGAGACCTAAGTGTAGAGCTCGTTCCTTACGCTTCCTCCGATTTCCAGACACACACCTCTGTAGGGGACAACTTGTTCGTTGGTGGTCACATTCGACGCACATTTTTCCTCACAATTCCGCGGATGGCATTTTCCTGACGCTTTCACACGAAGTCCTGAAAACGCTTGTCTCTCCCTGAAACAAGATCTGAGTTGAGAGAAGCTTGAGACACAACTCCTTTCTCAAACAGTGGAATATGGCACAGTAGTTGTGCCTTCACTTTTAACGGTGGAAAGTTCTTCCATCTCTTCCCTGTAGGTGGTAGTGGAAAGACTGTTTCCCTACACTTTTCGTTTCTTGAGAGGCGAGTGTAAGACACTTACCTTCTATAGCAACACACACATACCTCCAAAGGCTTCTTTCTTCAAGAACCCAGATGTTAGCACGAAAGCCTGATGGACATGGCCTCGTTTCTCAGAATTCAGTGTAAGGCTACTACCACTGAGGCTAGCCCGCGTACATTGGAAGACCCATCCACCTCCACGACACAGGACTTAATGGAGAGAAACCCTCCGCCCAACGTGTTCCTCCCTGGACGGTATCGCGCGTTCCATCTCTTTCCTTTCACACCCGGTTTAACAAGCCGCTTCCATCCTTACGAAAAGAGACGGTAGTCGAAGGACGCCAACCCTCGAGATTTGTTCTTAGAGGGAAACAGGCGTATGCCATCTTCCTTGTGCTTCCGCACATCATACATTTCCATACACATCTTTCTTCATGTCACGACGGTAGGCACATTCGAAACGGAGAGCTAAGTCTAGTCTATGTCCCTTACGCCTTCACACCCAATACGGAAAACACTTTCCTCTTTCCTGAAACGATATGATAGTTGAGGGAAGCCTTCTTCACAAGTGGTTTCTCAAGCACCGTCCGTCACAGGGCACATTCTAGATGCTTTCACCATTTCATGCTAAGTGCTTCTCACCCTTACGTGTATGGCTTTCCTGACGGATTTCCTTCTCACCCTTGAAGCCGTGACCTTTTCCATCTGCTCTCTCATACTCTTGGAAACACTTCCCACGGAACAGGATTTGAATTGCGACAGACATTCTACACTAATTACTTCTGTAGCACAGGCATGGGGCACATTCCTTGCGATTTCACCCTTACATGGGAAAAGTCTACCATGTTCAGGGAAGATGTTAGTGAGTAGTTCGTTTCTCGGCAGGGGTGTTTCTTCAGACTGAAGAGTACTTCCTTTGTTTAGGATTCGACACGTACATTTTGTGACTCTGGATTCCTCGGGAACCCAGATGGAAGCTCGAAGTCGCGTTTGACACAGACTTGGTTCGCAGAGATTAGTGTATGCCTTTCCTTGGGCGAAGTCACATCCTTTTGAAAACCCTTCTATCTTCGTGACACATGGTGTTCGTTGAGGAAAGCCCCCCCAGAAGAAGTTGTTCCGCGAGTATGGTGTATCACTCTTCCTTCCCCTCCGTTTTCTTTCGCACTTTGCTTCAAGCCGCTTCGTCCCTCAGCAAAGCCGATGGCAGTCGAAGGACCGCCCCTCCACAGCAGCGTTGTTTCTTAGACTTAAGTGTATAGCACGTCCCTTACGCTTCCTCCCCTTTCCAGACCCACACCTCTCTAGGGGACAACTAGTGTGTTGGTTGTCCCATTCGACCCCCATTTTTCTTCACAAATCAGCGTGTGGCATCTTCCTTGCGCTTTCAAACAAAGTACTGACAACGCTTCTATCTTCCCGAAACAAGATCTGAGTTGGGAGAAGCTTTCGACCCAAGTTCGTTCTCAAGCAGTGGTATATGGCACAGTAGTTGTGCCTTCGCTTTTAACGTTGGAAATTTCCTGCGTCTTCTTCCCTGTAGATGGCAGTGGAAAGACTATTTCTCTCTACCGCTTTGTTCCTTGAGAGGTGAGTGTAAGACACTTACACATATATCTCAAAAGGCGTCATGCTTCCCGCACCGAGAGGTGAGCACGAAATCGTGTTGGACGTGGCCTTGTTTCTCTGAGTTCAGTGGAAGGCGCTGCTGAGGCTAGCTCACGTACCTTTGAAGGCCCTTCCAACTTCATGACACAAGACTTTCGTGGAGAGGGACCCTCCACACACCGTGTTCCTCACTGTAGTGTATCGCGCTTTCCGTCTCTTTTCTCTCGCCCTAAGCTTTAACAAGGTGCTTCCATCCGTACGGAAAGGGCTGGTCGTCGACGGACGGCAACCCTCTAGATTTGTTCTTAGAGTCAAACACCCGTAGGCAAGCCTCCTTACGCTTCCTCACATCATACCTCTCCATACTCATCCTTCTTCATGGAACGAACAGTAGACACATTCGAAACGGACGGCCGACTCTAGGGTACGTCCCTCATGCCTCCACACCCACGACGGAAAACACTTTTATCTTCCTGAAACAATATGATAGCTGAGGGCAGACTTCTTCACAAGGGGTTCGTCAAGCACCGTCACAGGGCACGGCACCTTCTTTATGCCTTCACACGTTCATGCCAGAAGGCCGCTCATACGCAGGTGGTGTATGGCTTTCCAGGACTTCCTTCTCACACTTAAAGGCATGACCTGTTCCCTCTGCTGTCTCTCATACTCTTTGAAAACGTTCCTCGCGGAACAAGATTGGAATGGCGAGGGACCATCTACCCTAAGTATGTCTGTGCCACAGGCACGGGGCACATTCCTCGCGCTGCCACACTTACGTTGGAATAGACGAGCATTTTCAGGGAAGGTGTTAGTAGAAACACGGTTTCTCTGCAGTGGTGTTTCTTCAGACTGAAGTGCACGCCGCCTGTTTCGGATTCAACACATACCTGTTGTGACTATGTTCTCCCCGTGACGCCAGAGGTCAGCTCGAAGTCGCCTTCGACACAGACTTGTTTCGCGCCGTTTAGTCTGGGGCTTTCCTTTGGCGAACTCACGTACATTTGGAAAACCCTTCTAGCGTCGTGACCCATGGTGTCCATTGAGCGAAGCCCTCCATACCACGTTGTTCCACGAGGAAGGCCTATCGGGCTTTTCCTCTGCTTCCTTTCATACTTGGCGTAAAGCCGCTTCGATCCTTCGGAAGGGAGAAGGGAGTCGAAGGACCGCTCCTCCGCAGCATTGCTTTTGAGACCTAAGTGTAGAGCTCGTTCCTTACGCTTCCTCCGATTTCCAGACACACACCTCTCTAGGGGACAACTTGTTCGTTGGTGGTCACATTCGACGCACATTTTTCCTCACAATTCCGCGGATGGCATTTTCCTGACGCTTTCACACGAAGTCCTGAAAACGCTTGTCTCTCCCTGAAACAAGATCTGAGTTGAGAGAAGCTTGAGACACAACTCCTTTCTCAAACAGTGGAATATGGCACAGTAGTTGTGCCTTCACTTTTAACGGTGGAAAGTTCTTCCATCTCTTCCCTGTAGGTGGTAGTGGAAAGACTGTTTCCCTACACTTTTCGTTTCTTGAGAGGCGAGTGTAAGACACTTACCTTCTATAGCAACACACACATACCTCCAAAGGCTTCTTTCTTCAAGAACCCAGATGTTAGCACGAAAGCCTGATGGACATGGCCTCGTTTCTCAGAATTCAGTGTAAGGCTACTACCACTGAGGCTAGCCCGCGTACATTGGAAGACCCATCCACCTCCACGACACAGGACTTAATGGAGAGAAACCCTCCGCCCAACGTGTTCCTCCCTGGACGGTATCGCGCGTTCCATCTCTTTCCTTTCACACCCGGTTTAACAAGCCGCTTCCATCCTTACGAAAAGAGACGGTAGTCGAAGGACGCCAACCCTCGAGATTTGTTCTTAGAGGGAAACAGGCGTATGCCATCTTCCTTGTGCTTCCGCACATCATACATTTCCATACACATCTTTCTTCATGTCACGACGGTAGGCACATTCGAAACGGAGAGCTAAGTCTAGTCTATGTCCCTTACGCCTTCACACCCAATACGGAAAACACTTTCCTCTTTCCTGAAACGATATGATAGTTGAGGGAAGCCTTCTTCACAAGTGGTTTCTCAAGCACCGTCCGTCACAGGGCACATTCTAGATGCTTTCACCATTTCATGCTAAGTGCTTCTCACCCTTACGTGTATGGCTTTCCTGACGGATTTCCTTCTCACCCTTGAAGCCGTGACCTTTTCCATCTGCTCTCTCATACTCTTGGAAACACTTCCCACGGAACAGGATTTGAATTGCGACAGACATTCTACACTAATTACTTCTGTAGCACAGGCATGGGGCACATTCCTTGCGATTTCACCCTTACATGGGAAAAGTCTACCATGTTCAGGGAAGATGTTAGTGAGTAGTTCGTTTCTCGGCAGGGGTGTTTCTTCAGACTGAAGAGTACTTCCTTTGTTTAGGATTCGACACGTACATTTTGTGACTCTGGATTCCTCGGGAACCCAGATGGAAGCTCGAAGTCGCGTTTGACACAGACTTGGTTCGCAGAGATTAGTGTATGCCTTTCCTTGGGCGAAGTCACATCCTTTTGAAAACCCTTCTATCTTCGTGACACATGGTGTTCGTTGAGGAAAGCCCCCCCAGAAGAAGTTGTTCCGCGAGTATGGTGTATCACTCTTCCTTCCCCTCCGTTTTCTTTCGCACTTTGCTTCAAGCCGCTTCGTCCCTCAGCAAAGCCGATGGCAGTCGAAGGACCGCCCCTCCACAGCAGCGTTGTTTCTTAGACTTAAGTGTATAGCACGTCCCTTACGCTTCCTCCCCTTTCCAGACCCACACCTCTCTAGGGGACAACTAGTGTGTTGGTTGTCCCATTCGACCCCCATTTTTCTTCACAAATCAGCGTGTGGCATCTTCCTTGCGCTTTCAAACAAAGTACTGACAACGCTTCTATCTTCCCGAAACAAGATCTGAGTTGGGAGAAGCTTTCGACCCAAGTTCGTTCTCAAGCAGTGGTATATGGCACAGTAGTTGTGCCTTCGCTTTTAACGTTGGAAATTTCCTGCGTCTTCTTCCCTGTAGATGGCAGTGGAAAGACTATTTCTCTCTACCGCTTTGTTCCTTGAGAGGTGAGTGTAAGACACTTACACATATATCTCAAAAGGCGTCATGCTTCCCGCACCGAGAGGTGAGCACGAAATCGTGTTGGACGTGGCCTTGTTTCTCTGAGTTCAGTGGAAGGCGCTGCTGAGGCTAGCTCACGTACCTTTGAAGGCCCTTCCAACTTCATGACACAAGACTTTCGTGGAGAGGGACCCTCCACACACCGTGTTCCTCACTGTAGTGTATCGCGCTTTCCGTCTCTTTTCTCTCGCCCTAAGCTTTAACAAGGTGCTTCCATCCGTACGGAAAGGGCTGGTCGTCGACGGACGGCAACCCTCTAGATTTGTTCTTAGAGTCAAACACCCGTAGGCAAGCCTCCTTACGCTTCCTCACATCATACCTCTCCATACTCATCCTTCTTCATGGAACGAACAGTAGACACATTCGAAACGGACGGCCGACTCTAGGGTACGTCCCTCATGCCTCCACACCCACGACGGAAAACACTTTTATCTTCCTGAAACAATATGATAGCTGAGGGCAGACTTCTTCACAAGGGGTTCGTCAAGCACCGTCACAGGGCACGGCACCTTCTTTATGCCTTCACACGTTCATGCCAGAAGGCCGCTCATACGCAGGTGGTGTATGGCTTTCCAGGACTTCCTTCTCACACTTAAAGGCATGACCTGTTCCCTCTGCTGTCTCTCATACTCTTTGAAAACGTTCCTCGCGGAACAAGATTGGAATGGCGAGGGACCATCTACCCTAAGTATGTCTGTGCCACAGGCACGGGGCACATTCCTCGCGCTGCCACACTTACGTTGGAATAGACGAGCATTTTCAGGGAAGGTGTTAGTAGAAACACGGTTTCTCTGCAGTGGTGTTTCTTCAGACTGAAGTGCACGCCGCCTGTTTCGGATTCAACACATACCTGTTGTGACTATGTTCTCCCCGTGACGCCAGAGGTCAGCTCGAAGTCGCCTTCGACACAGACTTGTTTCGCGCCGTTTAGTCTGGGGCTTTCCTTTGGCGAACTCACGTACATTTGGAAAACCCTTCTAGCGTCGTGACCCATGGTGTCCATTGAGCGAAGCCCTCCGTACCACGTTGTTCCACGAGGAAGGCCTATCGGGCTTTTCCTCTGCTTCCTTTCATACTTGGCGTAAAGCCGCTTCGATCCTTCGGAAGGGAGAAGGGAGTCGAAGGACCGCTCCTCCGCAGCATTGCTTTTGAGACCTAAGTGTAGAGCTCGTTCCTTACGCTTCCTCCGATTTCCAGACACACACCTCTCTAGGGGACAACTTGTTCGTTGGTGGTCACATTCGACGCACATTTTTCCTCACAATTCCGCGGATGGCATTTTCCTGACGCTTTCACACGAAGTCCTGAAAACGCTTGTCTCTCCCTGAAACAAGATCTGAGTTGAGAGAAGCTTGAGACACAACTCCTTTCTCAAACAGTGGAATATGGCACAGTAGTTGTGCCTTCACTTTTAACGGTGGAAAGTTCTTCCATCTCTTCCCTGTAGGTGGTAGTGGAAAGACTGTTTCCCTACACTTTTCGTTTCTTGAGAGGCGAGTGTAAGACACTTACCTTCTATAGCAACACACACATACCTCCAAAGGCTTCTTTCTTCAAGAACCCAGATGTTAGCACGAAAGCCTGATGGACATGGCCTCGTTTCTCAGAATTCAGTGTAAGGCTACTACCACTGAGGCTAGCCCGCGTACATTGGAAGACCCATCCACCTCCACGACACAGGACTTAATGGAGAGAAACCCTCCGCCCAACGTGTTCCTCCCTGGACGGTATCGCGCGTTCCATCTCTTTCCTTTCACACCCGGTTTAACAAGCCGCTTCCATCCTTACGAAAAGAGACGGTAGTCGAAGGACGCCAACCCTCGAGATTTGTTCTTAGAGGGAAACAGGCGTATGCCATCTTCCTTGTGCTTCCGCACATCATACATTTCCATACACATCTTTCTTCATGTCACGACGGTAGGCACATTCGAAACGGAGAGCTAAGTCTAGTCTATGTCCCTTACGCCTTCACACCCAATACGGAAAACACTTTCCTCTTTCCTGAAACGATATGATAGTTGAGGGAAGCCTTCTTCACAAGTGGTTTCTCAAGCACCGTCCGTCACAGGGCACATTCTAGATGCTTTCACCATTTCATGCTAAGTGCTTCTCACCCTTACGTGTATGGCTTTCCTGACGGATTTCCTTCTCACCCTTGAAGCCGTGACCTTTTCCATCTGCTCTCTCATACTCTTGGAAACACTTCCCACGGAACAGGATTTGAATTGCGACAGACATTCTACACTAATTACTTCTGTAGCACAGGCATGGGGCACATTCCTTGCGATTTCACCCTTACATGGGAAAAGTCTACCATGTTCAGGGAAGATGTTAGTGAGTAGTTCGTTTCTCGGCAGGGGTGTTTCTTCAGACTGAAGAGTACTTCCTTTGTTTAGGATTCGACACGTACATTTTGTGACTCTGGATTCCTCGGGAACCCAGATGGAAGCTCGAAGTCGCGTTTGACACAGACTTGGTTCGCAGAGATTAGTGTATGCCTTTCCTTGGGCGAAGTCACATCCTTTTGAAAACCCTTCTATCTTCGTGACACATGGTGTTCGTTGAGGAAAGCCCCCCCAGAAGAAGTTGTTCCGCGAGTATGGTGTATCACTCTTCCTTCCCCTCCGTTTTCTTTCGCACTTTGCTTCAAGCCGCTTCGTCCCTCAGCAAAGCCGATGGCAGTCGAAGGACCGCCCCTCCACAGCAGCGTTGTTTCTTAGACTTAAGTGTATAGCACGTCCCTTACGCTTCCTCCCCTTTCCAGACCCACACCTCTCTAGGGGACAACTAGTGTGTTGGTTGTCCCATTCGACCCCCATTTTTCTTCACAAATCAGCGTGTGGCATCTTCCTTGCGCTTTCAAACAAAGTACTGACAACGCTTCTATCTTCCCGAAACAAGATCTGAGTTGGGAGAAGCTTTCGACCCAAGTTCGTTCTCAAGCAGTGGTATATGGCACAGTAGTTGTGCCTTCGCTTTTAACGTTGGAAATTTCCTGCGTCTTCTTCCCTGTAGATGGCAGTGGAAAGACTATTTCTCTCTACCGCTTTGTTCCTTGAGAGGTGAGTGTAAGACACTTACACATATATCTCAAAAGGCGTCATGCTTCCCGCACCGAGAGGTGAGCACGAAATCGTGTTGGACGTGGCCTTGTTTCTCTGAGTTCAGTGGAAGGCGCTGCTGAGGCTAGCTCACGTACCTTTGAAGGCCCTTCCAACTTCATGACACAAGACTTTCGTGGAGAGGGACCCTCCACACACCGTGTTCCTCACTGTAGTGTATCGCGCTTTCCGTCTCTTTTCTCTCGCCCTAAGCTTTAACAAGGTGCTTCCATCCGTACGGAAAGGGCTGGTCGTCGACGGACGGCAACCCTCTAGATTTGTTCTTAGAGTCAAACACCCGTAGGCAAGCCTCCTTACGCTTCCTCACATCATACCTCTCCATACTCATCCTTCTTCATGGAACGAACAGTAGACACATTCGAAACGGACGGCCGACTCTAGGGTACGTCCCTCATGCCTCCACACCCACGACGGAAAACACTTTTATCTTCCTGAAACAATATGATAGCTGAGGGCAGACTTCTTCACAAGGGGTTCGTCAAGCACCGTCACAGGGCACGGCACCTTCTTTATGCCTTCACACGTTCATGCCAGAAGGCCGCTCATACGCAGGTGGTGTATGGCTTTCCAGGACTTCCTTCTCACACTTAAAGGCATGACCTGTTCCCTCTGCTGTCTCTCATACTCTTTGAAAACGTTCCTCGCGGAACAAGATTGGAATGGCGAGGGACCATCTACCCTAAGTATGTCTGTGCCACAGGCACGGGGCACATTCCTCGCGCTGCCACACTTACGTTGGAATAGACGAGCATTTTCAGGGAAGGTGTTAGTAGAAACACGGTTTCTCTGCAGTGGTGTTTCTTCAGACTGAAGTGCACGCCGCCTGTTTCGGATTCAACACATACCTGTTGTGACTATGTTCTCCCCGTGACGCCAGAGGTCAGCTCGAAGTCGCCTTCGACACAGACTTGTTTCGCGCCGTTTAGTCTGGGGCTTTCCTTTGGCGAACTCACGTACATTTGGAAAACCCTTCTAGCGTCGTGACCCATGGTGTCCATTGAGCGAAGCCCTCCATACCACGTTGTTCCACGAGGAAGGCCTATCGGGCTTTTCCTCTGCTTCCTTTCATACTTGGCGTAAAGCCGCTTCGATCCTTCGGAAGGGAGAAGGGAGTCGAAGGACCGCTCCTCCGCAGCATTGCTTTTGAGACCTAAGTGTAGAGCTCGTTCCTTACGCTTCCTCCGATTTCCAGACACACACCTCTCTAGGGGACAACTTGTTCGTTGGTGGTCACATTCGACGCACATTTTTCCTCACAATTCCGCGGATGGCATTTTCCTGACGCTTTCACACGAAGTCCTGAAAACGCTTGTCTCTCCCTGAAACAAGATCTGAGTTGAGAGAAGCTTGAGACACAACTCCTTTCTCAAACAGTGGAATATGGCACAGTAGTTGTGCCTTCACTTTTAACGGTGGAAAGTTCTTCCATCTCTTCCCTGTAGGTGGTAGTGGAAAGACTGTTTCCCTACACTTTTCGTTTCTTGAGAGGCGAGTGTAAGACACTTACCTTCTATAGCAACACACACATACCTCCAAAGGCTTCTTTCTTCAAGAACCCAGATGTTAGCACGAAAGCCTGATGGACATGGCCTCGTTTCTCAGAATTCAGTGTAAGGCTACTACCACTGAGGCTAGCCCGCGTACATTGGAAGACCCATCCACCTCCACGACACAGGACTTAATGGAGAGAAACCCTCCGCCCAACGTGTTCCTCCCTGGACGGTATCGCGCGTTCCATCTCTTTCCTTTCACACCCGGTTTAACAAGCCGCTTCCATCCTTACGAAAAGAGACGGTAGTCGAAGGACGCCAACCCTCGAGATTTGTTCTTAGAGGGAAACAGGCGTATGCCATCTTCCTTGTGCTTCCGCACATCATACATTTCCATACACATCTTTCTTCATGTCACGACGGTAGGCACATTCGAAACGGAGAGCTAAGTCTAGTCTATGTCCCTTACGCCTTCACACCCAATACGGAAAACACTTTCCTCTTTCCTGAAACGATATGATAGTTGAGGGAAGCCTTCTTCACAAGTGGTTTCTCAAGCACCGTCCGTCACAGGGCACATTCTAGATGCTTTCACCATTTCATGCTAAGTGCTTCTCACCCTTACGTGTATGGCTTTCCTGACGGATTTCCTTCTCACCCTTGAAGCCGTGACCTTTTCCATCTGCTCTCTCATACTCTTGGAAACACTTCCCACGGAACAGGATTTGAATTGCGACAGACATTCTACACTAATTACTTCTGTAGCACAGGCATGGGGCACATTCCTTGCGATTTCACCCTTACATGGGAAAAGTCTACCATGTTCAGGGAAGATGTTAGTGAGTAGTTCGTTTCTCGGCAGGGGTGTTTCTTCAGACTGAAGAGTACTTCCTTTGTTTAGGATTCGACACGTACATTTTGTGACTCTGGATTCCTCGGGAACCCAGATGGAAGCTCGAAGTCGCGTTTGACACAGACTTGGTTCGCAGAGATTAGTGTATGCCTTTCCTTGGGCGAAGTCACATCCTTTTGAAAACCCTTCTATCTTCGTGACACATGGTGTTCGTTGAGGAAAGCCCCCCCAGAAGAAGTTGTTCCGCGAGTATGGTGTATCACTCTTCCTTCCCCTCCGTTTTCTTTCGCACTTTGCTTCAAGCCGCTTCGTCCCTCAGCAAAGCCGATGGCAGTCGAAGGACCGCCCCTCCACAGCAGCGTTGTTTCTTAGACTTAAGTGTATAGCACGTCCCTTACGCTTCCTCCCCTTTCCAGACCCACACCTCTCTAGGGGACAACTAGTGTGTTGGTTGTCCCATTCGACCCCCATTTTTCTTCACAAATCAGCGTGTGGCATCTTCCTTGCGCTTTCAAACAAAGTACTGACAACGCTTCTATCTTCCCGAAACAAGATCTGAGTTGGGAGAAGCTTTCGACCCAAGTTCGTTCTCAAGCAGTGGTATATGGCACAGTAGTTGTGCCTTCGCTTTTAACGTTGGAAATTTCCTGCGTCTTCTTCCCTGTAGATGGCAGTGGAAAGACTATTTCTCTCTACCGCTTTGTTCCTTGAGAGGTGAGTGTAAGACACTTACACATATATCTCAAAAGGCGTCATGCTTCCCGCACCGAGAGGTGAGCACGAAATCGTGTTGGACGTGGCCTTGTTTCTCTGAGTTCAGTGGAAGGCGCTGCTGAGGCTAGCTCACGTACCTTTGAAGGCCCTTCCAACTTCATGACACAAGACTTTCGTGGAGAGGGACCCTCCACACACCGTGTTCCTCACTGTAGTGTATCGCGCTTTCCGTCTCTTTTCTCTCGCCCTAAGCTTTAACAAGGTGCTTCCATCCGTACGGAAAGGGCTGGTCGTCGACGGACGGCAACCCTCTAGATTTGTTCTTAGAGTCAAACACCCGTAGGCAAGCCTCCTTACGCTTCCTCACATCATACCTCTCCATACTCATCCTTCTTCATGGAACGAACAGTAGACACATTCGAAACGGACGGCCGACTCTAGGGTACGTCCCTCATGCCTCCACACCCACGACGGAAAACACTTTTATCTTCCTGAAACAATATGATAGCTGAGGGCAGACTTCTTCACAAGGGGTTCGTCAAGCACCGTCACAGGGCACGGCACCTTCTTTATGCCTTCACACGTTCATGCCAGAAGGCCGCTCATACGCAGGTGGTGTATGGCTTTCCAGGACTTCCTTCTCACACTTAAAGGCATGACCTGTTCCCTCTGCTGTCTCTCATACTCTTTGAAAACGTTCCTCGCGGAACAAGATTGGAATGGCGAGGGACCATCTACCCTAAGTATGTCTGTGCCACAGGCACGGGGCACATTCCTCGCGCTGCCACACTTACGTTGGAATAGACGAGCATCTTCAGGGAAGGTGTTAGTAGAAACACGGTTTCTCTGCAGTGGTGTTTCTTCAGACTGAAGTGCACGCCGCCTGTTTCGGATTCAACACATACCTGTTGTGACTATGTTCTCCCCGTGACGCCAGAGGTCAGCTCGAAGTCGCCTTCGACACAGACTTGTTTCGCGCCGTTTAGTCTGTGGCTTTCCTTTGGCGAACTCACGTACATTTGGAAAACCCTTCTAGCGTCGTGACCCATGGTGTCCATTGAGCGAAGCCCTCCGTACCACGTTGTTCCACGAGGAAGGCCTATCGGGCTTTTCCTCTGCTTCCTTTCATACTTGGCGTAAAGCCGCTTCGATCCTTCGGAAGGGAGAAGGGAGTCGAAGGACCGCTCCTCCGCAGCATTGCTTTTGAGACCTAAGTGTAGAGCTCGTTCCTTACGCTTCCTCCGATTTCCAGACACACACCTCTGTAGGGGACAACTTGTTCGTTGGTGGTCACATTCGACGCACATTTTTCCTCACAATTCCGCGGATGGCATTTTCCTGACGCTTTCACACGAAGTCCTGAAAACGCTTGTCTCTCCCTGAAACAAGATCTGAGTTGAGAGAAGCTTGAGACACAACTCCTTTCTCAAACAGTGGAATATGGCACAGTAGTTGTGCCTTCACTTTTAACGGTGGAAAGTTCTTCCATCTCTTCCCTGTAGGTGGTAGTGGAAAGACTGTTTCCCTACACTTTTCGTTTCTTGAGAGGCGAGTGTAAGACACTTACCTTCTATAGCAACACACACATACCTCCAAAGGCTTCTTTCTTCAAGAACCCAGATGTTAGCGCGAAAGCCTGATGGACATGGCCTCGTTTCTCAGAATTCAGTGTAAGGCTACTACCACTGAGGCTAGCCCGCGTACATTGGAAGACCCATCCACCTCCACGACACAGGACTTAATGGAGAGAAACCCTCCGCCCAACGTGTTCCTCCCTGGACGGTATCGCGCGTTCCATCTCTTTCCTTTCACACCCGGTTTAACAAGCCGCTTCCATCCTTACGAAAAGAGACGGTAGTCGAAGGACGCCAACCCTCGAGATTTGTTCTTAGAGGGAAACAGGCGTATGCCATCTTCCTTGTGCTTCCGCACATCATACATTTCCATACACATCTTTCTTCATGTCACGACGGTAGGCACATTCGAAACGGAGAGCTAAGTCTAGTCTATGTCCCTTACGCCTTCACACCCAATACGGAAAACACTTTCCTCTTTCCTGAAACGATATGATAGTTGAGGGAAGCCTTCTTCACAAGTGGTTTCTCAAGCACCGTCCGTCACAGGGCACATTCTAGATGCTTTCACCATTTCATGCTAAGTGCTTCTCACCCTTACGTGTATGGCTTTCCTGACGGATTTCCTTCTCACCCTTGAAGCCGTGACCTTTTCCATCTGCTCTCTCATACTCTTGGAAACACTTCCCACGGAACAGGATTTGAATTGCGACAGACATTCTACACTAATTACTTCTGTAGCACAGGCATGGGGCACATTCCTTGCGATTTCACCCTTACATGGGAAAAGTCTACCATGTTCAGGGAAGATGTTAGTGAGTAGTTCGTTTCTCGGCAGGGGTGTTTCTTCAGACTGAAGAGTACTTCCTTTGTTTAGGATTCGACACGTACATTTTGTGACTCTGGATTCCTCGGGAACCCAGATGGAAGCTCGAAGTCGCGTTTGACACAGACTTGGTTCGCAGAGATTAGTGTATGCCTTTCCTTGGGCGAAGTCACATCCTTTTGAAAACCCTTCTATCTTCGTGACACATGGTGTTCGTTGAGGAAAGCCCCCCCCAGAAGAAGTTGTTCCGCGAGTATGGTGTATCACTCTTCCTTCCCCTCCGTTTTCTTTCGCACTTTGCTTCAAGCCGCTTCGTCCCTCAGCAAAGCCGATGGCAGTCGAAGGACCGCCCCTCCACAGCAGCGTTGTTTCTTAGACTTAAGTGTATAGCACGTCCCTTACGCTTCCTCCCCTTTCCAGACCCACACCTCTCTAGGGGACAACTAGTGTGTTGGTTGTCCCATTCGACCCCCATTTTTCTTCACAAATCAGCGTGTGGCATCTTCCTTGCGCTTTCAAACAAAGTACTGACAACGCTTCTATCTTCCCGAAACAAGATCTGAGTTGGGAGAAGCTTTCGACCCAAGTTCGTTCTCAAGCAGTGGTATATGGCACAGTAGTTGTGCCTTCGCTTTTAACGTTGGAAATTTCCTGCGTCTTCTTCCCTGTAGATGGCAGTGGAAAGACTATTTCTCTCTACCGCTTTGTTCCTTGAGAGGTGAGTGTAAGACACTTACACATATATCTCAAAAGGCGTCATGCTTCCCGCACCGAGAGGTGAGCACGAAATCGTGTTGGACGTGGCCTTGTTTCTCTGAGTTCAGTGGAAGGCGCTGCTGAGGCTAGCTCACGTACCTTTGAAGGCCCTTCCAACTTCATGACACAAGACTTTCGTGGAGAGGGACCCTCCACACACCGTGTTCCTCACTGTAGTGTATCGCGCTTTCCGTCTCTTTTCTCTCGCCCTAAGCTTTAACAAGGTGCTTCCATCCGTACGGAAAGGGCTGGTCGTCGACGGACGGCAACCCTCTAGATTTGTTCTTAGAGTCAAACACCCGTAGGCAAGCCTCCTTACGCTTCCTCACATCATACCTCTCCATACTCATCCTTCTTCATGGAACGAACAGTAGACACATTCGAAACGGACGGCCGACTCTAGGGTACGTCCCTCATGCCTCCACACCCACGACGGAAAACACTTTTATCTTCCTGAAACAATATGATAGCTGAGGGCAGACTTCTTCACAAGGGGTTCGTCAAGCACCGTCACAGGGCACGGCACCTTCTTTATGCCTTCACACGTTCATGCCAGAAGGCCGCTCATACGCAGGTGGTGTATGGCTTTCCAGGACTTCCTTCTCACACTTAAAGGCATGACCTGTTCCCTCTGCTGTCTCTCATACTCTTTGAAAACGTTCCTCGCGGAACAAGATTGGAATGGCGAGGGACCCTCTACCCTAAGTATGTCTGTGCCACAGGCACGGGGCACATTCCTCGCGCTGCCACACTTACGTTGGAATAGACGAGCATCTTCAGGGAAGGTGTTAGTAGAAACACGGTTTCTCTGCAGTGGTGTTTCTTCAGACTGAAGTGCACGCCGCCTGTTTCGGATTCAACACATACCTGTTGTGACTATGTTCTCCCCGTGACGCCAGAGGTCAGCTCGAAGTCGCCTTCGACACAGACTTGTTTCGCGCCGTTTAGTCTGTGGCTTTCCTTTGGCGAACTCACGTACATTTGGAAAACCCTTCTAGCGTCGTGACCCATGGTGTCCATTGAGCGAAGCCCTCCGTACCACGTTGTTCCACGAGGAAGGCCTATCGGGCTTTTCCTCTGCTTCCTTTCATACTTGGCGTAAAGCCGCTTCGATCCTTCGGAAGGGAGAAGGGAGTCGAAGGACCGCTCCTCCGCAGCATTGCTTTTGAGACCTAAGTGTAGAGCTCGTTCCTTACGCTTCCTCCGATTTCCAGACACACACCTCTCTAGGGGACAACTTGTTCGTTGGTGGTCACATTCGACGCACATTTTTCCTCACAATTCCGCGGATGGCATTTTCCTGACGCTTTCACACGAAGTCCTGAAAACGCTTGTCTCTCCCTGAAACAAGATCTGAGTTGAGAGAAGCTTGAGACACAACTCCTTTCTCAAACAGTGGAATATGGCACAGTAGTTGTGCCTTCACTTTTAACGGTGGAAAGTTCTTCCATCTCTTCCCTGTAGGTGGTAGTGGAAAGACTGTTTCCCTACACTTTTCGTTTCTTGAGAGGCGAGTGTAAGACACTTACCTTCTATAGCAACACACACATACCTCCAAAGGCTTCTTTCTTCAAGAACCCAGATGTTAGCGCGAAAGCCTGATGGACATGGCCTCGTTTCTCAGAATTCAGTGTAAGGCTACTACCACTGAGGCTAGCCCGCGTACATTGGAAGACCCATCCACCTCCACGACACAGGACTTAATGGAGAGAAACCCTCCGCCCAACGTGTTCCTCCCTGGACGGTATCGCGCGTTCCATCTCTTTCCTTTCACACCCGGTTTAACAAGCCGCTTCCATCCTTACGAAAAGAGACGGTAGTCGAAGGACGCCAACCCTCGAGATTTGTTCTTAGAGGGAAACAGGCGTATGCCATCTTCCTTGTGCTTCCGCACATCATACATTTCCATACACATCTTTCTTCATGTCACGACGGTAGGCACATTCGAAACGGAGAGCTAAGTCTAGTCTATGTCCCTTACGCCTTCACACCCAATACGGAAAACACTTTCCTCTTTCCTGAAACGATATGATAGTTGAGGGAAGCCTTCTTCACAAGTGGTTTCTCAAGCACCGTCCGTCACAGGGCACATTCTAGATGCTTTCACCATTTCATGCTAAGTGCTTCTCACCCTTACGTGTATGGCTTTCCTGACGGATTTCCTTCTCACCCTTGAAGCCGTGACCTTTTCCATCTGCTCTCTCATACTCTTGGAAACACTTCCCACGGAACAGGATTTGAATTGCGACAGACATTCTACACTAATTACTTCTGTAGCACAGGCATGGGGCACATTCCTTGCGATTTCACCCTTACATGGGAAAAGTCTACCATGTTCAGGGAAGATGTTAGTGAGTAGTTCGTTTCTCGGCAGGGGTGTTTCTTCAGACTGAAGAGTACTTCCTTTGTTTAGGATTCGACACGTACATTTTGTGACTCTGGATTCCTCGGGAACCCAGATGGAAGCTCGAAGTCGCGTTTGACACAGACTTGGTTCGCAGAGATTAGTGTATGCCTTTCCTTGGGCGAAGTCACATCCTTTTGAAAACCCTTCTATCTTCGTGACACATGGTGTTCGTTGAGGAAAGCCCCCCCAGAAGAAGTTGTTCCGCGAGTATGGTGTATCACTCTTCCTTCCCCTCCGTTTTCTTTCGCACTTTGCTTCAAGCCGCTTCGTCCCTCAGCAAAGCCGATGGCAGTCGAAGGACCGCCCCTCCACAGCAGCGTTGTTTCTTAGACTTAAGTGTATAGCACGTCCCTTACGCTTCCTCCCCTTTCCAGACCCACACCTCTCTAGGGGACAACTAGTGTGTTGGTTGTCCCATTCGACCCCCATTTTTCTTCACAAATCAGCGTGTGGCATCTTCCTTGCGCTTTCAAACAAAGTACTGACAACGCTTCTATCTTCCCGAAACAAGATCTGAGTTGGGAGAAGCTTTCGACCCAAGTTCGTTCTCAAGCAGTGGTATATGGCACAGTAGTTGTGCCTTCGCTTTTAACGTTGGAAATTTCCTGCGTCTTCTTCCCTGTAGATGGCAGTGGAAAGACTATTTCTCTCTACCGCTTTGTTCCTTGAGAGGTGAGTGTAAGACACTTACACATATATCTCAAAAGGCGTCATGCTTCCCGCACCGAGAGGTGAGCACGAAATCGTGTTGGACGTGGCCTTGTTTCTCTGAGTTCAGTGGAAGGCGCTGCTGAGGCTAGCTCACGTACCTTTGAAGGCCCTTCCAACTTCATGACACAAGACTTTCGTGGAGAGGGACCCTCCACACACCGTGTTCCTCACTGTAGTGTATCGCGCTTTCCGTCTCTTTTCTCTCGCCCTAAGCTTTAACAAGGTGCTTCCATCCGTACGGAAAGGGCTGGTCGTCGACGGACGGCAACCCTCTAGATTTGTTCTTAGAGTCAAACACCCGTAGGCAAGCCTCCTTACGCTTCCTCACATCATACCTCTCCATACTCATCCTTCTTCATGGAACGAACAGTAGACACATTCGAAACGGACGGCCGACTCTAGGGTACGTCCCTCATGCCTCCACACCCACGACGGAAAACACTTTTATCTTCCTGAAACAATATGATAGCTGAGGGCAGACTTCTTCACAAGGGGTTCGTCAAGCACCGTCACAGGGCACGGCACCTTCTTTATGCCTTCACACGTTCATGCCAGAAGGCCGCTCATACGCAGGTGGTGTATGGCTTTCCAGGACTTCCTTCTCACACTTAAAGGCATGACCTGTTCCCTCTGCTGTCTCTCATACTCTTTGAAAACGTTCCTCGCGGAACAAGATTGGAATGGCGAGGGACCATCTACCCTAAGTATGTCTGTGCCACAGGCACGGGGCACATTCCTCGCGCTGCCACACTTACGTTGGAATAGACGAGCATCTTCAGGGAAGGTGTTAGTAGAAACACGGTTTCTCTGCAGTGGTGTTTCTTCAGACTGAAGTGCACGCCGCCTGTTTCGGATTCAACACATACCTGTTGTGACTATGTTCTCCCCGTGACGCCAGAGGTCAGCTCGAAGTCGCCTTCGACACAGACTTGTTTCGCGCCGTTTAGTCTGTGGCTTTCCTTTGGCGAACTCACGTACATTTGGAAAACCCTTCTAGCGTCGTGACCCATGGTGTCCATTGAGCGAAGCCCTCCGTACCACGTTGTTCCACGAGGAAGGCCTATCGGGCTTTTCCTCTGCTTCCTTTCATACTTGGCGTAAAGCCGCTTCGATCCTTCGGAAGGGAGAAGGGAGTCGAAGGACCGCTCCTCCGCAGCATTGCTTTTGAGACCTAAGTGTAGAGCTCGTTCCTTACGCTTCCTCCGATTTCCAGACACACACCTCTCTAGGGGACAACTTGTTCGTTGGTGGTCACATTCGACGCACATTTTTCCTCACAATTCCGCGGATGGCATTTTCCTGACGCTTTCACACGAAGTCCTGAAAACGCTTGTCTCTCCCTGAAACAAGATCTGAGTTGAGAGAAGCTTGAGACACAACTCCTTTCTCAAACAGTGGAATATGGCACAGTAGTTGTGCCTTCACTTTTAACGGTGGAAAGTTCTTCCATCTCTTCCCTGTAGGTGGTAGTGGAAAGACTGTTTCCCTACACTTTTCGTTTCTTGAGAGGCGAGTGTAAGACACTTACCTTCTATAGCAACACACACATACCTCCAAAGGCTTCTTTCTTCAAGAACCCAGATGTTAGCGCGAAAGCCTGATGGACATGGCCTCGTTTCTCAGAATTCAGTGTAAGGCTACTACCACTGAGGCTAGCCCGCGTACATTGGAAGACCCATCCACCTCCACGACACAGGACTTAATGGAGAGAAACCCTCCGCCCAACGTGTTCCTCCCTGGACGGTATCGCGCGTTCCATCTCTTTCCTTTCACACCCGGTTTAACAAGCCGCTTCCATCCTTACGAAAAGAGACGGTAGTCGAAGGACGCCAACCCTCGAGATTTGTTCTTAGAGGGAAACAGGCGTATGCCATCTTCCTTGTGCTTCCGCACATCATACATTTCCATACACATCTTTCTTCATGTCACGACGGTAGGCACATTCGAAACGGAGAGCTAAGTCTAGTCTATGTCCCTTACGCCTTCACACCCAATACGGAAAACACTTTCCTCTTTCCTGAAACGATATGATAGTTGAGGGAAGCCTTCTTCACAAGTGGTTTCTCAAGCACCGTCCGTCACAGGGCACATTCTAGATGCTTTCACCATTTCATGCTAAGTGCTTCTCACCCTTACGTGTATGGCTTTCCTGACGGATTTCCTTCTCACCCTTGAAGCCGTGACCTTTTCCATCTGCTCTCTCATACTCTTGGAAACACTTCCCACGGAACAGGATTTGAATTGCGACAGACATTCTACACTAATTACTTCTGTAGCACAGGCATGGGGCACATTCCTTGCGATTTCACCCTTACATGGGAAAAGTCTACCATGTTCAGGGAAGATGTTAGTGAGTAGTTCGTTTCTCGGCAGGGGTGTTTCTTCAGACTGAAGAGTACTTCCTTTGTTTAGGATTCGACACGTACATTTTGTGACTCTGGATTCCTCGGGAACCCAGATGGAAGCTCGAAGTCGCGTTTGACACAGACTTGGTTCGCAGAGATTAGTGTATGCCTTTCCTTGGGCGAAGTCACATCCTTTTGAAAACCCTTCTATCTTCGTGACACATGGTGTTCGTTGAGGAAAGCCCCCCCAGAAGAAGTTGTTCCGCGAGTATGGTGTATCACTCTTCCTTCCCCTCCGTTTTCTTTCGCACTTTGCTTCAAGCCGCTTCGTCCCTCAGCAAAGCCGATGGCAGTCGAAGGACCGCCCCTCCACAGCAGCGTTGTTTCTTAGACTTAAGTGTATAGCACGTCCCTTACGCTTCCTCCCCTTTCCAGACCCACACCTCTCTAGGGGACAACTAGTGTGTTGGTTGTCCCATTCGACCCCCATTTTTCTTCACAAATCAGCGTGTGGCATCTTCCTTGCGCTTTCAAACAAAGTACTGACAACGCTTCTATCTTCCCGAAACAAGATCTGAGTTGGGAGAAGCTTTCGACCCAAGTTCGTTCTCAAGCAGTGGTATATGGCACAGTAGTTGTGCCTTCGCTTTTAACGTTGGAAATTTCCTGCGTCTTCTTCCCTGTAGATGGCAGTGGAAAGACTATTTCTCTCTACCGCTTTGTTCCTTGAGAGGTGAGTGTAAGACACTTACACATATATCTCAAAAGGCGTCATGCTTCCCGCACCGAGAGGTGAGCACGAAATCGTGTTGGACGTGGCCTTGTTTCTCTGAGTTCAGTGGAAGGCGCTGCTGAGGCTAGCTCACGTACCTTTGAAGGCCCTTCCAACTTCATGACACAAGACTTTCGTGGAGAGGGACCCTCCACACACCGTGTTCCTCACTGTAGTGTATCGCGCTTTCCGTCTCTTTTCTCTCGCCCTAAGCTTTAACAAGGTGCTTCCATCCGTACGGAAAGGGCTGGTCGTCGACGGACGGCAACCCTCTAGATTTGTTCTTAGAGTCAAACACCCGTAGGCAAGCCTCCTTACGCTTCCTCACATCATACCTCTCCATACTCATCCTTCTTCATGGAACGAACAGTAGACACATTCGAAACGGACGGCCGACTCTAGGGTACGTCCCTCATGCCTCCACACCCACGACGGAAAACACTTTTATCTTCCTGAAACAATATGATAGCTGAGGGCAGACTTCTTCACAAGGGGTTCGTCAAGCACCGTCACAGGGCACGGCACCTTCTTTATGCCTTCACACGTTCATGCCAGAAGGCCGCTCATACGCAGGTGGTGTATGGCTTTCCAGGACTTCCTTCTCACACTTAAAGGCATGACCTGTTCCCTCTGCTGTCTCTCATACTCTTTGAAAACGTTCCTCGCGGAACAAGATTGGAATGGCGAGGGACCATCTACCCTAAGTATGTCTGTGCCACAGGCACGGGGCACATTCCTCGCGCTGCCACACTTACGTTGGAATAGACGAGCATCTTCAGGGAAGGTGTTAGTAGAAACACGGTTTCTCTGCAGTGGTGTTTCTTCAGACTGAAGTGCACGCCGCCTGTTTCGGATTCAACACATACCTGTTGTGACTATGTTCTCCCCGTGACGCCAGAGGTCAGCTCGAAGTCGCCTTCGACACAGACTTGTTTCGCGCCGTTTAGTCTGTGGCTTTCCTTTGGCGAACTCACGTACATTTGGAAAACCCTTCTAGCGTCGTGACCCATGGTGTCCATTGAGCGAAGCCCTCCGTACCACGTTGTTCCACGAGGAAGGCCTATCGGGCTTTTCCTCTGCTTCCTTTCATACTTGGCGTAAAGCCGCTTCGATCCTTCGGAAGGGAGAAGGGAGTCGAAGGACCGCTCCTCCGCAGCATTGCTTTTGAGACCTAAGTGTAGAGCTCGTTCCTTACGCTTCCTCCGATTTCCAGACACACACCTCTCTAGGGGACAACTTGTTCGTTGGTGGTCACATTCGACGCACATTTTTCCTCACAATTCCGCGGATGGCATTTTCCTGACGCTTTCACACGAAGTCCTGAAAACGCTTGTCTCTCCCTGAAACAAGATCTGAGTTGAGAGAAGCTTGAGACACAACTCCTTTCTCAAACAGTGGAATATGGCACAGTAGTTGTGCCTTCACTTTTAACGGTGGAAAGTTCTTCCATCTCTTCCCTGTAGGTGGTAGTGGAAAGACTGTTTCCCTACACTTTTCGTTTCTTGAGAGGCGAGTGTAAGACACTTACCTTCTATAGCAACACACACATACCTCCAAAGGCTTCTTTCTTCAAGAACCCAGATGTTAGCGCGAAAGCCTGATGGACATGGCCTCGTTTCTCAGAATTCAGTGTAAGGCTACTACCACTGAGGCTAGCCCGCGTACATTGGAAGACCCATCCACCTCCACGACACAGGACTTAATGGAGAGAAACCCTCCGCCCAACGTGTTCCTCCCTGGACGGTATCGCGCGTTCCATCTCTTTCCTTTCACACCCGGTTTAACAAGCCGCTTCCATCCTTACGAAAAGAGACGGTAGTCGAAGGACGCCAACCCTCGAGATTTGTTCTTAGAGGGAAACAGGCGTATGCCATCTTCCTTGTGCTTCCGCACATCATACATTTCCATACACATCTTTCTTCATGTCACGACGGTAGGCACATTCGAAACGGAGAGCTAAGTCTAGTCTATGTCCCTTACGCCTTCACACCCAATACGGAAAACACTTTCCTCTTTCCTGAAACGATATGATAGTTGAGGGAAGCCTTCTTCACAAGTGGTTTCTCAAGCACCGTCCGTCACAGGGCACATTCTAGATGCTTTCACCATTTCATGCTAAGTGCTTCTCACCCTTACGTGTATGGCTTTCCTGACGGATTTCCTTCTCACCCTTGAAGCCGTGACCTTTTCCATCTGCTCTCTCATACTCTTGGAAACACTTCCCACGGAACAGGATTTGAATTGCGACAGACATTCTACACTAATTACTTCTGTAGCACAGGCATGGGGCACATTCCTTGCGATTTCACCCTTACATGGGAAAAGTCTACCATGTTCAGGGAAGATGTTAGTGAGTAGTTCGTTTCTCGGCAGGGGTGTTTCTTCAGACTGAAGAGTACTTCCTTTGTTTAGGATTCGACACGTACATTTTGTGACTCTGGATTCCTCGGGAACCCAGATGGAAGCTCGAAGTCGCGTTTGACACAGACTTGGTTCGCAGAGATTAGTGTATGCCTTTCCTTGGGCGAAGTCACATCCTTTTGAAAACCCTTCTATCTTCGTGACACATGGTGTTCGTTGAGGAAAGCCCCCCCAGAAGAAGTTGTTCCGCGAGTATGGTGTATCACTCTTCCTTCCCCTCCGTTTTCTTTCGCACTTTGCTTCAAGCCGCTTCGTCCCTCAGCAAAGCCGATGGCAGTCGAAGGACCGCCCCTCCACAGCAGCGTTGTTTCTTAGACTTAAGTGTATAGCACGTCCCTTACGCTTCCTCCCCTTTCCAGACCCACACCTCTCTAGGGGACAACTAGTGTGTTGGTTGTCCCATTCGACCCCCATTTTTCTTCACAAATCAGCGTGTGGCATCTTCCTTGCGCTTTCAAACAAAGTACTGACAACGCTTCTATCTTCCCGAAACAAGATCTGAGTTGGGAGAAGCTTTCGACCCAAGTTCGTTCTCAAGCAGTGGTATATGGCACAGTAGTTGTGCCTTCGCTTTTAACGTTGGAAATTTCCTGCGTCTTCTTCCCTGTAGATGGCAGTGGAAAGACTATTTCTCTCTACCGCTTTGTTCCTTGAGAGGTGAGTGTAAGACACTTACACATATATCTCAAAAGGCGTCATGCTTCCCGCACCGAGAGGTGAGCACGAAATCGTGTTGGACGTGGCCTTGTTTCTCTGAGTTCAGTGGAAGGCGCTGCTGAGGCTAGCTCACGTACCTTTGAAGGCCCTTCCAACTTCATGACACAAGACTTTCGTGGAGAGGGACCCTCCACACACCGTGTTCCTCACTGTAGTGTATCGCGCTTTCCGTCTCTTTTCTCTCGCCCTAAGCTTTAACAAGGTGCTTCCATCCGTACGGAAAGGGCTGGTCGTCGACGGACGGCAACCCTCTAGATTTGTTCTTAGAGTCAAACACCCGTAGGCAAGCCTCCTTACGCTTCCTCACATCATACCTCTCCATACTCATCCTTCTTCATGGAACGAACAGTAGACACATTCGAAACGGACGGCCGACTCTAGGGTACGTCCCTCATGCCTCCACACCCACGACGGAAAACACTTTTATCTTCCTGAAACAATATGATAGCTGAGGGCAGACTTCTTCACAAGGGGTTCGTCAAGCACCGTCACAGGGCACGGCACCTTCTTTATGCCTTCACACGTTCATGCCAGAAGGCCGCTCATACGCAGGTGGTGTATGGCTTTCCAGGACTTCCTTCTCACACTTAAAGGCATGACCTGTTCCCTCTGCTGTCTCTCATACTCTTTGAAAACGTTCCTCGCGGAACAAGATTGGAATGGCGAGGGACCATCTACCCTAAGTATGTCTGTGCCACAGGCACGGGGCACATTCCTCGCGCTGCCACACTTACGTTGGAATAGACGAGCATCTTCAGGGAAGGTGTTAGTAGAAACACGGTTTCTCTGCAGTGGTGTTTCTTCAGACTGAAGTGCACGCCGCCTGTTTCGGATTCAACACATACCTGTTGTGACTATGTTCTCCCCGTGACGCCAGAGGTCAGCTCGAAGTCGCCTTCGACACAGACTTGTTTCGCGCCGTTTAGTCTGTGGCTTTCCTTTGGCGAACTCACGTACATTTGGAAAACCCTTCTAGCGTCGTGACCCATGGTGTCCATTGAGCGAAGCCCTCCGTACCACGTTGTTCCACGAGGAAGGCCTATCGGGCTTTTCCTCTGCTTCCTTTCATACTTGGCGTAAAGCCGCTTCGATCCTTCGGAAGGGAGAAGGGAGTCGAAGGACCGCTCCTCCGCAGCATTGCTTTTGAGACCTAAGTGTAGAGCTCGTTCCTTACGCTTCCTCCGATTTCCAGACACACACCTCTCTAGGGGACAACTTGTTCGTTGGTGGTCACATTCGACGCACATTTTTCCTCACAATTCCGCGGATGGCATTTTCCTGACGCTTTCACACGAAGTCCTGAAAACGCTTGTCTCTCCCTGAAACAAGATCTGAGTTGAGAGAAGCTTGAGACACAACTCCTTTCTCAAACAGTGGAATATGGCACAGTAGTTGTGCCTTCACTTTTAACGGTGGAAAGTTCTTCCATCTCTTCCCTGTAGGTGGTAGTGGAAAGACTGTTTCCCTACACTTTTCGTTTCTTGAGAGGCGAGTGTAAGACACTTACCTTCTATAGCAACACACACATACCTCCAAAGGCTTCTTTCTTCAAGAACCCAGATGTTAGCGCGAAAGCCTGATGGACATGGCCTCGTTTCTCAGAATTCAGTGTAAGGCTACTACCACTGAGGCTAGCCCGCGTACATTGGAAGACCCATCCACCTCCACGACACAGGACTTAATGGAGAGAAACCCTCCGCCCAACGTGTTCCTCCCTGGACGGTATCGCGCGTTCCATCTCTTTCCTTTCACACCCGGTTTAACAAGCCGCTTCCATCCTTACGAAAAGAGACGGTAGTCGAAGGACGCCAACCCTCGAGATTTGTTCTTAGAGGGAAACAGGCGTATGCCATCTTCCTTGTGCTTCCGCACATCATACATTTCCATACACATCTTTCTTCATGTCACGACGGTAGGCACATTCGAAACGGAGAGCTAAGTCTAGTCTATGTCCCTTACGCCTTCACACCCAATACGGAAAACACTTTCCTCTTTCCTGAAACGATATGATAGTTGAGGGAAGCCTTCTTCACAAGTGGTTTCTCAAGCACCGTCCGTCACAGGGCACATTCTAGATGCTTTCACCATTTCATGCTAAGTGCTTCTCACCCTTACGTGTATGGCTTTCCTGACGGATTTCCTTCTCACCCTTGAAGCCGTGACCTTTTCCATCTGCTCTCTCATACTCTTGGAAACACTTCCCACGGAACAGGATTTGAATTGCGACAGACATTCTACACTAATTACTTCTGTAGCACAGGCATGGGGCACATTCCTTGCGATTTCACCCTTACATGGGAAAAGTCTACCATGTTCAGGGAAGATGTTAGTGAGTAGTTCGTTTCTCGGCAGGGGTGTTTCTTCAGACTGAAGAGTACTTCCTTTGTTTAGGATTCGACACGTACATTTTGTGACTCTGGATTCCTCGGGAACCCAGATGGAAGCTCGAAGTCGCGTTTGACACAGACTTGGTTCGCAGAGATTAGTGTATGCCTTTCCTTGGGCGAAGTCACATCCTTTTGAAAACCCTTCTATCTTCGTGACACATGGTGTTCGTTGAGGAAAGCCCCCCCAGAAGAAGTTGTTCCGCGAGTATGGTGTATCACTCTTCCTTCCCCTCCGTTTTCTTTCGCACTTTGCTTCAAGCCGCTTCGTCCCTCAGCAAAGCCGATGGCAGTCGAAGGACCGCCCCTCCACAGCAGCGTTGTTTCTTAGACTTAAGTGTATAGCACGTCCCTTACGCTTCCTCCCCTTTCCAGACCCACACCTCTCTAGGGGACAACTAGTGTGTTGGTTGTCCCATTCGACCCCCATTTTTCTTCACAAATCAGCGTGTGGCATCTTCCTTGCGCTTTCAAACAAAGTACTGACAACGCTTCTATCTTCCCGAAACAAGATCTGAGTTGGGAGAAGCTTTCGACCCAAGTTCGTTCTCAAGCAGTGGTATATGGCACAGTAGTTGTGCCTTCGCTTTTAACGTTGGAAATTTCCTGCGTCTTCTTCCCTGTAGATGGCAGTGGAAAGACTATTTCTCTCTACCGCTTTGTTCCTTGAGAGGTGAGTGTAAGACACTTACACATATATCTCAAAAGGCGTCATGCTTCCCGCACCGAGAGGTGAGCACGAAATCGTGTTGGACGTGGCCTTGTTTCTCTGAGTTCAGTGGAAGGCGCTGCTGAGGCTAGCTCACGTACCTTTGAAGGCCCTTCCAACTTCATGACACAAGACTTTCGTGGAGAGGGACCCTCCACACACCGTGTTCCTCACTGTAGTGTATCGCGCTTTCCGTCTCTTTTCTCTCGCCCTAAGCTTTAACAAGGTGCTTCCATCCGTACGGAAAGGGCTGGTCGTCGACGGACGGCAACCCTCTAGATTTGTTCTTAGAGTCAAACACCCGTAGGCAAGCCTCCTTACGCTTCCTCACATCATACCTCTCCATACTCATCCTTCTTCATGGAACGAACAGTAGACACATTCGAAACGGACGGCCGACTCTAGGGTACGTCCCTCATGCCTCCACACCCACGACGGAAAACACTTTTATCTTCCTGAAACAATATGATAGCTGAGGGCAGACTTCTTCACAAGGGGTTCGTCAAGCACCGTCACAGGGCACGGCACCTTCTTTATGCCTTCACACGTTCATGCCAGAAGGCCGCTCATACGCAGGTGGTGTATGGCTTTCCAGGACTTCCTTCTCACACTTAAAGGCATGACCTGTTCCCTCTGCTGTCTCTCATACTCTTTGAAAACGTTCCTCGCGGAACAAGATTGGAATGGCGAGGGACCATCTACCCTAAGTATGTCTGTGCCACAGGCACGGGGCACATTCCTCGCGCTGCCACACTTACGTTGGAATAGACGAGCATCTTCAGGGAAGGTGTTAGTAGAAACACGGTTTCTCTGCAGTGGTGTTTCTTCAGACTGAAGTGCACGCCGCCTGTTTCGGATTCAACACATACCTGTTGTGACTATGTTCTCCCCGTGACGCCAGAGGTCAGCTCGAAGTCGCCTTCGACACAGACTTGTTTCGCGCCGTTTAGTCTGTGGCTTTCCTTTGGCGAACTCACGTACATTTGGAAAACCCTTCTAGCGTCGTGACCCATGGTGTCCATTGAGCGAAGCCCTCCGTACCACGTTCTTCCACGAGGAAGGCCTATCGGGCTTTTCCTCTGCTTCCTTTCATACTTGGCGTAAAGCCGCTTCGATCCTTCGGAAGGGAGAAGGGAGTCGAAGGACCGCTCCTCCGCAGCATTGCTTTTGAGACCTAAGTGTAGAGCTCGTTCCTTACGCTTCCTCCGATTTCCAGACACACACCTCTCTAGGGGACAACTTGTTCGTTGGTGGTCACATTCGACGCACATTTTTCCTCACAATTCCGCGGATGGCATTTTCCTGACGCTTTCACACGAAGTCCTGAAAACGCTTGTCTCTCCCTGAAACAAGATCTGAGTTGAGAGAAGCTTGAGACACAACTCCTTTCTCAAACAGTGGAATATGGCACAGTAGTTGTGCCTTCACTTTTAACGGTGGAAAGTTCTTCCATCTCTTCCCTGTAGGTGGTAGTGGAAAGACTGTTTCCCTACACTTTTCGTTTCTTGAGAGGCGAGTGTAAGACACTTACCTTCTATAGCAACACACACATACCTCCAAAGGCTTCTTTCTTCAAGAACCCAGATGTTAGCGCGAAAGCCTGATGGACATGGCCTCGTTTCTCAGAATTCAGTGTAAGGCTACTACCACTGAGGCTAGCCCGCGTACATTGGAAGACCCATCCACCTCCACGACACAGGACTTAATGGAGAGAAACCCTCCGCCCAACGTGTTCCTCCCTGGACGGTATCGCGCGTTCCATCTCTTTCCTTTCACACCCGGTTTAACAAGCCGCTTCCATCCTTACGAAAAGAGACGGTAGTCGAAGGACGCCAACCCTCGAGATTTGTTCTTAGAGGGAAACAGGCGTATGCCATCTTCCTTGTGCTTCCGCACATCATACATTTCCATACACATCTTTCTTCATGTCACGACGGTAGGCACATTCGAAACGGAGAGCTAAGTCTAGTCTATGTCCCTTACGCCTTCACACCCAATACGGAAAACACTTTCCTCTTTCCTGAAACGATATGATAGTTGAGGGAAGCCTTCTTCACAAGTGGTTTCTCAAGCACCGTCCGTCACAGGGCACATTCTAGATGCTTTCACCATTTCATGCTAAGTGCTTCTCACCCTTACGTGTATGGCTTTCCTGACGGATTTCCTTCTCACCCTTGAAGCCGTGACCTTTTCCATCTGCTCTCTCATACTCTTGGAAACACTTCCCACGGAACAGGATTTGAATTGCGACAGACATTCTACACTAATTACTTCTGTAGCACAGGCATGGGGCACATTCCTTGCGATTTCACCCTTACATGGGAAAAGTCTACCATGTTCAGGGAAGATGTTAGTGAGTAGTTCGTTTCTCGGCAGGGGTGTTTCTTCAGACTGAAGAGTACTTCCTTTGTTTAGGATTCGACACGTACATTTTGTGACTCTGGATTCCTCGGGAACCCAGATGGAAGCTCGAAGTCGCGTTTGACACAGACTTGGTTCGCAGAGATTAGTGTATGCCTTTCCTTGGGCGAAGTCACATCCTTTTGAAAACCCTTCTATCTTCGTGACACATGGTGTTCGTTGAGGAAAGCCCCCCCAGAAGAAGTTGTTCCGCGAGTATGGTGTATCACTCTTCCTTCCCCTCCGTTTTCTTTCGCACTTTGCTTCAAGCCGCTTCGTCCCTCAGCAAAGCCGATGGCAGTCGAAGGACCGCCCCTCCACAGCAGCGTTGTTTCTTAGACTTAAGTGTATAGCACGTCCCTTACGCTTCCTCCCCTTTCCAGACCCACACCTCTCTAGGGGACAACTAGTGTGTTGGTTGTCCCATTCGACCCCCATTTTTCTTCACAAATCAGCGTGTGGCATCTTCCTTGCGCTTTCAAACAAAGTACTGACAACGCTTCTATCTTCCCGAAACAAGATCTGAGTTGGGAGAAGCTTTCGACCCAAGTTCGTTCTCAAGCAGTGGTATATGGCACAGTAGTTGTGCCTTCGCTTTTAACGTTGGAAATTTCCTGCGTCTTCTTCCCTGTAGATGGCAGTGGAAAGACTATTTCTCTCTACCGCTTTGTTCCTTGAGAGGTGAGTGTAAGACACTTACACATATATCTCAAAAGGCGTCATGCTTCCCGCACCGAGAGGTGAGCACGAAATCGTGTTGGACGTGGCCTTGTTTCTCTGAGTTCAGTGGAAGGCGCTGCTGAGGCTAGCTCACGTACCTTTGAAGGCCCTTCCAACTTCATGACACAAGACTTTCGTGGAGAGGGACCCTCCACACACCGTGTTCCTCACTGTAGTGTATCGTGCTTTCCGTCTCTTTTCTCTCGCCCTAAGCTTTAACAAGGTGCTTCCATCCGTACGGAAAGGGCTGGTCGTCGACGGACGGCAACCCTCTAGATTTGTTCTTAGAGTCAAACACCCGTAGGCAAGCCTCCTTACGCTTCCTCACATCATACCTCTCCATACTCATCCTTCTTCATGGAACGAACAGTAGACACATTCGAAACGGACGGCCGACTCTAGGGTACGTCCCTCATGCCTCCACACCCACGACGGAAAACACTTTTATCTTCCTGAAACAATATGATAGCTGAGGGCAGACTTCTTCACAAGGGGTTCGTCAAGCACCGTCACAGGGCACGGCACCTTCTTTATGCCTTCACACGTTCATGCCAGAAGGCCGCTCATACGCAGGTGGTGTATGGCTTTCCAGGACTTCCTTCTCACACTTAAAGGCATGACCTGTTCCCTCTGCTGTCTCTCATACTCTTTGAAAACGTTCCTCGCGGAACAAGATTGGAATGGCGAGGGACCATCTACCCTAAGTATGTCTGTGCCACAGGCACGGGGCACATTCCTCGCGCTGCCACACTTACGTTGGAATAGACGAGCATCTTCAGGGAAGGTGTTAGTAGAAACACGGTTTCTCTGCAGTGGTGTTTCTTCAGACTGAAGTGCACGCCGCCTGTTTCGGATTCAACACATACCTGTTGTGACTATGTTCTCCCCGTGACGCCAGAGGTCAGCTCGAAGTCGCCTTCGACACAGACTTGTTTCGCGCCGTTTAGTCTGTGGCTTTCCTTTGGCGAACTCACGTACATTTGGAAAACCCTTCTAGCGTCGTGACCCATGGTGTCCATTGAGCGAAGCCCTCCGTACCACGTTCTTCCACGAGGAAGGCCTATCGGGCTTTTCCTCTGCTTCCTTTCATACTTGGCGTAAAGCCGCTTCGATCCTTCGGAAGGGAGAAGGGAGTCGAAGGACCGCTCCTCCGCAGCATTGCTTTTGAGACCTAAGTGTAGAGCTCGTTCCTTACGCTTCCTCCGATTTCCAGACACACACCTCTCTAGGGGACAACTTGTTCGTTGGTGGTCACATTCGACGCACATTTTTCCTCACAATTCCGCGGATGGCATTTTCCTGACGCTTTCACACGAAGTCCTGAAAACGCTTGTCTCTCCCTGAAACAAGATCTGAGTTGAGAGAAGCTTGAGACACAACTCCTTTCTCAAACAGTGGAATATGGCACAGTAGTTGTGCCTTCACTTTTAACGGTGGAAAGTTCTTCCATCTCTTCCCTGTAGGTGGTAGTGGAAAGACTGTTTCCCTACACTTTTCGTTTCTTGAGAGGCGAGTGTAAGACACTTACCTTCTATAGCAACACACACATACCTCCAAAGGCTTCTTTCTTCAAGAACCCAGATGTTAGCGCGAAAGCCTGATGGACATGGCCTCGTTTCTCAGAATTCAGTGTAAGGCTACTACCACTGAGGCTAGCCCGCGTACATTGGAAGACCCATCCACCTCCACGACACAGGACTTAATGGAGAGAAACCCTCCGCCCAACGTGTTCCTCCCTGGACGGTATCGCGCGTTCCATCTCTTTCCTTTCACACCCGGTTTAACAAGCCGCTTCCATCCTTACGAAAAGAGACGGTAGTCGAAGGACGCCAACCCTCGAGATTTGTTCTTAGAGGGAAACAGGCGTATGCCATCTTCCTTGTGCTTCCGCACATCATACATTTCCATACACATCTTTCTTCATGTCACGACGGTAGGCACATTCGAAACGGAGAGCTAAGTCTAGTCTATGTCCCTTACGCCTTCACACCCAATACGGAAAACACTTTCCTCTTTCCTGAAACGATATGATAGTTGAGGGAAGCCTTCTTCACAAGTGGTTTCTCAAGCACCGTCCGTCACAGGGCACATTCTAGATGCTTTCACCATTTCATGCTAAGTGCTTCTCACCCTTACGTGTATGGCTTTCCTGACGGATTTCCTTCTCACCCTTGAAGCCGTGACCTTTTCCATCTGCTCTCTCATACTCTTGGAAACACTTCCCACGGAACAGGATTTGAATTGCGACAGACATTCTACACTAATTACTTCTGTAGCACAGGCATGGGGCACATTCCTTGCGATTTCACCCTTACATGGGAAAAGTCTACCATGTTCAGGGAAGATGTTAGTGAGTAGTTCGTTTCTCGGCAGGGGTGTTTCTTCAGACTGAAGAGTACTTCCTTTGTTTAGGATTCGACACGTACATTTTGTGACTCTGGATTCCTCGGGAACCCAGATGGAAGCTCGAAGTCGCGTTTGACACAGACTTGGTTCGCAGAGATTAGTGTATGCCTTTCCTTGGGCGAAGTCACATCCTTTTGAAAACCCTTCTATCTTCGTGACACATGGTGTTCGTTGAGGAAAGCCCCCCCAGAAGAAGTTGTTCCGCGAGTATGGTGTATCACTCTTCCTTCCCCTCCGTTTTCTTTCGCACTTTGCTTCAAGCCGCTTCGTCCCTCAGCAAAGCCGATGGCAGTCGAAGGACCGCCCCTCCACAGCAGCGTTGTTTCTTAGACTTAAGTGTATAGCACGTCCCTTACGCTTCCTCCCCTTTCCAGACCCACACCTCTCTAGGGGACAACTAGTGTGTTGGTTGTCCCATTCGACCCCCATTTTTCTTCACAAATCAGCGTGTGGCATCTTCCTTGCGCTTTCAAACAAAGTACTGACAACGCTTCTATCTTCCCGAAACAAGATCTGAGTTGGGAGAAGCTTTCGACCCAAGTTCGTTCTCAAGCAGTGGTATATGGCACAGTAGTTGTGCCTTCGCTTTTAACGTTGGAAATTTCCTGCGTCTTCTTCCCTGTAGATGGCAGTGGAAAGACTATTTCTCTCTACCGCTTTGTTCCTTGAGAGGTGAGTGTAAGACACTTACACATATATCTCAAAAGGCGTCATGCTTCCCGCACCGAGAGGTGAGCACGAAATCGTGTTGGACGTGGCCTTGTTTCTCTGAGTTCAGTGGAAGGCGCTGCTGAGGCTAGCTCACGTACCTTTGAAGGCCCTTCCAACTTCATGACACAAGACTTTCGTGGAGAGGGACCCTCCACACACCGTGTTCCTCACTGTAGTGTATCGCGCTTTCCGTCTCTTTTCTCTCGCCCTAAGCTTTAACAAGGTGCTTCCATCCGTACGGAAAGGGCTGGTCGTCGACGGACGGCAACCCTCTAGATTTGTTCTTAGAGTCAAACACCCGTAGGCAAGCCTCCTTACGCTTCCTCACATCATACCTCTCCATACTCATCCTTCTTCATGGAACGAACAGTAGACACATTCGAAACGGACGGCCGACTCTAGGGTACGTCCCTCATGCCTCCACACCCACGACGGAAAACACTTTTATCTTCCTGAAACAATATGATAGCTGAGGGCAGACTTCTTCACAAGGGGTTCGTCAAGCACCGTCACAGGGCACGGCACCTTCTTTATGCCTTCACACGTTCATGCCAGAAGGCCGCTCATACGCAGGTGGTGTATGGCTTTCCAGGACTTCCTTCTCACACTTAAAGGCATGACCTGTTCCCTCTGCTGTCTCTCATACTCTTTGAAAACGTTCCTCGCGGAACAAGATTGGAATGGCGAGGGACCATCTACCCTAAGTATGTCTGTGCCACAGGCACGGGGCACATTCCTCGCGCTGCCACACTGACGTTGGAATAGACGAGCATCTTCAGGGAAGGTGTTAGTAGAAACACGGTTTCTCTGCAGTGGTGTTTCTTCAGACTGAAGTGCACGCCGCCTGTTTCGGATTCAACACATACCTGTTGTGACTATGTTCTCCCCGTGACGCCAGAGGTCAGCTCGAAGTCGCCTTCGACACAGACTTGTTTCGCGCCGTTTAGTCTGTGGCTTTCCTTTGGCGAACTCACGTACATTTGGAAAACCCTTCTAGCGTCGTGACCCATGGTGTCCATTGAGCGAAGCCCTCCGTACCACGTTCTTCCACGAGGAAGGCCTATCGGGCTTTTCCTCTGCTTCCTTTCATACTTGGCGTAAAGCCGCTTCGATCCTTCGGAAGGGAGAAGGGAGTCGAAGGACCGCTCCTCCGCAGCATTGCTTTTGAGACCTAAGTGTAGAGCTCGTTCCTTACGCTTCCTCCGATTTCCAGACACACACCTCTCTAGGGGACAACTTGTTCGTTGGTGGTCACATTCGACGCACATTTTTCCTCACAATTCCGCGGATGGCATTTTCCTGACGCTTTCACACGAAGTCCTGAAAACGCTTGTCTCTCCCTGAAACAAGATCTGAGTTGAGAGAAGCTTGAGACACAACTCCTTTCTCAAACAGTGGAATATGGCACAGTAGTTGTGCCTTCACTTTTAACGGTGGAAAGTTCTTCCATCTCTTCCCTGTAGGTGGTAGTGGAAAGACTGTTTCCCTACACTTTTCGTTTCTTGAGAGGCGAGTGTAAGACACTTACCTTCTATAGCAACACACACATACCTCCAAAGGCTTCTTTCTTCAAGAACCCAGATGTTAGCGCGAAAGCCTGATGGACATGGCCTCGTTTCTCAGAATTCAGTGTAAGGCTACTACCACTGAGGCTAGCCCGCGTACATTGGAAGACCCATCCACCTCCACGACACAGGACTTAATGGAGAGAAACCCTCCGCCCAACGTGTTCCTCCCTGGACGGTATCGCGCGTTCCATCTCTTTCCTTTCACACCCGGTTTAACAAGCCGCTTCCATCCTTACGAAAAGAGACGGTAGTCGAAGGACGCCAACCCTCGAGATTTGTTCTTAGAGGGAAACAGGCGTATGCCATCTTCCTTGTGCTTCCGCACATCATACATTTCCATACACATCTTTCTTCATGTCACGACGGTAGGCACATTCGAAACGGAGAGCTAAGTCTAGTCTATGTCCCTTACGCCTTCACACCCAATACGGAAAACACTTTCCTCTTTCCTGAAACGATATGATAGTTGAGGGAAGCCTTCTTCACAAGTGGTTTCTCAAGCACCGTCCGTCACAGGGCACATTCTAGATGCTTTCACCATTTCATGCTAAGTGCTTCTCACCCTTACGTGTATGGCTTTCCTGACGGATTTCCTTCTCACCCTTGAAGCCGTGACCTTTTCCATCTGCTCTCTCATACTCTTGGAAACACTTCCCACGGAACAGGATTTGAATTGCGACAGACATTCTACACTAATTACTTCTGTAGCACAGGCATGGGGCACATTCCTTGCGATTTCACCCTTACATGGGAAAAGTCTACCATGTTCAGGGAAGATGTTAGTGAGTAGTTCGTTTCTCGGCAGGGGTGTTTCTTCAGACTGAAGAGTACTTCCTTTGTTTAGGATTCGACACGTACATTTTGTGACTCTGGATTCCTCGGGAACCCAGATGGAAGCTCGAAGTCGCGTTTGACACAGACTTGGTTCGCAGAGATTAGTGTATGCCTTTCCTTGGGCGAAGTCACATCCTTTTGAAAACCCTTCTATCTTCGTGACACATGGTGTTCGTTGAGGAAAGCCCCCCCAGAAGAAGTTGTTCCGCGAGTATGGTGTATCACTCTTCCTTCCCCTCCGTTTTCTTTCGCACTTTGCTTCAAGCCGCTTCGTCCCTCAGCAAAGCCGATGGCAGTCGAAGGACCGCCCCTCCACAGCAGCGTTGTTTCTTAGACTTAAGTGTATAGCACGTCCCTTACGCTTCCTCCCCTTTCCAGACACACACCTCTCTAGGGGACAACTAGTGTGTTGGTTGTCCCATTCGACCCCCATTTTTCTTCACAAATCAGCGTGTGGCATCTTCCTTGCGCTTTCAAACAAAGTACTGACAACGCTTCTATCTTCCCGAAACAAGATCTGAGTTGGGAGAAGCTTTCGACCCAAGTTCGTTCTCAAGCAGTGGTATATGGCACAGTAGTTGTGCCTTCGCTTTTAACGTTGGAAATTTCCTGCGTCTTCTTCCCTGTAGATGGCAGTGGAAAGACTATTTCTCTCTACCGCTTTGTTCCTTGAGAGGTGAGTGTAAGACACTTACACATATATCTCAAAAGGCGTCATGCTTCCCGCACCGAGAGGTGAGCACGAAATCGTGTTGGACGTGGCCTTGTTTCTCTGAGTTCAGTGGAAGGCGCTGCTGAGGCTAGCTCACGTACCTTTGAAGGCCCTTCCAACTTCATGACACAAGACTTTCGTGGAGAGGGACCCTCCACACACCGTGTTCCTCACTGTAGTGTATCGCGCTTTCCGTCTCTTTTCTCTCGCCCTAAGCTTTAACAAGGTGCTTCCATCCGTACGGAAAGGGCTGGTCGTCGACGGACGGCAACCCTCTAGATTTGTTCTTAGAGTCAAACACCCGTAGGCAAGCCTCCTTACGCTTCCTCACATCATACCTCTCCATACTCATCCTTCTTCATGGAACGAACAGTAGACACATTCGAAACGGACGGCCGACTCTAGGGTACGTCCCTCATGCCTCCACACCCACGACGGAAAACACTTTTATCTTCCTGAAACAATATGATAGCTGAGGGCAGACTTCTTCACAAGGGGTTCGTCAAGCACCGTCACAGGGCACGGCACCTTCTTTATGCCTTCACACGTTCATGCCAGAAGGCCGCTCATACGCAGGTGGTGTATGGCTTTCCAGGACTTCCTTCTCACACTTAAAGGCATGACCTGTTCCCTCTGCTGTCTCTCATACTCTTTGAAAACGTTCCTCGCGGAACAAGATTGGAATGGCGAGGGACCATCTACCCTAAGTATGTCTGTGCCACAGGCACGGGGCACATTCCTCGCGCTGCCACACTGACGTTGGAATAGACGAGCATTTTCAGGGAAGGTGTTAGTAGAAACACGGTTTCTCTGCAGTGGTGTTTCTTCAGACTGAAGTGCACGCCGCCTGTTTCGGATTCAACACATACCTGTTGTGACTATGTTCTCCCCGTGACGCCAGAGGTCAGCTCGAAGTCGCCTTCGACACAGACTTGTTTCGCGCCGTTTAGTCTGGGGCTTTCCTTTGGCGAACTCACGTACATTTGGAAAACCCTTCTAGCGTCGTGACCCATGGTGTCCATTGAGCGAAGCCCTCCGTACCACGTTGTTCCACGAGGAAGGCCTATCGGGCTTTTCCTCTGCTTCCTTTCATACTTGGCGTAAAGCCGCTTCGATCCTTCGGAAGGGAGAAGGGAGTCGAAGGACCGCTCCTCCGCAGCATTGCTTTTGAGACCTAAGTGTAGAGCTCGTTCCTTACGCTTCCTCCGATTTCCAGACACACACCTCTCTAGGGGACAACTTGTTCGTTGGTGGTCACATTCGACGCACATTTTTCCTCACAATTCCGCGGATGGCATTTTCCTGACGCTTTCACACGAAGTCCTGAAAACGCTTGTCTCTCCCTGAAACAAGATCTGAGTTGAGAGAAGCTTGAGACACAACTCCTTTCTCAAACAGTGGAATATGGCACAGTAGTTGTGCCTTCACTTTTAACGGTGGAAAGTTCTTCCATCTCTTCCCTGTAGGTGGTAGTGGAAAGACTGTTTCCCTACACTTTTCGTTTCTTGAGAGGCGAGTGTAAGACACTTACCTTCTATAGCAACACACACATACCTCCAAAGGCTTCTTTCTTCAAGAACCCAGATGTTAGCGCGAAAGCCTGATGGACATGGCCTCGTTTCTCAGAATTCAGTGTAAGGCTACTACCACTGAGGCTAGCCCGCGTACATTGGAAGACCCATCCACCTCCACGACACAGGACTTAATGGAGAGAAACCCTCCGCCCAACGTGTTCCTCCCTGGACGGTATCGCGCGTTCCATCTCTTTCCTTTCACACCCGGTTTAACAAGCCGCTTCCATCCTTACGAAAAGAGACGGTAGTCGAAGGACGCCAACCCTCGAGATTTGTTCTTAGAGGGAAACAGGCGTATGCCATCTTCCTTGTGCTTCCGCACATCATACATTTCCATACACATCTTTCTTCATGTCACGACGGTAGGCACATTCGAAACGGAGAGCTAAGTCTAGTCTATGTCCCTTACGCCTTCACACCCAATACGGAAAACACTTTCCTCTTTCCTGAAACGATATGATAGTTGAGGGAAGCCTTCTTCACAAGTGGTTTCTCAAGCACCGTCCGTCACAGGGCACATTCTAGATGCTTTCACCATTTCATGCTAAGTGCTTCTCACCCTTACGTGTATGGCTTTCCTGACGGATTTCCTTCTCACCCTTGAAGCCGTGACCTTTTCCATCTGCTCTCTCATACTCTTGGAAACACTTCCCACGGAACAGGATTTGAATTGCGACAGACATTCTACACTAATTACTTCTGTAGCACAGGCATGGGGCACATTCCTTGCGATTTCACCCTTACATGGGAAAAGTCTACCATGTTCAGGGAAGATGTTAGTGAGTAGTTCGTTTCTCGGCAGGGGTGTTTCTTCAGACTGAAGAGTACTTCCTTTGTTTAGGATTCGACACGTACATTTTGTGGCTCTGGATTCCTCGGGAACCCAGATGGAAGCTCGAAGTCGCGTTTGACACAGACTTGGTTCGCAGAGATTAGTGTATGCCTTTCCTTGGGCGAAGTCACATCCTTTTGAAAACCCTTCTATCTTCGTGACACATGGTGTTCGTTGAGGAAAGCCCCCCCAGAAGAAGTTGTTCCGCGAGTATGGTGTATCACTCTTCCTTCCCCTCCGTTTTCTTTCGCACTTTGCTTCAAGCCGCTTCGTCCCTCAGCAAAGCCGATGGCAGTCGAAGGACCGCCCCTCCACAGCAGCGTTGTTTCTTAGACTTAAGTGTATAGCACGTCCCTTACGCTTCCTCCCCTTTCCAGACACACACCTCTCTAGGGGACAACTAGTGTGTTGGTTGTCCCATTCGACCCCCATTTTTCTTCACAAATCAGCGTGTGGCATCTTCCTTGCGCTTTCAAACAAAGTACTGACAACGCTTCTATCTTCCCGAAACAAGATCTGAGTTGGGAGAAGCTTTCGACCCAAGTTCGTTCTCAAGCAGTGGTATATGGCACAGTAGTTGTGCCTTCGCTTTTAACGTTGGAAATTTCCTGCGTCTTCTTCCCTGTAGATGGCAGTGGAAAGACTATTTCTCTCTACCGCTTTGTTCCTTGAGAGGTGAGTGTAAGACACTTACACATATATCTCAAAAGGCGTCATGCTTCCCGCACCGAGAGGTGAGCACGAAATCGTGTTGGACGTGGCCTTGTTTCTCTGAGTTCAGTGGAAGGCGCTGCTGAGGCTAGCTCACGTACCTTTGAAGGCCCTTCCAACTTCATGACACAAGACTTTCGTGGAGAGGGACCCTCCACACACCGTGTTCCTCACTGTAGTGTATCGCGCTTTCCGTCTCTTTTCTCTCGCCCTAAGCTTTAACAAGGTGCTTCCATCCGTACGGAAAGGGCTGGTCGTCGACGGACGGCAACCCTCTAGATTTGTTCTTAGAGTCAAACACCCGTAGGCAAGCCTCCTTACGCTTCCTCACATCATACCTCTCCATACTCATCCTTCTTCATGGAACGAACAGTAGACACATTCGAAACGGACGGCCGACTCTAGGGTACGTCCCTCATGCCTCCACACCCACGACGGAAAACACTTTTATCTTCCTGAAACAATATGATAGCTGAGGGCAGACTTCTTCACAAGGGGTTCGTCAAGCACCGTCACAGGGCACGGCACCTTCTTTATGCCTTCACACGTTCATGCCAGAAGGCCGCTCATACGCAGGTGGTGTATGGCTTTCCAGGACTTCCTTCTCACACTTAAAGGCATGACCTGTTCCCTCTGCTGTCTCTCATACTCTTTGAAAACGTTCCTCGCGGAACAAGATTGGAATGGCGAGGGACCATCTACCCTAAGTATGTCTGTGCCACAGGCACGGGGCACATTCCTCGCGCTGCCACACTGACGTTGGAATAGACGAGCATTTTCAGGGAAGGTGTTAGTAGAAACACGGTTTCTCTGCAGTGGTGTTTCTTCAGACTGAAGTGCACGCCGCCTGTTTCGGATTCAACACATACCTGTTGTGACTATGTTCTCCCCGTGACGCCAGAGGTCAGCTCGAAGTCGCCTTCGACACAGACTTGTTTCGCGCCGTTTAGTCTGGGGCTTTCCTTTGGCGAACTCACGTACATTTGGAAAACCCTTCTAGCGTCGTGACCCATGGTGTCCATTGAGCGAAGCCCTCCGTACCACGTTGTTCCACGAGGAAGGCCTATCGGGCTTTTCCTCTGCTTCCTTTCATACTTGGCGTAAAGCCGCTTCGATCCTTCGGAAGGGAGAAGGGAGTCGAAGGACCGCTCCTCCGCAGCATTGCTTTTGAGACCTAAGTGTAGAGCTCGTTCCTTACGCTTCCTCCGATTTCCAGACACACACCTCTCTAGGGGACAACTTGTTCGTTGGTGGTCACATTCGACGCACATTTTTCCTCACAATTCCGCGGATGGCATTTTCCTGACGCTTTCACACGAAGTCCTGAAAACGCTTGTCTCTCCCTGAAACAAGATCTGAGTTGAGAGAAGCTTGAGACACAACTCCTTTCTCAAACAGTGGAATATGGCACAGTAGTTGTGCCTTCACTTTTAACGGTGGAAAGTTCTTCCATCTCTTCCCTGTAGGTGGTAGTGGAAAGACTGTTTCCCTACACTTTTCGTTTCTTGAGAGGCGAGTGTAAGACACTTACCTTCTATAGCAACACACACATACCTCCAAAGGCTTCTTTCTTCAAGAACCCAGATGTTAGCGCGAAAGCCTGATGGACATGGCCTCGTTTCTCAGAATTCAGTGTAAGGCTACTACCACTGAGGCTAGCCCGCGTACATTGGAAGACCCATCCACCTCCACGACACAGGACTTAATGGAGAGAAACCCTCCGCCCAACGTGTTCCTCCCTGGACGGTATCGCGCGTTCCATCTCTTTCCTTTCACACCCGGTTTAACAAGCCGCTTCCATCCTTACGAAAAGAGACGGTAGTCGAAGGACGCCAACCCTCGAGATTTGTTCTTAGAGGGAAACAGGCGTATGCCATCTTCCTTGTGCTTCCGCACATCATACATTTCCATACACATCTTTCTTCATGTCACGACGGTAGGCACATTCGAAACGGAGAGCTAAGTCTAGTCTATGTCCCTTACGCCTTCACACCCAATACGGAAAACACTTTCCTCTTTCCTGAAACGATATGATAGTTGAGGGAAGCCTTCTTCACAAGTGGTTTCTCAAGCACCGTCCGTCACAGGGCACATTCTAGATGCTTTCACCATTTCATGCTAAGTGCTTCTCACCCTTACGTGTATGGCTTTCCTGACGGATTTCCTTCTCACCCTTGAAGCCGTGACCTTTTCCATCTGCTCTCTCATACTCTTGGAAACACTTCCCACGGAACAGGATTTGAATTGCGACAGACATTCTACACTAATTACTTCTGTAGCACAGGCATGGGGCACATTCCTTGCGATTTCACCCTTACATGGGAAAAGTCTACCATGTTCAGGGAAGATGTTAGTGAGTAGTTCGTTTCTCGGCAGGGGTGTTTCTTCAGACTGAAGAGTACTTCCTTTGTTTAGGATTCGACACGTACATTTTGTGACTCTGGATTCCTCGGGAACCCAGATGGAAGCTCGAAGTCGCGTTTGACACAGACTTGGTTCGCAGAGATTAGTGTATGCCTTTCCTTGGGCGAAGTCACATCCTTTTGAAAACCCTTCTATCTTCGTGACACATGGTGTTCGTTGAGGAAAGCCCCCCCAGAAGAAGTTGTTCCGCGAGTATGGTGTATCACTCTTCCTTCCCCTCCGTTTTCTTTCGCACTTTGCTTCAAGCCGCTTCGTCCCTCAGCAAAGCCGATGGCAGTCGAAGGACCGCCCCTCCACAGCAGCGTTGTTTCTTAGACTTAAGTGTATAGCACGTCCCTTACGCTTCCTCCCCTTTCCAGACACACACCTCTCTAGGGGACAACTAGTGTGTTGGTTGTCCCATTCGACCCCCATTTTTCTTCACAAATCAGCGTGTGGCATCTTCCTTGCGCTTTCAAACAAAGTACTGACAACGCTTCTATCTTCCCGAAACAAGATCTGAGTTGGGAGAAGCTTTCGACCCAAGTTCGTTCTCAAGCAGTGGTATATGGCACAGTAGTTGTGCCTTCGCTTTTAACGTTGGAAATTTCCTGCGTCTTCTTCCCTGTAGATGGCAGTGGAAAGACTATTTCTCTCTACCGCTTTGTTCCTTGAGAGGTGAGTGTAAGACACTTACACATATATCTCAAAAGGCGTCATGCTTCCCGCACCGAGAGGTGAGCACGAAATCGTGTTGGACGTGGCCTTGTTTCTCTGAGTTCAGTGGAAGGCGCTGCTGAGGCTAGCTCACGTACCTTTGAAGGCCCTTCCAACTTCATGACACAAGACTTTCGTGGAGAGGGACCCTCCACACACCGTGTTCCTCACTGTAGTGTATCGCGCTTTCCGTCTCTTTTCTCTCGCCCTAAGCTTTAACAAGGTGCTTCCATCCGTACGGAAAGGGCTGGTCGTCGACGGACGGCAACCCTCTAGATTTGTTCTTAGAGTCAAACACCCGTAGGCAAGCCTCCTTACGCTTCCTCACATCATACCTCTCCATACTCATCCTTCTTCATGGAACGAACAGTAGACACATTCGAAACGGACGGCCGACTCTAGGGTACGTCCCTCATGCCTCCACACCCACGACGGAAAACACTTTTATCTTCCTGAAACAATATGATAGCTGAGGGCAGACTTCTTCACAAGGGGTTCGTCAAGCACCGTCACAGGGCACGGCACCTTCTTTATGCCTTCACACGTTCATGCCAGAAGGCCGCTCATACGCAGGTGGTGTATGGCTTTCCAGGACTTCCTTCTCACACTTAAAGGCATGACCTGTTCCCTCTGCTGTCTCTCATACTCTTTGAAAACGTTCCTCGCGGAACAAGATTGGAATGGCGAGGGACCATCTACCCTAAGTATGTCTGTGCCACAGGCACGGGGCACATTCCTCGCGCTGCCACACTGACGTTGGAATAGACGAGCATTTTCAGGGAAGGTGTTAGTAGAAACACGGTTTCTCTGCAGTGGTGTTTCTTCAGACTGAAGTGCACGCCGCCTGTTTCGGATTCAACACATACCTGTTGTGACTATGTTCTCCCCGTGACGCCAGAGGTCAGCTCGAAGTCGCCTTCGACACAGACTTGTTTCGCGCCGTTTAGTCTGTGGCTTTCCTTTGGCGAACTCACGTACATTTGGAAAACCCTTCTAGCGTCGTGACCCATGGTGTCCATTGAGCGAAGCCCTCCGTACCACGTTGTTCCACGAGGAAGGCCTATCGGGCTTTTCCTCTGCTTCCTTTCATACTTGGCGTAAAGCCGCTTCGATCCTTCGGAAGGGAGAAGGGAGTCGAAGGACCGCTCCTCCGCAGCATTGCTTTTGAGACCTAAGTGTAGAGCTCGTTCCTTACGCTTCCTCCGATTTCCAGACACACACCTCTCTAGGGGACAACTTGTTCGTTGGTGGTCACATTCGACGCACATTTTTCCTCACAATTCCGCGGATGGCATTTTCCTGACGCTTTCACACGAAGTCCTGAAAACGCTTGTCTCTCCCTGAAACAAGATCTGAGTTGAGAGAAGCTTGAGACACAACTCCTTTCTCAAACAGTGGAATATGGCACAGTAGTTGTGCCTTCACTTTTAACGGTGGAAAGTTCTTCCATCTCTTCCCTGTAGGTGGTAGTGGAAAGACTGTTTCCCTACACTTTTCGTTTCTTGAGAGGCGAGTGTAAGACACTTACCTTCTATAGCAACACACACATACCTCCAAAGGCTTCTTTCTTCAAGAACCCAGATGTTAGCGCGAAAGCCTGATGGACATGGCCTCGTTTCTCAGAATTCAGTGTAAGGCTACTACCACTGAGGCTAGCCCGCGTACATTGGAAGACCCATCCACCTCCACGACACAGGACTTAATGGAGAGAAACCCTCCGCCCAACGTGTTCCTCCCTGGACGGTATCGCGCGTTCCATCTCTTTCCTTTCACACCCGGTTTAACAAGCCGCTTCCATCCTTACGAAAAGAGACGGTAGTCGAAGGACGCCAACCCTCGAGATTTGTTCTTAGAGGGAAACAGGCGTATGCCATCTTCCTTGTGCTTCCGCACATCATACATTTCCATACACATCTTTCTTCATGTCACGACGGTAGGCACATTCGAAACGGAGAGCTAAGTCTAGTCTATGTCCCTTACGCCTTCACACCCAATACGGAAAACACTTTCCTCTTTCCTGAAACGATATGATAGTTGAGGGAAGCCTTCTTCACAAGTGGTTTCTCAAGCACCGTCCGTCACAGGGCACATTCTAGATGCTTTCACCATTTCATGCTAAGTGCTTCTCACCCTTACGTGTATGGCTTTCCTGACGGATTTCCTTCTCACCCTTGAAGCCGTGACCTTTTCCATCTGCTCTCTCATACTCTTGGAAACACTTCCCACGGAACAGGATTTGAATTGCGACAGACATTCTACACTAATTACTTCTGTAGCACAGGCATGGGGCACATTCCTTGCGATTTCACCCTTACATGGGAAAAGTCTACCATGTTCAGGGAAGATGTTAGTGAGTAGTTCGTTTCTCGGCAGGGGTGTTTCTTCAGACTGAAGAGTACTTCCTTTGTTTAGGATTCGACACGTACATTTTGTGGCTCTGGATTCCTCGGGAACCCAGATGGAAGCTCGAAGTCGCGTTTGACACAGACTTGGTTCGCAGAGATTAGTGTATGCCTTTCCTTGGGCGAAGTCACATCCTTTTGAAAACCCTTCTATCTTCGTGACACATGGTGTTCGTTGAGGAAAGCCCCCCCAGAAGAAGTTGTTCCGCGAGTATGGTGTATCACTCTTCCTTCCCCTCCGTTTTCTTTCGCACTTTGCTTCAAGCCGCTTCGTCCCTCAGCAAAGCCGATGGCAGTCGAAGGACCGCCCCTCCACAGCAGCGTTGTTTCTTAGACTTAAGTGTATAGCACGTCCCTTACGCTTCCTCCCCTTTCCAGACACACACCTCTCTAGGGGACAACTAGTGTGTTGGTTGTCCCATTCGACCCCCATTTTTCTTCACAAATCAGCGTGTGGCATCTTCCTTGCGCTTTCAAACAAAGTACTGACAACGCTTCTATCTTCCCGAAACAAGATCTGAGTTGGGAGAAGCTTTCGACCCAAGTTCGTTCTCAAGCAGTGGTATATGGCACAGTAGTTGTGCCTTCGCTTTTAACGTTGGAAATTTCCTGCGTCTTCTTCCCTGTAGATGGCAGTGGAAAGACTATTTCTCTCTACCGCTTTGTTCCTTGAGAGGTGAGTGTAAGACACTTACACATATATCTCAAAAGGCGTCATGCTTCCCGCACCGAGAGGTGAGCACGAAATCGTGTTGGACGTGGCCTTGTTTCTCTGAGTTCAGTGGAAGGCGCTGCTGAGGCTAGCTCACGTACCTTTGAAGGCCCTTCCAACTTCATGACACAAGACTTTCGTGGAGAGGGACCCTCCACACACCGTGTTCCTCACTGTAGTGTATCGCGCTTTCCGTCTCTTTTCTCTCGCCCTAAGCTTTAACAAGGTGCTTCCATCCGTACGGAAAGGGCTGGTCGTCGACGGACGGCAACCCTCTAGATTTGTTCTTAGAGTCAAACACCCGTAGGCAAGCCTCCTTACGCTTCCTCACATCATACCTCTCCATACTCATCCTTCTTCATGGAACGAACAGTAGACACATTCGAAACGGACGGCCGACTCTAGGGTACGTCCCTCATGCCTCCACACCCACGACGGAAAACACTTTTATCTTCCTGAAACAATATGATAGCTGAGGGCAGACTTCTTCACAAGGGGTTCGTCAAGCACCGTCACAGGGCACGGCACCTTCTTTATGCCTTCACACGTTCATGCCAGAAGGCCGCTCATACGCAGGTGGTGTATGGCTTTCCAGGACTTCCTTCTCACACTTAAAGGCATGACCTGTTCCCTCTGCTGTCTCTCATACTCTTTGAAAACGTTCCTCGCGGAACAAGATTGGAATGGCGAGGGACCATCTACCCTAAGTATGTCTGTGCCACAGGCACGGGGCACATTCCTCGCGCTGCCACACTGACGTTGGAATAGACGAGCATTTTCAGGGAAGGTGTTAGTAGAAACACGGTTTCTCTGCAGTGGTGTTTCTTCAGACTGAAGTGCACGCCGCCTGTTTCGGATTCAACACATACCTGTTGTGACTATGTTCTCCCCGTGACGCCAGAGGTCAGCTCGAAGTCGCCTTCGACACAGACTTGTTTCGCGCCGTTTAGTCTGTGGCTTTCCTTTGGCGAACTCACGTACATTTGGAAAACCCTTCTAGCGTCGTGACCCATGGTGTCCATTGAGCGAAGCCCTCCGTACCACGTTGTTCCACGAGGAAGGCCTATCGGGCTTTTCCTCTGCTTCCTTTCATACTTGGCGTAAAGCCGCTTCGATCCTTCGGAAGGGAGAAGGGAGTCGAAGGACCGCTCCTCCGCAGCATTGCTTTTGAGACCTAAGTGTAGAGCTCGTTCCTTACGCTTCCTCCGATTTCCAGACACACACCTCTCTAGGGGACAACTTGTTCGTTGGTGGTCACATTCGACGCACATTTTTCCTCACAATTCCGCGGATGGCATTTTCCTGACGCTTTCACACGAAGTCCTGAAAACGCTTGTCTCTCCCTGAAACAAGATCTGAGTTGAGAGAAGCTTGAGACACAACTCCTTTCTCAAACAGTGGAATATGGCACAGTAGTTGTGCCTTCACTTTTAACGGTGGAAAGTTCTTCCATCTCTTCCCTGTAGGTGGTAGTGGAAAGACTGTTTCCCTACACTTTTCGTTTCTTGAGAGGCGAGTGTAAGACACTTACCTTCTATAGCAACACACACATACCTCCAAAGGCTTCTTTCTTCAAGAACCCAGATGTTAGCGCGAAAGCCTGATGGACATGGCCTCGTTTCTCAGAATTCAGTGTAAGGCTACTACCACTGAGGCTAGCCCGCGTACATTGGAAGACCCATCCACCTCCACGACACAGGACTTAATGGAGAGAAACCCTCCGCCCAACGTGTTCCTCCCTGGACGGTATCGCGCGTTCCATCTCTTTCCTTTCACACCCGGTTTAACAAGCCGCTTCCATCCTTACGAAAAGAGACGGTAGTCGAAGGACGCCAACCCTCGAGATTTGTTCTTAGAGGGAAACAGGCGTATGCCATCTTCCTTGTGCTTCCGCACATCATACATTTCCATACACATCTTTCTTCATGTCACGACGGTAGGCACATTCGAAACGGAGAGCTAAGTCTAGTCTATGTCCCTTACGCCTTCACACCCAATACGGAAAACACTTTCCTCTTTCCTGAAACGATATGATAGTTGAGGGAAGCCTTCTTCACAAGTGGTTTCTCAAGCACCGTCCGTCACAGGGCACATTCTAGATGCTTTCACCATTTCATGCTAAGTGCTTCTCACCCTTACGTGTATGGCTTTCCTGACGGATTTCCTTCTCACCCTTGAAGCCGTGACCTTTTCCATCTGCTCTCTCATACTCTTGGAAACACTTCCCACGGAACAGGATTTGAATTGCGACAGACATTCTACACTAATTACTTCTGTAGCACAGGCATGGGGCACATTCCTTGCGATTTCACCCTTACATGGGAAAAGTCTACCATGTTCAGGGAAGATGTTAGTGAGTAGTTCGTTTCTCGGCAGGGGTGTTTCTTCAGACTGAAGAGTACTTCCTTTGTTTAGGATTCGACACGTACATTTTGTGGCTCTGGATTCCTCGGGAACCCAGATGGAAGCTCGAAGTCGCGTTTGACACAGACTTGGTTCGCAGAGATTAGTGTATGCCTTTCCTTGGGCGAAGTCACATCCTTTTGAAAACCCTTCTATCTTCGTGACACATGGTGTTCGTTGAGGAAAGCCCCCCCAGAAGAAGTTGTTCCGCGAGTATGGTGTATCACTCTTCCTTCCCCTCCGTTTTCTTTCGCACTTTGCTTCAAGCTGCTTCGTCCCTCAGCAAAGCCGATGGCAGTCGAAGGACCGCCCCTCCACAGCAGCGTTGTTTCTTAGACTTAAGTGTATAGCACGTCCCTTACGCTTCCTCCCCTTTCCAGACCCACACCTCTCTAGGGGACAACTAGTGTGTTGGTTGTCCCATTCGACCCCCATTTTTCTTCACAAATCAGCGTGTGGCATCTTCCTTGCGCTTTCAAACAAAGTACTGACAACGCTTCTATCTTCCCGAAACAAGATCTGAGTTGGGAGAAGCTTTCGACCCAAGTTCGTTCTCAAGCAGTGGTATATGGCACAGTAGTTGTGCCTTCGCTTTTAACGTTGGAAATTTCCTGCGTCTTCTTCCCTGTAGATGGCAGTGGAAAGACTATTTCTCTCTACCGCTTTGTTCCTTGAGAGGTGAGTGTAAGACACTTACACATATATCTCAAAAGGCGTCATGCTTCCCGCACCGAGAGGTGAGCACGAAATCGTGTTGGACGTGGCCTTGTTTCTCTGAGTTCAGTGGAAGGCGCTGCTGAGGCTAGCTCACGTACCTTTGAAGGCCCTTCCAACTTCATGACACAAGACTTTCGTGGAGAGGGACCCTCCACACACCGTGTTCCTCACTGTAGTGTATCGCGCTTTCCGTCTCTTTTCTCTCGCCCTAAGCTTTAACAAGGTGCTTCCATCCGTACGGAAAGGGCTGGTCGTCGACGGACGGCAACCCTCTAGATTTGTTCTTAGAGTCAAACACCCGTAGGCAAGCCTCCTTACGCTTCCTCACATCATACCTCTCCATACTCATCCTTCTTCATGGAACGAACAGTAGACACATTCGAAACGGACGGCCGACTCTAGGGTACGTCCCTCATGCCTCCACACCCACGACGGAAAACACTTTTATCTTCCTGAAACAATATGATAGCTGAGGGCAGACTTCTTCACAAGGGGTTCGTCAAGCACCGTCACAGGGCACGGCACCTTCTTTATGCCTTCACACGTTCATGCCAGAAGGCCGCTCATACGCAGGTGGTGTATGGCTTTCCAGGACTTCCTTCTCACACTTAAAGGCATGACCTGTTCCCTCTGCTGTCTCTCATACTCTTTGAAAACGTTCCTCGCGGAACAAGATTGGAATGGCGAGGGACCATCTACCCTAAGTATGTCTGTGCCACAGGCACGGGGCACATTCCTCGCGCTGCCACACTGACGTTGGAATAGACGAGCATTTTCAGGGAAGGTGTTAGTAGAAACACGGTTTCTCTGCAGTGGTGTTTCTTCAGACTGAAGTGCACGCCGCCTGTTTCGGATTCAACACATACCTGTTGTGACTATGTTCTCCCCGTGACGCCAGAGGTCAGCTCGAAGTCGCCTTCGACACAGACTTGTTTCGCGCCGTTTAGTCTGTGGCTTTCCTTTGGCGAACTCACGTACATTTGGAAAACCCTTCTAGCGTCGTGACCCATGGTGTCCATTGAGCGAAGCCCTCCGTACCACGTTGTTCCACGAGGAAGGCCTATCGGGCTTTTCCTCTGCTTCCTTTCATACTTGGCGTAAAGCCGCTTCGATCCTTCGGAAGGGAGAAGGGAGTCGAAGGACCGCTCCTCCGCAGCATTGCTTTTGAGACCTAAGTGTAGAGCTCGTTCCTTACGCTTCCTCCGATTTCCAGACACACACCTCTCTAGGGGACAACTTGTTCGTTGGTGGTCACATTCGACGCACATTTTTCCTCACAATTCCGCGGATGGCATTTTCCTGACGCTTTCACACGAAGTCCTGAAAACGCTTGTCTCTCCCTGAAACAAGATCTGAGTTGAGAGAAGCTTGAGACACAACTCCTTTCTCAAACAGTGGAATATGGCACAGTAGTTGTGCCTTCACTTTTAACGGTGGAAAGTTCTTCCATCTCTTCCCTGTAGGTGGTAGTGGAAAGACTGTTTCCCTACACTTTTCGTTTCTTGAGAGGCGAGTGTAAGACACTTACCTTCTATAGCAACACACACATACCTCCAAAGGCTTCTTTCTTCAAGAACCCAGATGTTAGCACGAAAGCCTGATGGACATGGCCTCGTTTCTCAGAATTCAGTGTAAGGCTACTACCACTGAGGCTAGCCCGCGTACATTGGAAGACCCATCCACCTCCACGACACAGGACTTAATGGAGAGAAACCCTCCGCCCAACGTGTTCCTCCCTGGACGGTATCGCGCGTTCCATCTCTTTCCTTTCACACCCGGTTTAACAAGCCGCTTCCATCCTTACGAAAAGAGACGGTAGTCGAAGGACGCCAACCCTCGAGATTTGTTCTTAGAGGGAAACAGGCGTATGCCATCTTCCTTGTGCTTCCGCACATCATACATTTCCATACACATCTTTCTTCATGTCACGACGGTAGGCACATTCGAAACGGAGAGCTAAGTCTAGTCTATGTCCCTTACGCCTTCACACCCAATACGGAAAACACTTTCCTCTTTCCTGAAACGATATGATAGTTGAGGGAAGCCTTCTTCACAAGTGGTTTCTCAAGCACCGTCCGTCACAGGGCACATTCTAGATGCTTTCACCATTTCATGCTAAGTGCTTCTCACCCTTACGTGTATGGCTTTCCTGACGGATTTCCTTCTCACCCTTGAAGCCGTGACCTTTTCCATCTGCTCTCTCATACTCTTGGAAACACTTCCCACGGAACAGGATTTGAATTGCGACAGACATTCTACACTAATTACTTCTGTAGCACAGGCATGGGGCACATTCCTTGCGATTTCACCCTTACATGGGAAAAGTCTACCATGTTCAGGGAAGATGTTAGTGAGTAGTTCGTTTCTCGGCAGGGGTGTTTCTTCAGACTGAAGAGTACTTCCTTTGTTTAGGATTCGACACGTACATTTTGTGACTCTGGATTCCTCGGGAACCCAGATGGAAGCTCGAAGTCGCGTTTGACACAGACTTGGTTCGCAGAGATTAGTGTATGCCTTTCCTTGGGCGAAGTCACATCCTTTTGAAAACCCTTCTATCTTCGTGACACATGGTGTTCGTTGAGGAAAGCCCCCCCAGAAGAAGTTGTTCCGCGAGTATGGTGTATCACTCTTCCTTCCCCTCCGTTTTCTTTCGCACTTTGCTTCAAGCCGCTTCGTCCCTCAGCAAAGCCGATGGCAGTCGAAGGACCGCCCCTCCACAGCAGCGTTGTTTCTTAGACTTAAGTGTATAGCACGTCCCTTACGCTTCCTCCCCTTTCCAGACCCACACCTCTCTAGGGGACAACTAGTGTGTTGGTTGTCCCATTCGACCCCCATTTTTCTTCACAAATCAGCGTGTGGCATCTTCCTTGCGCTTTCAAACAAAGTACTGACAACGCTTCTATCTTCCCGAAACAAGATCTGAGTTGGGAGAAGCTTTCGACCCAAGTTCGTTCTCAAGCAGTGGTATATGGCACAGTAGTTGTGCCTTCGCTTTTAACGTTGGAAATTTCCTGCGTCTTCTTCCCTGTAGATGGCAGTGGAAAGACTATTTCTCTCTACCGCTTTGTTCCTTGAGAGGTGAGTGTAAGACACTTACACATATATCTCAAAAGGCGTCATGCTTCCCGCACCGAGAGGTGAGCACGAAATCGTGTTGGACGTGGCCTTGTTTCTCTGAGTTCAGTGGAAGGCGCTGCTGAGGCTAGCTCACGTACCTTTGAAGGCCCTTCCAACTTCATGACACAAGACTTTCGTGGAGAGGGACCCTCCACACACCGTGTTCCTCACTGTAGTGTATCGCGCTTTCCGTCTCTTTTCTCTCGCCCTAAGCTTTAACAAGGTGCTTCCATCCGTACGGAAAGGGCTGGTCGTCGACGGACGGCAACCCTCTAGATTTGTTCTTAGAGTCAAACACCCGTAGGCAAGCCTCCTTACGCTTCCTCACATCATACCTCTCCATACTCATCCTTCTTCATGGAACGAACAGTAGACACATTCGAAACGGACGGCCGACTCTAGGGTACGTCCCTCATGCCTCCACACCCACGACGGAAAACACTTTTATCTTCCTGAAACAATATGATAGCTGAGGGCAGACTTCTTCACAAGGGGTTCGTCAAGCACCGTCACAGGGCACGGCACCTTCTTTATGCCTTCACACGTTCATGCCAGAAGGCCGCTCATACGCAGGTGGTGTATGGCTTTCCAGGACTTCCTTCTCACACTTAAAGGCATGACCTGTTCCCTCTGCTGTCTCTCATACTCTTTGAAAACGTTCCTCGCGGAACAAGATTGGAATGGCGAGGGACCATCTACCCTAAGTATGTCTGTGCCACAGGCACGGGGCACATTCCTCGCGCTGCCACACTGACGTTGGAATAGACGAGCATTTTCAGGGAAGGTGTTAGTAGAAACACGGTTTCTCTGCAGTGGTGTTTCTTCAGACTGAAGTGCACGCCGCCTGTTTCGGATTCAACACATACCTGTTGTGACTATGTTCTCCCCGTGACGCCAGAGGTCAGCTCGAAGTCGCCTTCGACACAGACTTGTTTCGCGCCGTTTCGTCTGTGGCTTTCCTTTGGCGAACTCACGTACATTTGGAAAACCCTTCTAGCGTCGTGACCCATGGTGTCCATTGAGCGAAGCCCTCCGTACCACGTTGTTCCACGAGGAAGGCCTATCGGGCTTTTCCTCTGCTTCCTTTCATACTTGGCGTAAAGCCGCTTCGATCCTTCGGAAGGGAGAAGGGAGTCGAAGGACCGCTCCTCCGCAGCATTGCTTTTGAGACCTAAGTGTAGAGCTCGTTCCTTAAGCTTCCTCCGATTTCCAGACACACACCTCTCTAGGGGACAACTTGTTCGTTGGTGGTCACATTCGACGCACATTTTTCCTCACAATTCCGCGGATGGCATTTTCCTGACGCTTTCACACGAAGTCCTGAAAACGCTTGTCTCTCCCTGAAACAAGATCTGAGTTGAGAGAAGCTTGAGACACAACTCCTTTCTCAAACAGTGGAATATGGCACAGTAGTTGTGCCTTCACTTTTAACGGTGGAAAGTTCTTCCATCTCTTCCCTGTAGGTGGTAGTGGAAAGACTGTTTCCCTACACTTTTCGTTTCTTGAGAGGCGAGTGTAAGACACTTACCTTCTATAGCAACACACACATACCTCCAAAGGCTTCTTTCTTCAAGAACCCAGATGTTAGCGCGAAAGCCTGATGGACATGGCCTCGTTTCTCAGAATTCAGTGTAAGGCTACTACCACTGAGGCTAGCCCGCGTACATTGGAAGACCCATCCACCTCCACGACACAGGACTTAATGGAGAGAAACCCTCCGCCCAACGTGTTCCTCCCTGGACGGTATCGCGCGTTCCATCTCTTTCCTTTCACACCCGGTTTAACAAGCCGCTTCCATCCTTACGAAAAGAGACGGTAGTCGAAGGACGCCAACCCTCGAGATTTGTTCTTAGAGGGAAACAGGCGTATGCCATCTTCCTTGTGCTTCCGCACATCATACATTTCCATACACATCTTTCTTCATGTCACGACGGTAGGCACATTCGAAACGGAGAGCTAAGTCTAGTCTATGTCCCTTACGCCTTCACACCCAATACGGAAAACACTTTCCTCTTTCCTGAAACGATATGATAGTTGAGGGAAGCCTTCTTCACAAGTGGTTTCTCAAGCACCGTCCGTCACAGGGCACATTCTAGATGCTTTCACCATTTCATGCTAAGTGCTTCTCACCCTTACGTGTATGGCTTTCCTGACGGATTTCCTTCTCACCCTTGAAGCCGTGACCTTTTCCATCTGCTCTCTCATACTCTTGGAAACACTTCCCACGGAACAGGATTTGAATTGCGACAGACATTCTACACTAATTACTTCTGTAGCACAGGCATGGGGCACATTCCTTGCGATTTCACCCTTACATGGGAAAAGTCTACCATGTTCAGGGAAGATGTTAGTGAGTAGTTCGTTTCTCGGCAGGGGTGTTTCTTCAGACTGAAGAGTACTTCCTTTGTTTAGGATTCGACACGTACATTTTGTGACTCTGGATTCCTCGGGAACCCAGATGGAAGCTCGAAGTCGCGTTTGACACAGACTTGGTTCGCAGAGATTAGTGTATGCCTTTCCTTGGGCGAAGTCACATCCTTTTGAAAACCCTTCTATCTTCGTGACACATGGTGTTCGTTGAGGAAAGCCCCCCCAGAAGAAGTTGTTCCGCGAGTATGGTGTATCACTCTTCCTTCCCCTCCGTTTTCTTTCGCACTTTGCTTCAAGCCGCTTCGTCCCTCAGCAAAGCCGATGGCAGTCGAAGGACCGCCCCTCCACAGCAGCGTTGTTTCTTAGACTTAAGTGTATAGCACGTCCCTTACGCTTCCTCCCCTTTCCAGACACACACCTCTCTAGGGGACAACTAGTGTGTTGGTTGTCCCATTCGACCCCCATTTTTCTTCACAAATCAGCGTGTGGCATCTTCCTTGCGCTTTCAAACAAAGTACTGACAACGCTTCTATCTTCCCGAAACAAGATCTGAGTTGGGAGAAGCTTTCGACCCAAGTTCGTTCTCAAGCAGTGGTATATGGCACAGTAGTTGTGCCTTCGCTTTTAACGTTGGAAATTTCCTGCGTCTTCTTCCCTGTAGATGGCAGTGGAAAGACTATTTCTCTCTACCGCTTTGTTCCTTGAGAGGTGAGTGTAAGACACTTACACATATATCTCAAAAGGCGTCATGCTTCCCGCACCGAGAGGTGAGCACGAAATCGTGTTGGACGTGGCCTTGTTTCTCTGAGTTCAGTGGAAGGCGCTGCTGAGGCTAGCTCACGTACCTTTGAAGGCCCTTCCAACTTCATGACACAAGACTTTCGTGGAGAGGGACCCTCCACACACCGTGTTCCTCACTGTAGTGTATCGCGCTTTCCGTCTCTTTTCTCTCGCCCTAAGCTTTAACAAGGTGCTTCCATCCGTACGGAAAGGGCTGGTCGTCGACGGACGGCAACCCTCTAGATTTGTTCTTAGAGTCAAACACCCGTAGGCAAGCCTCCTTACGCTTCCTCACATCATACCTCTCCATACTCATCCTTCTTCATGGAACGAACAGTAGACACATTCGAAACGGACGGCCGACTCTAGGGTACGTCCCTCATGCCTCCACACCCACGACGGAAAACACTTTTATCTTCCTGAAACAATATGATAGCTGAGGGCAGACTTCTTCACAAGGGGTTCGTCAAGCACCGTCACAGGGCACGGCACCTTCTTTATGCCTTCACACGTTCATGCCAGAAGGCCGCTCATACGCAGGTGGTGTATGGCTTTCCAGGACTTCCTTCTCACACTTAAAGGCATGACCTGTTCCCTCTGCTGTCTCTCATACTCTTTGAAAACGTTCCTCGCGGAACAAGATTGGAATGGCGAGGGACCATCTACCCTAAGTATGTCTGTGCCACAGGCACGGGGCACATTCCTCGCGCTGCCACACTGACGTTGGAATAGACGAGCATTTTCAGGGAAGGTGTTAGTAGAAACACGGTTTCTCTGCAGTGGTGTTTCTTCAGACTGAAGTGCACGCCGCCTGTTTCGGATTCAACACATACCTGTTGTGACTATGTTCTCCCCGTGACGCCAGAGGTCAGCTCGAAGTCGCCTTCGACACAGACTTGTTTCGCGCCGTTTCGTCTGTGGCTTTCCTTTGGCGAACTCACGTACATTTGGAAAACCCTTCTAGCGTCGTGACCCATGGTGTCCATTGAGCGAAGCCCTCCGTACCACGTTGTTCCACGAGGAAGGCCTATCGGGCTTTTCCTCTGCTTCCTTTCATACTTGGCGTAAAGCCGCTTCGATCCTTCGGAAGGGAGAAGGGAGTCGAAGGACCGCTCCTCCGCAGCATTGCTTTTGAGACCTAAGTGTAGAGCTCGTTCCTTACGCTTCCTCCGATTTCCAGACACACACCTCTCTAGGGGACAACTTGTTCGTTGGTGGTCACATTCGACGCACATTTTTCCTCACAATTCCGCGGATGGCATTTTCCTGACGCTTTCACACGAAGTCCTGAAAACGCTTGTCTCTCCCTGAAACAAGATCTGAGTTGAGAGAAGCTTGAGACACAACTCCTTTCTCAAACAGTGGAATATGGCACAGTAGTTGTGCCTTCACTTTTAACGGTGGAAAGTTCTTCCATCTCTTCCCTGTAGGTGGTAGTGGAAAGACTGTTTCCCTACACTTTTCGTTTCTTGAGAGGCGAGTGTAAGACACTTACCTTCTATAGCAACACACACATACCTCCAAAGGCTTCTTTCTTCAAGAACCCAGATGTTAGCACGAAAGCCTGATGGACATGGCCTCGTTTCTCAGAATTCAGTGTAAGGCTACTACCACTGAGGCTAGCCCGCGTACATTGGAAGACCCATCCACCTCCACGACACAGGACTTAATGGAGAGAAACCCTCCGCCCAACGTGTTCCTCCCTGGACGGTATCGCGCGTTCCATCTCTTTCCTTTCACACCCGGTTTAACAAGCCGCTTCCATCCTTACGAAAAGAGACGGTAGTCGAAGGACGCCAACCCTCGAGATTTGTTCTTAGAGGGAAACAGGCGTATGCCATCTTCCTTGTGCTTCCGCACATCATACATTTCCATACACATCTTTCTTCATGTCACGACGGTAGGCACATTCGAAACGGAGAGCTAAGTCTAGTCTATGTCCCTTACGCCTTCACACCCAATACGGAAAACACTTTCCTCTTTCCTGAAACGATATGATAGTTGAGGGAAGCCTTCTTCACAAGTGGTTTCTCAAGCACCGTCCGTCACAGGGCACATTCTAGATGCTTTCACCATTTCATGCTAAGTGCTTCTCACCCTTACGTGTATGGCTTTCCTGACGGATTTCCTTCTCACCCTTGAAGCCGTGACCTTTTCCATCTGCTCTCTCATACTCTTGGAAACACTTCCCACGGAACAGGATTTGAATTGCGACAGACATTCTACACTAATTACTTCTGTAGCACAGGCATGGGGCACATTCCTTGCGATTTCACCCTTACATGGGAAAAGTCTACCATGTTCAGGGAAGATGTTAGTGAGTAGTTCGTTTCTCGGCAGGGGTGTTTCTTCAGACTGAAGAGTACTTCCTTTGTTTAGGATTCGACACGTACATTTTGTGACTCTGGATTCCTCGGGAACCCAGATGGAAGCTCGAAGTCGCGTTTGACACAGACTTGGTTCGCAGAGATTAGTGTATGCCTTTCCTTGGGCGATGTCACATCCTTTTGAAAACCCTTCTATCTTCGTGACACATGGTGTTCGTTGAGGAAAGCCCCCCCAGAAGAAGTTGTTCCGCGAGTATGGTGTATCACTCTTCCTTCCCCTCCGTTTTCTTTCGCACTTTGCTTCAAGCCGCTTCGTCCCTCAGCAAAGCCGATGGCAGTCGAAGGACCGCCCCTCCACAGCAGCGTTGTTTCTTAGACTTAAGTGTATAGCACGTCCCTTACGCTTCCTCCCCTTTCCAGACACACACCTCTCTAGGGGACAACTAGTGTGTTGGTTGTCCCATTCGACCCCCATTTTTCTTCACAAATCAGCGTGTGGCATCTTCCTTGCGCTTTCAAACAAAGTACTGACAACGCTTCTATCTTCCCGAAACAAGATCTGAGTTGGGAGAAGCTTTCGACCCAAGTTCGTTCTCAAGCAGTGGTATATGGCACAGTAGTTGTGCCTTCGCTTTTAACGTTGGAAATTTCCTGCGTCTTCTTCCCTGTAGATGGCAGTGGAAAGACTATTTCTCTCTACCGCTTTGTTCCTTGAGAGGTGAGTGTAAGACACTTACACATATATCTCAAAAGGCGTCATGCTTCCCGCACCGAGAGGTGAGCACGAAATCGTGTTGGACGTGGCCTTGTTTCTCTGAGTTCAGTGGAAGGCGCTGCTGAGGCTAGCTCACGTACCTTTGAAGGCCCTTCCAACTTCATGACACAAGACTTTCGTGGAGAGGGACCCTCCACACACCGTGTTCCTCACTGTAGTGTATCGCGCTTTCCGTCTCTTTTCTCTCGCCCTAAGCTTTAACAAGGTGCTTCCATCCGTACGGAAAGGGCTGGTCGTCGACGGACGGCAACCCTCTAGATTTGTTCTTAGAGTCAAACACCCGTAGGCAAGCCTCCTTACGCTTCCTCACATCATACCTCTCCATACTCATCCTTCTTCATGGAACGAACAGTAGACACATTCGAAACGGACGGCCGACTCTAGGGTACGTCCCTCATGCCTCCACACCCACGACGGAAAACACTTTTATCTTCCTGAAACAATATGATAGCTGAGGGCAGACTTCTTCACAAGGGGTTCGTCAAGCACCGTCACAGGGCACGGCACCTTCTTTATGCCTTCACACGTTCATGCCAGAAGGCCGCTCATACGCAGGTGGTGTATGGCTTTCCAGGACTTCCTTCTCACACTTAAAGGCATGACCTGTTCCCTCTGCTGTCTCTCATACTCTTTGAAAACGTTCCTCGCGGAACAAGATTGGAATGGCGAGGGACCATCTACCCTAAGTATGTCTGTGCCACAGGCACGGGGCACATTCCTCGCGCTGCCACACTTACGTTGGAATAGACGAGCATTTTCAGGGAAGGTGTTAGTAGAAACACGGTTTCTCTGCAGTGGTGTTTCTTCAGACTGAAGTGCACGCCGCCTGTTTCGGATTCAACACATACCTGTTGTGACTATGTTCTCCCCGTGACGCCAGAGGTCAGCTCGAAGTCGCCTTCGACACAGACTTGTTTCGCGCCGTTTAGTCTGTGGCTTTCCTTTGGCGAACTCACGTACATTTGGAAAACCCTTCTAGCGTCGTGACCCATGGTGTCCATTGAGCGAAGCCCTCCGTACCACGTTGTTCCACGAGGAAGGCCTATCGGGCTTTTCCTCTGCTTCCTTTCATACTTGGCGTAAAGCCGCTTCGATCCTTCGGAAGGGAGAAGGGAGTCGAAGGACCGCTCCTCCGCAGCATTGCTTTTGAGACCTAAGTGTAGAGCTCGTTCCTTACGCTTCCTCCGATTTCCAGACACACACCTCTCTAGGGGACAACTTGTTCGTTGGTGGTCACATTCGACGCACATTTTTCCTCACAATTCCGCGGATGGCATTTTCCTGACGCTTTCACACGAAGTCCTGAAAACGCTTGTCTCTCCCTGAAACAAGATCTGAGTTGAGAGAAGCTTGAGACACAACTCCTTTCTCAAACAGTGGAATATGGCACAGTAGTTGTGCCTTCACTTTTAACGGTGGAAAGTTCTTCCATCTCTTCCCTGTAGGTGGTAGTGGAAAGACTGTTTCCCTACACTTTTCGTTTCTTGAGAGGCGAGTGTAAGACACTTACCTTCTATAGCAACACACACATACCTCCAAAGGCTTCTTTCTTCAAGAACCCAGATGTTAGCGCGAAAGCCTGATGGACATGGCCTCGTTTCTCAGAATTCAGTGTAAGGCTACTACCACTGAGGCTAGCCCGCGTACATTGGAAGACCCATCCACCTCCACGACACAGGACTTAATGGAGAGAAACCCTCCGCCCAACGTGTTCCTCCCTGGACGGTATCGCGCGTTCCATCTCTTTCCTTTCACACCCGGTTTAACAAGCCGCTTCCATCCTTACGAAAAGAGACGGTAGTCGAAGGACGCCAACCCTCGAGATTTGTTCTTAGAGGGAAACAGGCGTATGCCATCTTCCTTGTGCTTCCGCACATCATACATTTCCATACACATCTTTCTTCATGTCACGACGGTAGGCACATTCGAAACGGAGAGCTAAGTCTAGTCTATGTCCCTTACGCCTTCACACCCAATACGGAAAACACTTTCCTCTTTCCTGAAACGATATGATAGTTGAGGGAAGCCTTCTTCACAAGTGGTTTCTCAAGCACCGTCCGTCACAGGGCACATTCTAGATGCTTTCACCATTTCATGCTAAGTGCTTCTCACCCTTACGTGTATGGCTTTCCTGACGGATTTCCTTCTCACCCTTGAAGCCGTGACCTTTTCCATCTGCTCTCTCATACTCTTGGAAACACTTCCCACGGAACAGGATTTGAATTGCGACAGACATTCTACACTAATTACTTCTGTAGCACAGGCATGGGGCACATTCCTTGCGATTTCACCCTTACATGGGAAAAGTCTACCATGTTCAGGGAAGATGTTAGTGAGTAGTTCGTTTCTCGGCAGGGGTGTTTCTTCAGACTGAAGAGTACTTCCTTTGTTTAGGATTCGACACGTACATTTTGTGGCTCTGGATTCCTCGGGAACCCAGATGGAAGCTCGAAGTCGCGTTTGACACAGACTTGGTTCGCAGAGATTAGTGTATGCCTTTCCTTGGGCGAAGTCACATCCTTTTGAAAACCCTTCTATCTTCGTGACACATGGTGTTCGTTGAGGAAAGCCCCCCCAGAAGAAGTTGTTCCGCGAGTATGGTGTATCACTCTTCCTTCCCCTCCGTTTTCTTTCGCACTTTGCTTCAAGCCGCTTCGTCCCTCAGCAAAGCCGATGGCAGTCGAAGGACCGCCCCTCCACAGCAGCGTTGTTTCTTAGACTTAAGTGTATAGCACGTCCCTTACGCTTCCTCCCCTTTCCAGACACACACCTCTCTAGGGGACAACTAGTGTGTTGGTTGTCCCATTCGACCCCCATTTTTCTTCACAAATCAGCGTGTGGCATCTTCCTTGCGCTTTCAAACAAAGTACTGACAACGCTTCTATCTTCCCGAAACAAGATCTGAGTTGGGAGAAGCTTTCGACCCAAGTTCGTTCTCAAGCAGTGGTATATGGCACAGTAGTTGTGCCTTCGCTTTTAACGTTGGAAATTTCCTGCGTCTTCTTCCCTGTAGATGGCAGTGGAAAGACTATTTCTCTCTACCGCTTTGTTCCTTGAGAGGTGAGTGTAAGACACTTACACATATATCTCAAAAGGCGTCATGCTTCCCGCACCGAGAGGTGAGCACGAAATCGTGTTGGACGTGGCCTTGTTTCTCTGAGTTCAGTGGAAGGCGCTGCTGAGGCTAGCTCACGTACCTTTGAAGGCCCTTCCAACTTCATGACACAAGACTTTCGTGGAGAGGGACCCTCCACACACCGTGTTCCTCACTGTAGTGTATCGCGCTTTCCGTCTCTTTTCTCTCGCCCTAAGCTTTAACAAGGTGCTTCCATCCGTACGGAAAGGGCTGGTCGTCGACGGACGGCAACCCTCTAGATTTGTTCTTAGAGTCAAACACCCGTAGGCAAGCCTCCTTACGCTTCCTCACATCATACCTCTCCATACTCATCCTTCTTCATGGAACGAACAGTAGACACATTCGAAACGGACGGCCGACTCTAGGGTACGTCCCTCATGCCTCCACACCCACGACGGAAAACACTTTTATCTTCCTGAAACAATATGATAGCTGAGGGCAGACTTCTTCACAAGGGGTTCGTCAAGCACCGTCACAGGGCACGGCACCTTCTTTATGCCTTCACACGTTCATGCCAGAAGGCCGCTCATACGCAGGTGGTGTATGGCTTTCCAGGACTTCCTTCTCACACTTAAAGGCATGACCTGTTCCCTCTGCTGTCTCTCATACTCTTTGAAAACGTTCCTCGCGGAACAAGATTGGAATGGCGAGGGACCATCTACCCTAAGTATGTCTGTGCCACAGGCACGGGGCACATTCCTCGCGCTGCCACACTGACGTTGGAATAGACGAGCATTTTCAGGGAAGGTGTTAGTAGAAACACGGTTTCTCTGCAGTGGTGTTTCTTCAGACTGAAGTGCACGCCGCCTGTTTCGGATTCAACACATACCTGTTGTGACTATGTTCTCCCCGTGACGCCAGAGGTCAGCTCGAAGTCGCCTTCGACACAGACTTGTTTCGCGCCGTTTAGTCTGTGGCTTTCCTTTGGCGAACTCACGTACATTTGGAAAACCCTTCTAGCGTCGTGACCCATGGTGTCCATTGAGCGAAGCCCTCCGTACCACGTTGTTCCACGAGGAAGGCCTATCGGGCTTTTCCTCTGCTTCCTTTCATACTTGGCGTAAAGCCGCTTCGATCCTTCGGAAGGGAGAAGGGAGTCGAAGGACCGCTCCTCCGCAGCATTGCTTTTGAGACCTAAGTGTAGAGCTCGTTCCTTACGCTTCCTCCGATTTCCAGACACACACCTCTCTAGGGGACAACTTGTTCGTTGGTGGTCACATTCGACGCACATTTTTCCTCACAATTCCGCGGATGGCATTTTCCTGACGCTTTCACACGAAGTCCTGAAAACGCTTGTCTCTCCCTGAAACAAGATCTGAGTTGAGAGAAGCTTGAGACACAACTCCTTTCTCAAACAGTGGAATATGGCACAGTAGTTGTGCCTTCACTTTTAACGGTGGAAAGTTCTTCCATCTCTTCCCTCTAGGTGGTAGTGGAAAGACTGTTTCCCTACACTTTTCGTTTCTTGAGAGGCGAGTGTAAGACACTTACCTTCTATAGCAACACACACATACCTCCAAAGGCTTCTTTCTTCAAGAACCCAGATGTTAGCACGAAAGCCTGATGGACATGGCCTCGTTTCTCAGAATTCAGTGTAAGGCTACTACCACTGAGGCTAGCCCGCGTACATTGGAAGACCCATCCACCTCCACGACACAGGACTTAATGGAGAGAAACCCTCCGCCCAACGTGTTCCTCCCTGGACGGTATCGCGCGTTCCATCTCTTTCCTTTCACACCCGGTTTAACAAGCCGCTTCCATCCTTACGAAAAGAGACGGTAGTCGAAGGACGCCAACCCTCGAGATTTGTTCTTAGAGGGAAACAGGCGTATGCCATCTTCCTTGTGCTTCCGCACATCATACATTTCCATACACATCTTTCTTCATGTCACGACGGTAGGCACATTCGAAACGGAGAGCTAAGTCTAGTCTATGTCCCTTACGCCTTCACACCCAATACGGAAAACACTTTCCTCTTTCCTGAAACGATATGATAGTTGAGGGAAGCCTTCTTCACAAGTGGTTTCTCAAGCACCGTCCGTCACAGGGCACATTCTAGATGCTTTCACCATTTCATGCTAAGTGCTTCTCACCCTTACGTGTATGGCTTTCCTGACGGATTTCCTTCTCACCCTTGAAGCCGTGACCTTTTCCATCTGCTCTCTCATACTCTTGGAAACACTTCCCACGGAACAGGATTTGAATTGCGACAGACATTCTACACTAATTACTTCTGTAGCACAGGCATGGGGCACATTCCTTGCGATTTCACCCTTACATGGGAAAAGTCTACCATGTTCAGGGAAGATGTTAGTGAGTAGTTCGTTTCTCGGCAGGGGTGTTTCTTCAGACTGAAGAGTACTTCCTTTGTTTAGGATTCGACACGTACATTTTGTGACTCTGGATTCCTCGGGAACCCAGATGGAAGCTCGAAGTCGCGTTTGACACAGACTTGGTTCGCAGAGATTAGTGTATGCCTTTCCTTGGGCGAAGTCACATCCTTTTGAAAACCCTTCTATCTTCGTGACACATGGTGTTCGTTGAGGAAAGCCCCCCCAGAAGAAGTTGTTCCGCGAGTATGGTGTATCACTCTTCCTTCCCCTCCGTTTTCTTTCGCACTTTGCTTCAAGCCGCTTCGTCCCTCAGCAAAGCCGATGGCAGTCGAAGGACCGCCCCTCCACAGCAGCGTTGTTTCTTAGACTTAAGTGTATAGCACGTCCCTTACGCTTCCTCCCCTTTCCAGACCCACACCTCTCTAGGGGACAACTAGTGTGTTGGTTGTCCCATTCGACCCCCATTTTTCTTCACAAATCAGCGTGTGGCATCTTCCTTGCGCTTTCAAACAAAGTACTGACAACGCTTCTATCTTCCCGAAACAAGATCTGAGTTGGGAGAAGCTTTCGACCCAAGTTCGTTCTCAAGCAGTGGTATATGGCACAGTAGTTGTGCCTTCGCTTTTAACGTTGGAAATTTCCTGCGTCTTCTTCCCTGTAGATGGCAGTGGAAAGACTATTTCTCTCTACCGCTTTGTTCCTTGAGAGGTGAGTGTAAGACACTTACACATATATCTCAAAAGGCGTCATGCTTCCCGCACCGAGAGGTGAGCACGAAATCGTGTTGGACGTGGCCTTGTTTCTCTGAGTTCAGTGGAAGGCGCTGCTGAGGCTAGCTCACGTACCTTTGAAGGCCCTTCCAACTTCATGACACAAGACTTTCGTGGAGAGGGACCCTCCACACACCGTGTTCCTCACTGTAGTGTATCGCGCTTTCCGTCTCTTTTCTCTCGCCCTAAGCTTTAACAAGGTGCTTCCATCCGTACGGAAAGGGCTGGTCGTCGACGGACGGCAACCCTCTAGATTTGTTCTTAGAGTCAAACACCCGTAGGCAAGCCTCCTTACGCTTCCTCACATCATACCTCTCCATACTCATCCTTCTTCATGGAACGAACAGTAGACACATTCGAAACGGACGGCCGACTCTAGGGTACGTCCCTCATGCCTCCACACCCACGACGGAAAACACTTTTATCTTCCTGAAACAATATGATAGCTGAGGGCAGACTTCTTCACAAGGGGTTCGTCAAGCACCGTCACAGGGCACGGCACCTTCTTTATGCCTTCACACGTTCATGCCAGAAGGCCGCTCATACGCAGGTGGTGTATGGCTTTCCAGGACTTCCTTCTCACACTTAAAGGCATGACCTGTTCCCTCTGCTGTCTCTCATACTCTTTGAAAACGTTCCTCGCGGAACAAGATTGGAATGGCGAGGGACCATCTACCCTAAGTATGTCTGTGCCACAGGCACGGGGCACATTCCTCGCGCTGCCACACTGACGTTGGAATAGACGAGCATTTTCAGGGAAGGTGTTAGTAGAAACACGGTTTCTCTGCAGTGGTGTTTCTTCAGACTGAAGTGCACGCCGCCTGTTTCGGATTCAACACATACCTGTTGTGACTATGTTCTCCCCGTGACGCCAGAGGTCAGCTCGAAGTCGCCTTCGACACAGACTTGTTTCGCGCCGTTTCGTCTGTGGCTTTCCTTTGGCGAACTCACGTACATTTGGAAAACCCTTCTAGCGTCGTGACCCATGGTGTCCATTGAGCGAAGCCCTCCGTACCACGTTGTTCCACGAGGAAGGCCTATCGGGCTTTTCCTCTGCTTCCTTTCATACTTGGCGTAAAGCCGCTTCGATCCTTCGGAAGGGAGAAGGGAGTCGAAGGACCGCTCCTCCGCAGCATTGCTTTTGAGACCTAAGTGTAGAGCTCGTTCCTTACGCTTCCTCCGATTTCCAGACACACACCTCTCTAGGGGACAACTTGTTCGTTGGTGGTCACATTCGACGCACATTTTTCCTCACAATTCCGCGGATGGCATTTTCCTGACGCTTTCACACGAAGTCCTGAAAACGCTTGTCTCTCCCTGAAACAAGATCTGAGTTGAGAGAAGCTTGAGACACAACTCCTTTCTCAAACAGTGGAATATGGCACAGTAGTTGTGCCTTCACTTTTAACGGTGGAAAGTTCTTCCATCTCTTCCCTGTAGGTGGTAGTGGAAAGACTGTTTCCCTACACTTTTCGTTTCTTGAGAGGCGAGTGTAAGACACTTACCTTCTATAGCAACACACACATACCTCCAAAGGCTTCTTTCTTCAAGAACCCAGATGTTAGCGCGAAAGCCTGATGGACATGGCCTCGTTTCTCAGAATTCAGTGTAAGGCTACTACCACTGAGGCTAGCCCGCGTACATTGGAAGACCCATCCACCTCCACGACACAGGACTTAATGGAGAGAAACCCTCCGCCCAACGTGTTCCTCCCTGGACGGTATCGCGCGTTCCATCTCTTTCCTTTCACACCCGGTTTAACAAGCCGCTTCCATCCTTACGAAAAGAGACGGTAGTCGAAGGACGCCAACCCTCGAGATTTGTTCTTAGAGGGAAACAGGCGTATGCCATCTTCCTTGTGCTTCCGCACATCATACATTTCCATACACATCTTTCTTCATGTCACGACGGTAGGCACATTCGAAACGGAGAGCTAAGTCTAGTCTATGTCCCTTACGCCTTCACACCCAATACGGAAAACACTTTCCTCTTTCCTGAAACGATATGATAGTTGAGGGAAGCCTTCTTCACAAGTGGTTTCTCAAGCACCGTCCGTCACAGGGCACATTCTAGATGCTTTCACCATTTCATGCTAAGTGCTTCTCACCCTTACGTGTATGGCTTTCCTGACGGATTTCCTTCTCACCCTTGAAGCCGTGACCTTTTCCATCTGCTCTCTCATACTCTTGGAAACACTTCCCACGGAACAGGATTTGAATTGCGACAGACATTCTACACTAATTACTTCTGTAGCACAGGCATGGGGCACATTCCTTGCGATTTCACCCTTACATGGGAAAAGTCTACCATGTTCAGGGAAGATGTTAGTGAGTAGTTCGTTTCTCGGCAGGGGTGTTTCTTCAGACTGAAGAGTACTTCCTTTGTTTAGGATTCGACACGTACATTTTGTGACTCTGGATTCCTCGGGAACCCAGATGGAAGCTCGAAGTCGCGTTTGACACAGACTTGGTTCGCAGAGATTAGTGTATGCCTTTCCTTGGGCGAAGTCACATCCTTTTGAAAACCCTTCTATCTTCGTGACACATGGTGTTCGTTGAGGAAAGCCCCCCCAGAAGAAGTTGTTCCGCGAGTATGGTGTATCACTCTTCCTTCCCCTCCGTTTTCTTTCGCACTTTGCTTCAAGCCGCTTCGTCCCTCAGCAAAGCCGATGGCAGTCGAAGGACCGCCCCTCCACAGCAGCGTTGTTTCTTAGACTTAAGTGTATAGCACGTCCCTTACGCTTCCTCCCCTTTCCAGACACACACCTCTCTAGGGGACAACTAGTGTGTTGGTTGTCCCATTCGACCCCCATTTTTCTTCACAAATCAGCGTGTGGCATCTTCCTTGCGCTTTCAAACAAAGTACTGACAACGCTTCTATCTTCCCGAAACAAGATCTGAGTTGGGAGAAGCTTTCGACCCAAGTTCGTTCTCAAGCAGTGGTATATGGCACAGTAGTTGTGCCTTCGCTTTTAACGTTGGAAATTTCCTGCGTCTTCTTCCCTGTAGATGGCAGTGGAAAGACTATTTCTCTCTACCGCTTTGTTCCTTGAGAGGTGAGTGTAAGACACTTACACATATATCTCAAAAGGCGTCATGCTTCCCGCACCGAGAGGTGAGCACGAAATCGTGTTGGACGTGGCCTTGTTTCTCTGAGTTCAGTGGAAGGCGCTGCTGAGGCTAGCTCACGTACCTTTGAAGGCCCTTCCAACTTCATGACACAAGACTTTCGTGGAGAGGGACCCTCCACACACCGTGTTCCTCACTGTAGTGTATCGCGCTTTCCGTCTCTTTTCTCTCGCCCTAAGCTTTAACAAGGTGCTTCCATCCGTACGGAAAGGGCTGGTCGTCGACGGACGGCAACCCTCTAGATTTGTTCTTAGAGTCAAACACCCGTAGGCAAGCCTCCTTACGCTTCCTCACATCATACCTCTCCATACTCATCCTTCTTCATGGAACGAACAGTAGACACATTCGAAACGGACGGCCGACTCTAGGGTACGTCCCTCATGCCTCCACACCCACGACGGAAAACACTTTTATCTTCCTGAAACAATATGATAGCTGAGGGCAGACTTCTTCACAAGGGGTTCGTCAAGCACCGTCACAGGGCACGGCACCTTCTTTATGCCTTCACACGTTCATGCCAGAAGGCCGCTCATACGCAGGTGGTGTATGGCTTTCCAGGACTTCCTTCTCACACTTAAAGGCATGACCTGTTCCCTCTGCTGTCTCTCATACTCTTTGAAAACGTTCCTCGCGGAACAAGATTGGAATGGCGAGGGACCATCTACCCTAAGTATGTCTGTGCCACAGGCACGGGGCACATTCCTCGCGCTGCCACACTGACGTTGGAATAGACGAGCATTTTCAGGGAAGGTGTTAGTAGAAACACGGTTTCTCTGCAGTGGTGTTTCTTCAGACTGAAGTGCACGCCGCCTGTTTCGGATTCAACACATACCTGTTGTGACTATGTTCTCCCCGTGACGCCAGAGGTCAGCTCGAAGTCGCCTTCGACACAGACTTGTTTCGCGCCGTTTCGTCTGTGGCTTTCCTTTGGCGAACTCACGTACATTTGGAAAACCCTTCTAGCGTCGTGACCCATGGTGTCCATTGAGCGAAGCCCTCCGTACCACGTTGTTCCACGAGGAAGGCCTATCGGGCTTTTCCTCTGCTTCCTTTCATACTTGGCGTAAAGCCGCTTCGATCCTTCGGAAGGGAGAAGGGAGTCGAAGGACCGCTCCTCCGCAGCATTGCTTTTGAGACCTAAGTGTAGAGCTCGTTCCTTACGCTTCCTCCGATTTCCAGACACACACCTCTCTAGGGGACAACTTGTTCGTTGGTGGTCACATTCGACGCACATTTTTCCTCACAATTCCGCGGATGGCATTTTCCTGACGCTTTCACACGAAGTCCTGAAAACGCTTGTCTCTCCCTGAAACAAGATCTGAGTTGAGAGAAGCTTGAGACACAACTCCTTTCTCAAACAGTGGAATATGGCACAGTAGTTGTGCCTTCACTTTTAACGGTGGAAAGTTCTTCCATCTCTTCCCTGTAGGTGGTAGTGGAAAGACTGTTTCCCTACACTTTTCGTTTCTTGAGAGGCGAGTGTAAGACACTTACCTTCTATAGCAACACACACATACCTCCAAAGGCTTCTTTCTTCAAGAACCCAGATGTTAGCACGAAAGCCTGATGGACATGGCCTCGTTTCTCAGAATTCAGTGTAAGGCTACTACCACTGAGGCTAGCCCGCGTACATTGGAAGACCCATCCACCTCCACGACACAGGACTTAATGGAGAGAAACCCTCCGCCCAACGTGTTCCTCCCTGGACGGTATCGCGCGTTCCATCTCTTTCCTTTCACACCCGGTTTAACAAGCCGCTTCCATCCTTACGAAAAGAGACGGTAGTCGAAGGACGCCAACCCTCGAGATTTGTTCTTAGAGGGAAACAGGCGTATGCCATCTTCCTTGTGCTTCCGCACATCATACATTTCCATACACATCTTTCTTCATGTCACGACGGTAGGCACATTCGAAACGGAGAGCTAAGTCTAGTCTATGTCCCTTACGCCTTCACACCCAATACGGAAAACACTTTCCTCTTTCCTGAAACGATATGATAGTTGAGGGAAGCCTTCTTCACAAGTGGTTTCTCAAGCACCGTCCGTCACAGGGCACATTCTAGATGCTTTCACCATTTCATGCTAAGTGCTTCTCACCCTTACGTGTATGGCTTTCCTGACGGATTTCCTTCTCACCCTTGAAGCCGTGACCTTTTCCATCTGCTCTCTCATACTCTTGGAAACACTTCCCACGGAACAGGATTTGAATTGCGACAGACATTCTACACTAATTACTTCTGTAGCACAGGCATGGGGCACATTCCTTGCGATTTCACCCTTACATGGGAAAAGTCTACCATGTTCAGGGAAGATGTTAGTGAGTAGTTCGTTTCTCGGCAGGGGTGTTTCTTCAGACTGAAGAGTACTTCCTTTGTTTAGGATTCGACACGTACATTTTGTGACTCTGGATTCCTCGGGAACCCAGATGGAAGCTCGAAGTCGCGTTTGACACAGACTTGGTTCGCAGAGATTAGTGTATGCCTTTCCTTGGGCGATGTCACATCCTTTTGAAAACCCTTCTATCTTCGTGACACATGGTGTTCGTTGAGGAAAGCCCCCCCAGAAGAAGTTGTTCCGCGAGTATGGTGTATCACTCTTCCTTCCCCTCCGTTTTCTTTCGCACTTTGCTTCAAGCCGCTTCGTCCCTCAGCAAAGCCGATGGCAGTCGAAGGACCGCCCCTCCACAGCAGCGTTGTTTCTTAGACTTAAGTGTATAGCACGTCCCTTACGCTTCCTCCCCTTTCCAGACACACACCTCTCTAGGGGACAACTAGTGTGTTGGTTGTCCCATTCGACCCCCATTTTTCTTCACAAATCAGCGTGTGGCATCTTCCTTGCGCTTTCAAACAAAGTACTGACAACGCTTCTATCTTCCCGAAACAAGATCTGAGTTGGGAGAAGCTTTCGACCCAAGTTCGTTCTCAAGCAGTGGTATATGGCACAGTAGTTGTGCCTTCGCTTTTAACGTTGGAAATTTCCTGCGTCTTCTTCCCTGTAGATGGCAGTGGAAAGACTATTTCTCTCTACCGCTTTGTTCCTTGAGAGGTGAGTGTAAGACACTTACACATATATCTCAAAAGGCGTCATGCTTCCCGCACCGAGAGGTGAGCACGAAATCGTGTTGGACGTGGCCTTGTTTCTCTGAGTTCAGTGGAAGGCGCTGCTGAGGCTAGCTCACGTACCTTTGAAGGCCCTTCCAACTTCATGACACAAGACTTTCGTGGAGAGGGACCCTCCACACACCGTGTTCCTCACTGTAGTGTATCGCGCTTTCCGTCTCTTTTCTCTCGCCCTAAGCTTTAACAAGGTGCTTCCATCCGTACGGAAAGGGCTGGTCGTCGACGGACGGCAACCCTCTAGATTTGTTCTTAGAGTCAAACACCCGTAGGCAAGCCTCCTTACGCTTCCTCACATCATACCTCTCCATACTCATCCTTCTTCATGGAACGAACAGTAGACACATTCGAAACGGACGGCCGACTCTAGGGTACGTCCCTCATGCCTCCACACCCACGACGGAAAACACTTTTATCTTCCTGAAACAATATGATAGCTGAGGGCAGACTTCTTCACAAGGGGTTCGTCAAGCACCGTCACAGGGCACGGCACCTTCTTTATGCCTTCACACGTTCATGCCAGAAGGCCGCTCATACGCAGGTGGTGTATGGCTTTCCAGGACTTCCTTCTCACACTTAAAGGCATGACCTGTTCCCTCTGCTGTCTCTCATACTCTTTGAAAACGTTCCTCGCGGAACAAGATTGGAATGGCGAGGGACCATCTACCCTAAGTATGTCTGTGCCACAGGCACGGGGCACATTCCTCGCGCTGCCACACTGACGTTGGAATAGACGAGCATTTTCAGGGAAGGTGTTAGTAGAAACACGGTTTCTCTGCAGTGGTGTTTCTTCAGACTGAAGTGCACGCCGCCTGTTTCGGATTCAACACATACCTGTTGTGACTATGTTCTCCCCGTGACGCCAGAGGTCAGCTCGAAGTCGCCTTCGACACAGACTTGTTTCGCGCCGTTTAGTCTGTGGCTTTCCTTTGGCGAACTCACGTACATTTGGAAAACCCTTCTAGCGTCGTGACCCATGGTGTCCATTGAGCGAAGCCCTCCGTACCACGTTGTTCCACGAGGAAGGCCTATCGGGCTTTTCCTCTGCTTCCTTTCATACTTGGCGTAAAGCCGCTTCGATCCTTCGGAAGGGAGAAGGGAGTCGAAGGACCGCTCCTCCGCAGCATTGCTTTTGAGACCTAAGTGTAGAGCTCGTTCCTTACGCTTCCTCCGATTTCCAGACACACACCTCTCTAGGGGACAACTTGTTCGTTGGTGGTCACATTCGACGCACATTTTTCCTCACAATTCCGCGGATGGCATTTTCCTGACGCTTTCACACGAAGTCCTGAAAACGCTTGTCTCTCCCTGAAACAAGATCTGAGTTGAGAGAAGCTTGAGACACAACTCCTTTCTCAAACAGTGGAATATGGCACAGTAGTTGTGCCTTCACTTTTAACGGTGGAAAGTTCTTCCATCTCTTCCCTGTAGGTGGTAGTGGAAAGACTGTTTCCCTACACTTTTCGTTTCTTGAGAGGCGAGTGTAAGACACTTACCTTCTATAGCAACACACACATACCTCCAAAGGCTTCTTTCTTCAAGAACCCAGATGTTAGCGCGAAAGCCTGATGGACATGGCCTCGTTTCTCAGAATTCAGTGTAAGGCTACTACCACTGAGGCTAGCCCGCGTACATTGGAAGACCCATCCACCTCCACGACACAGGACTTAATGGAGAGAAACCCTCCGCCCAACGTGTTCCTCCCTGGACGGTATCGCGCGTTCCATCTCTTTCCTTTCACACCCGGTTTAACAAGCCGCTTCCATCCTTACGAAAAGAGACGGTAGTCGAAGGACGCCAACCCTCGAGATTTGTTCTTAGAGGGAAACAGGCGTATGCCATCTTCCTTGTGCTTCCGCACATCATACATTTCCATACACATCTTTCTTCATGTCACGACGGTAGGCACATTCGAAACGGAGAGCTAAGTCTAGTCTATGTCCCTTACGCCTTCACACCCAATACGGAAAACACTTTCCTCTTTCCTGAAACGATATGATAGTTGAGGGAAGCCTTCTTCACAAGTGGTTTCTCAAGCACCGTCCGTCACAGGGCACATTCTAGATGCTTTCACCATTTCATGCTAAGTGCTTCTCACCCTTACGTGTATGGCTTTCCTGACGGATTTCCTTCTCACCCTTGAAGCCGTGACCTTTTCCATCTGCTCTCTCATACTCTTGGAAACACTTCCCACGGAACAGGATTTGAATTGCGACAGACATTCTACACTAATTACTTCTGTAGCACAGGCATGGGGCACATTCCTTGCGATTTCACCCTTACATGGGAAAAGTCTACCATGTTCAGGGAAGATGTTAGTGAGTAGTTCGTTTCTCGGCAGGGGTGTTTCTTCAGACTGAAGAGTACTTCCTTTGTTTAGGATTCGACACGTACATTTTGTGGCTCTGGATTCCTCGGGAACCCAGATGGAAGCTCGAAGTCGCGTTTGACACAGACTTGGTTCGCAGAGATTAGTGTATGCCTTTCCTTGGGCGAAGTCACATCCTTTTGAAAACCCTTCTATCTTCGTGACACATGGTGTTCGTTGAGGAAAGCCCCCCCAGAAGAAGTTGTTCCGCGAGTATGGTGTATCACTCTTCCTTCCCCTCCGTTTTCTTTCGCACTTTGCTTCAAGCCGCTTCGTCCCTCAGCAAAGCCGATGGCAGTCGAAGGACCGCCCCTCCACAGCAGCGTTGTTTCTTAGACTTAAGTGTATAGCACGTCCCTTACGCTTCCTCCCCTTTCCAGACACACACCTCTCTAGGGGACAACTAGTGTGTTGGTTGTCCCATTCGACCCCCATTTTTCTTCACAAATCAGCGTGTGGCATCTTCCTTGCGCTTTCAAACAAAGTACTGACAACGCTTCTATCTTCCCGAAACAAGATCTGAGTTGGGAGAAGCTTTCGACCCAAGTTCGTTCTCAAGCAGTGGTATATGGCACAGTAGTTGTGCCTTCGCTTTTAACGTTGGAAATTTCCTGCGTCTTCTTCCCTGTAGATGGCAGTGGAAAGACTATTTCTCTCTACCGCTTTGTTCCTTGAGAGGTGAGTGTAAGACACTTACACATATATCTCAAAAGGCGTCATGCTTCCCGCACCGAGAGGTGAGCACGAAATCGTGTTGGACGTGGCCTTGTTTCTCTGAGTTCAGTGGAAGGCGCTGCTGAGGCTAGCTCACGTACCTTTGAAGGCCCTTCCAACTTCATGACACAAGACTTTCGTGGAGAGGGACCCTCCACACACCGTGTTCCTCACTGTAGTGTATCGCGCTTTCCGTCTCTTTTCTCTCGCCCTAAGCTTTAACAAGGTGCTTCCATCCGTACGGAAAGGGCTGGTCGTCGACGGACGGCAACCCTCTAGATTTGTTCTTAGAGTCAAACACCCGTAGGCAAGCCTCCTTACGCTTCCTCACATCATACCTCTCCATACTCATCCTTCTTCATGGAACGAACAGTAGACACATTCGAAACGGACGGCCGACTCTAGGGTACGTCCCTCATGCCTCCACACCCACGACGGAAAACACTTTTATCTTCCTGAAACAATATGATAGCTGAGGGCAGACTTCTTCACAAGGGGTTCGTCAAGCACCGTCACAGGGCACGGCACCTTCTTTATGCCTTCACACGTTCATGCCAGAAGGCCGCTCATACGCAGGTGGTGTATGGCTTTCCAGGACTTCCTTCTCACACTTAAAGGCATGACCTGTTCCCTCTGCTGTCTCTCATACTCTTTGAAAACGTTCCTCGCGGAACAAGATTGGAATGGCGAGGGACCATCTACCCTAAGTATGTCTGTGCCACAGGCACGGGGCACATTCCTCGCGCTGCCACACTGACGTTGGAATAGACGAGCATTTTCAGGGAAGGTGTTAGTAGAAACACGGTTTCTCTGCAGTGGTGTTTCTTCAGACTGAAGTGCACGCCGCCTGTTTCGGATTCAACACATACCTGTTGTGACTATGTTCTCCCCGTGACGCCAGAGGTCAGCTCGAAGTCGCCTTCGACACAGACTTGTTTCGCGCCGTTTCGTCTGTGGCTTTCCTTTGGCGAACTCACGTACATTTGGAAAACCCTTCTAGCGTCGTGACCCATGGTGTCCATTGAGCGAAGCCCTCCGTACCACGTTGTTCCACGAGGAAGGCCTATCGGGCTTTTCCTCTGCTTCCTTTCATACTTGGCGTAAAGCCGCTTCGATCCTTCGGAAGGGAGAAGGGAGTCGAAGGACCGCTCCTCCGCAGCATTGCTTTTGAGACCTAAGTGTAGAGCTCGTTCCTTACGCTTCCTCCGATTTCCAGACACACACCTCTCTAGGGGACAACTTGTTCGTTGGTGGTCACATTCGACGCACATTTTTCCTCACAATTCCGCGGATGGCATTTTCCTGACGCTTTCACACGAAGTCCTGAAAACGCTTGTCTCTCCCTGAAACAAGATCTGAGTTGAGAGAAGCTTGAGACACAACTCCTTTCTCAAACAGTGGAATATGGCACAGTAGTTGTGCCTTCACTTTTAACGGTGGAAAGTTCTTCCATCTCTTCCCTGTAGGTGGTAGTGGAAAGACTGTTTCCCTACACTTTTCGTTTCTTGAGAGGCGAGTGTAAGACACTTACCTTCTATAGCAACACACACATACCTCCAAAGGCTTCTTTCTTCAAGAACCCAGATGTTAGCACGAAAGCCTGATGGACATGGCCTCGTTTCTCAGAATTCAGTGTAAGGCTACTACCACTGAGGCTAGCCCGCGTACATTGGAAGACCCATCCACCTCCACGACACAGGACTTAATGGAGAGAAACCCTCCGCCCAACGTGTTCCTCCCTGGACGGTATCGCGCGTTCCATCTCTTTCCTTTCACACCCGGTTTAACAAGCCGCTTCCATCCTTACGAAAAGAGACGGTAGTCGAAGGACGCCAACCCTCGAGATTTGTTCTTAGAGGGAAACAGGCGTATGCCATCTTCCTTGTGCTTCCGCACATCATACATTTCCATACACATCTTTCTTCATGTCACGACGGTAGGCACATTCGAAACGGAGAGCTAAGTCTAGTCTATGTCCCTTACGCCTTCACACCCAATACGGAAAACACTTTCCTCTTTCCTGAAACGATATGATAGTTGAGGGAAGCCTTCTTCACAAGTGGTTTCTCAAGCACCGTCCGTCACAGGGCACATTCTAGATGCTTTCACCATTTCATGCTAAGTGCTTCTCACCCTTACGTGTATGGCTTTCCTGACGGATTTCCTTCTCACCCTTGAAGCCGTGACCTTTTCCATCTGCTCTCTCATACTCTTGGAAACACTTCCCACGGAACAGGATTTGAATTGCGACAGACATTCTACACTAATTACTTCTGTAGCACAGGCATGGGGCACATTCCTTGCGATTTCACCCTTACATGGGAAAAGTCTACCATGTTCAGGGAAGATGTTAGTGAGTAGTTCGTTTCTCGGCAGGGGTGTTTCTTCAGACTGAAGAGTACTTCCTTTGTTTAGGATTCGACACGTACATTTTGTGACTCTGGATTCCTCGGGAACCCAGATGGAAGCTCGAAGTCGCGTTTGACACAGACTTGGTTCGCAGAGATTAGTGTATGCCTTTCCTTGGGCGAAGTCACATCCTTTTGAAAACCCTTCTATCTTCGTGACACATGGTGTTCGTTGAGGAAAGCCCCCCCAGAAGAAGTTGTTCCGCGAGTATGGTGTATCACTCTTCCTTCCCCTCCGTTTTCTTTCGCACTTTGCTTCAAGCCGCTTCGTCCCTCAGCAAAGCCGATGGCAGTCGAAGGACCGCCCCTCCACAGCAGCGTTGTTTCTTAGACTTAAGTGTATAGCACGTCCCTTACGCTTCCTCCCCTTTCCAGACACACACCTCTCTAGGGGACAACTAGTGTGTTGGTTGTCCCATTCGACCCCCATTTTTCTTCACAAATCAGCGTGTGGCATCTTCCTTGCGCTTTCAAACAAAGTACTGACAACGCTTCTATCTTCCCGAAACAAGATCTGAGTTGGGAGAAGCTTTCGACCCAAGTTCGTTCTCAAGCAGTGGTATATGGCACAGTAGTTGTGCCTTCGCTTTTAACGTTGGAAATTTCCTGCGTCTTCTTCCCTGTAGATGGCAGTGGAAAGACTATTTCTCTCTACCGCTTTGTTCCTTGAGAGGTGAGTGTAAGACACTTACACATATATCTCAAAAGGCGTCATGCTTCCCGCACCGAGAGGTGAGCACGAAATCGTGTTGGACGTGGCCTTGTTTCTCTGAGTTCAGTGGAAGGCGCTGCTGAGGCTAGCTCACGTACCTTTGAAGGCCCTTCCAACTTCATGACACAAGACTTTCGTGGAGAGGGACCCTCCACACACCGTGTTCCTCACTGTAGTGTATCGCGCTTTCCGTCTCTTTTCTCTCGCCCTAAGCTTTAACAAGGTGCTTCCATCCGTACGGAAAGGGCTGGTCGTCGACGGACGGCAACCCTCTAGATTTGTTCTTAGAGTCAAACACCCGTAGGCAAGCCTCCTTACGCTTCCTCACATCATACCTCTCCATACTCATCCTTCTTCATGGAACGAACAGTAGACACATTCGAAACGGACGGCCGACTCTAGGGTACGTCCCTCATGCCTCCACACCCACGACGGAAAACACTTTTATCTTCCTGAAACAATATGATAGCTGAGGGCAGACTTCTTCACAAGGGGTTCGTCAAGCACCGTCACAGGGCACGGCACCTTCTTTATGCCTTCACACGTTCATGCCAGAAGGCCGCTCATACGCAGGTGGTGTATGGCTTTCCAGGACTTCCTTCTCACACTTAAAGGCATGACCTGTTCCCTCTGCTGTCTCTCATACTCTTTGAAAACGTTCCTCGCGGAACAAGATTGGAATGGCGAGGGACCATCTACCCTAAGTATGTCTGTGCCACAGGCACGGGGCACATTCCTCGCGCTGCCACACTGACGTTGGAATAGACGAGCATTTTCAGGGAAGGTGTTAGTAGAAACACGGTTTCTCTGCAGTGGTGTTTCTTCAGACTGAAGTGCACGCCGCCTGTTTCGGATTCAACACATACCTGTTGTGACTATGTTCTCCCCGTGACGCCAGAGGTCAGCTCGAAGTCGCCTTCGACACAGACTTGTTTCGCGCCGTTTAGTCTGTGGCTTTCCTTTGGCGAACTCACGTACATTTGGAAAACCCTTCTAGCGTCGTGACCCATGGTGTCCATTGAGCGAAGCCCTCCGTACCACGTTGTTCCACGAGGAAGGCCTATCGGGCTTTTCCTCTGCTTCCTTTCATACTTGGCGTAAAGCCGCTTCGATCCTTCGGAAGGGAGAAGGGAGTCGAAGGACCGCTCCTCCGCAGCATTGCTTTTGAGACCTAAGTGTAGAGCTCGTTCCTTACGCTTCCTCCGATTTCCAGACACACACCTCTCCAGGGGACAACTTGTTCGTTGGTGGTCACATTCGACGCACATTTTTCCTCACAATTCCGCGGATGGCATTTTCCTGACGCTTTCACACGAAGTCCTGAAAACGCTTGTCTCTCCCTGAAACAAGATCTGAGTTGAGAGAAGCTTGAGACACAACTCCTTTCTCAAACAGTGGAATATGGCACAGTAGTTGTGCCTTCACTTTTAACGGTGGAAAGTTCTTCCATCTCTTCCCTGTAGGTGGTAGTGGAAAGACTGTTTCCCTACACTTTTCGTTTCTTGAGAGGCGAGTGTAAGACACTTACCTTCTATAGCAACACACACATACCTCCAAAGGCTTCTTTCTTCAAGAACCCAGATGTTAGCGCGAAAGCCTGATGGACATGGCCTCGTTTCTCAGAATTCAGTGTAAGGCTACTACCACTGAGGCTAGCCCGCGTACATTGGAAGACCCATCCACCTCCACGACACAGGACTTAATGGAGAGAAACCCTCCGCCCAACGTGTTCCTCCCTGGACGGTATCGCGCGTTCCATCTCTTTCCTTTCACACCCGGTTTAACAAGCCGCTTCCATCCTTACGAAAAGAGACGGTAGTCGAAGGACGCCAACCCTCGAGATTTGTTCTTAGAGGGAAACAGGCGTATGCCATCTTCCTTGTGCTTCCGCACATCATACATTTCCATACACATCTTTCTTCATGTCACGACGGTAGGCACATTCGAAACGGAGAGCTAAGTCTAGTCTATGTCCCTTACGCCTTCACACCCAATACGGAAAACACTTTCCTCTTTCCTGAAACGATATGATAGTTGAGGGAAGCCTTCTTCACAAGTGGTTTCTCAAGCACCGTCCGTCACAGGGCACATTCTAGATGCTTTCACCATTTCATGCTAAGTGCTTCTCACCCTTACGTGTATGGCTTTCCTGACGGATTTCCTTCTCACCCTTGAAGCCGTGACCTTTTCCATCTGCTCTCTCATACTCTTGGAAACACTTCCCACGGAACAGGATTTGAATTGCGACAGACATTCTACACTAATTACTTCTGTAGCACAGGCATGGGGCACATTCCTTGCGATTTCACCCTTACATGGGAAAAGTCTACCATGTTCAGGGAAGATGTTAGTGAGTAGTTCGTTTCTCGGCAGGGGTGTTTCTTCAGACTGAAGAGTACTTCCTTTGTTTAGGATTCGACACGTACATTTTGTGACTCTGGATTCCTCGGGAACCCAGATGGAAGCTCGAAGTCGCGTTTGACACAGACTTGGTTCGCAGAGATTAGTGTATGCCTTTCCTTGGGCGAAGTCACATCCTTTTGAAAACCCTTCTATCTTCGTGACACATGGTGTTCGTTGAGGAAAGCCCCCCCAGAAGAAGTTGTTCCGCGAGTATGGTGTATCACTCTTCCTTCCCCTCCGTTTTCTTTCGCACTTTGCTTCAAGCCGCTTCGTCCCTCAGCAAAGCCGATGGCAGTCGAAGGACCGCCCCTCCACAGCAGCGTTGTTTCTTAGACTTAAGTGTATAGCACGTCCCTTACGCTTCCTCCCCTTTCCAGACACACACCTCTCTAGGGGACAACTAGTGTGTTGGTTGTCCCATTCGACCCCCATTTTTCTTCACAAATCAGCGTGTGGCATCTTCCTTGCGCTTTCAAACAAAGTACTGACAACGCTTCTATCTTCCCGAAACAAGATCTGAGTTGGGAGAAGCTTTCGACCCAAGTTCGTTCTCAAGCAGTGGTATATGGCACAGTAGTTGTGCCTTCGCTTTTAACGTTGGAAATTTCCTGCGTCTTCTTCCCTGTAGATGGCAGTGGAAAGACTATTTCTCTCTACCGCTTTGTTCCTTGAGAGGTGAGTGTAAGACACTTACACATATATCTCAAAAGGCGTCATGCTTCCCGCACCGAGAGGTGAGCACGAAATCGTGTTGGACGTGGCCTTGTTTCTCTGAGTTCAGTGGAAGGCGCTGCTGAGGCTAGCTCACGTACCTTTGAAGGCCCTTCCAACTTCATGACACAAGACTTTCGTGGAGAGGGACCCTCCACACACCGTGTTCCTCACTGTAGTGTATCGCGCTTTCCGTCTCTTTTCTCTCGCCCTAAGCTTTAACAAGGTGCTTCCATCCGTACGGAAAGGGCTGGTCGTCGACGGACGGCAACCCTCTAGATTTGTTCTTAGAGTCAAACACCCGTAGGCAAGCCTCCTTACGCTTCCTCACATCATACCTCTCCATACTCATCCTTCTTCATGGAACGAACAGTAGACACATTCGAAACGGACGGCCGACTCTAGGGTACGTCCCTCATGCCTCCACACCCACGACGGAAAACACTTTTATCTTCCTGAAACAATATGATAGCTGAGGGCAGACTTCTTCACAAGGGGTTCGTCAAGCACCGTCACAGGGCACGGCACCTTCTTTATGCCTTCACACGTTCATGCCAGAAGGCCGCTCATACGCAGGTGGTGTATGGCTTTCCAGGACTTCCTTCTCACACTTAAAGGCATGACCTGTTCCCTCTGCTGTCTCTCATACTCTTTGAAAACGTTCCTCGCGGAACAAGATTGGAATGGCGAGGGACCATCTACCCTAAGTATGTCTGTGCCACAGGCACGGGGCACATTCCTCGCGCTGCCACACTGACGTTGGAATAGACGAGCATTTTCAGGGAAGGTGTTAGTAGAAACACGGTTTCTCTGCAGTGGTGTTTCTTCAGACTGAAGTGCACGCCGCCTGTTTCGGATTCAACACATACCTGTTGTGACTATGTTCTCCCCGTGACGCCAGAGGTCAGCTCGAAGTCGCCTTCGACACAGACTTGTTTCGCGCCGTTTCGTCTGTGGCTTTCCTTTGGCGAACTCACGTACATTTGGAAAACCCTTCTAGCGTCGTGACCCATGGTGTCCATTGAGCGAAGCCCTCCGTACCACGTTGTTCCACGAGGAAGGCCTATCGGGCTTTTCCTCTGCTTCCTTTCATACTTGGCGTAAAGCCGCTTCGATCCTTCGGAAGGGAGAAGGGAGTCGAAGGACCGCTCCTCCGCAGCATTGCTTTTGAGACCTAAGTGTAGAGCTCGTTCCTTACGCTTCCTCCGATTTCCAGACACACACCTCTCTAGGGGACAACTTGTTCGTTGGTGGTCACATTCGACGCACATTTTTCCTCACAATTCCGCGGATGGCATTTTCCTGACGCTTTCACACGAAGTCCTGAAAACGCTTGTCTCTCCCTGAAACAAGATCTGAGTTGAGAGAAGCTTGAGACACAACTCCTTTCTCAAACAGTGGAATATGGCACAGTAGTTGTGCCTTCACTTTTAACGGTGGAAAGTTCTTCCATCTCTTCCCTGTAGGTGGTAGTGGAAAGACTGTTTCCCTACACTTTTCGTTTCTTGAGAGGCGAGTGTAAGACACTTACCTTCTATAGCAACACACACATACCTCCAAAGGCTTCTTTCTTCAAGAACCCAGATGTTAGCACGAAAGCCTGATGGACATGGCCTCGTTTCTCAGAATTCAGTGTAAGGCTACTACCACTGAGGCTAGCCCGCGTACATTGGAAGACCCATCCACCTCCACGACACAGGACTTAATGGAGAGAAACCCTCCGCCCAACGTGTTCCTCCCTGGACGGTATCGCGCGTTCCATCTCTTTCCTTTCACACCCGGTTTAACAAGCCGCTTCCATCCTTACGAAAAGAGACGGTAGTCGAAGGACGCCAACCCTCGAGATTTGTTCTTAGAGGGAAACAGGCGTATGCCATCTTCCTTGTGCTTCCGCACATCATACATTTCCATACACATCTTTCTTCATGTCACGACGGTAGGCACATTCGAAACGGAGAGCTAAGTCTAGTCTATGTCCCTTACGCCTTCACACCCAATACGGAAAACACTTTCCTCTTTCCTGAAACGATATGATAGTTGAGGGAAGCCTTCTTCACAAGTGGTTTCTCAAGCACCGTCCGTCACAGGGCACATTCTAGATGCTTTCACCATTTCATGCTAAGTGCTTCTCACCCTTACGTGTATGGCTTTCCTGACGGATTTCCTTCTCACCCTTGAAGCCGTGACCTTTTCCATCTGCTCTCTCATACTCTTGGAAACACTTCCCACGGAACAGGATTTGAATTGCGACAGACATTCTACACTAATTACTTCTGTAGCACAGGCATGGGGCACATTCCTTGCGATTTCACCCTTACATGGGAAAAGTCTACCATGTTCAGGGAAGATGTTAGTGAGTAGTTCGTTTCTCGGCAGGGGTGTTTCTTCAGACTGAAGAGTACTTCCTTTGTTTAGGATTCGACACGTACATTTTGTGACTCTGGATTCCTCGGGAACCCAGATGGAAGCTCGAAGTCGCGTTTGACACAGACTTGGTTCGCAGAGATTAGTGTATGCCTTTCCTTGGGCGATGTCACATCCTTTTGAAAACCCTTCTATCTTCGTGACACATGGTGTTCGTTGAGGAAAGCCCCCCCAGAAGAAGTTGTTCCGCGAGTATGGTGTATCACTCTTCCTTCCCCTCCGTTTTCTTTCGCACTTTGCTTCAAGCCGCTTCGTCCCTCAGCAAAGCCGATGGCAGTCGAAGGACCGCCCCTCCACAGCAGCGTTGTTTCTTAGACTTAAGTGTATAGCACGTCCCTTACGCTTCCTCCCCTTTCCAGACACACACCTCTCTAGGGGACAACTAGTGTGTTGGTTGTCCCATTCGACCCCCATTTTTCTTCACAAATCAGCGTGTGGCATCTTCCTTGCGCTTTCAAACAAAGTACTGACAACGCTTCTATCTTCCCGAAACAAGATCTGAGTTGGGAGAAGCTTTCGACCCAAGTTCGTTCTCAAGCAGTGGTATATGGCACAGTAGTTGTGCCTTCGCTTTTAACGTTGGAAATTTCCTGCGTCTTCTTCCCTGTAGATGGCAGTGGAAAGACTATTTCTCTCTACCGCTTTGTTCCTTGAGAGGTGAGTGTAAGACACTTACACATATATCTCAAAAGGCGTCATGCTTCCCGCACCGAGAGGTGAGCACGAAATCGTGTTGGACGTGGCCTTGTTTCTCTGAGTTCAGTGGAAGGCGCTGCTGAGGCTAGCTCACGTACCTTTGAAGGCCCTTCCAACTTCATGACACAAGACTTTCGTGGAGAGGGACCCTCCACACACCGTGTTCCTCACTGTAGTGTATCGCGCTTTCCGTCTCTTTTCTCTCGCCCTAAGCTTTAACAAGGTGCTTCCATCCGTACGGAAAGGGCTGGTCGTCGACGGACGGCAACCCTCTAGATTTGTTCTTAGAGTCAAACACCCGTAGGCAAGCCTCCTTACGCTTCCTCACATCATACCTCTCCATACTCATCCTTCTTCATGGAACGAACAGTAGACACATTCGAAACGGACGGCCGACTCTAGGGTACGTCCCTCATGCCTCCACACCCACGACGGAAAACACTTTTATCTTCCTGAAACAATATGATAGCTGAGGGCAGACTTCTTCACAAGGGGTTCGTCAAGCACCGTCACAGGGCACGGCACCTTCTTTATGCCTTCACACGTTCATGCCAGAAGGCCGCTCATACGCAGGTGGTGTATGGCTTTCCAGGACTTCCTTCTCACACTTAAAGGCATGACCTGTTCCCTCTGCTGTCTCTCATACTCTTTGAAAACGTTCCTCGCGGAACAAGATTGGAATGGCGAGGGAACATCTACCCTAAGTATGTCTGTGCCACAGGCACGGGGCACATTCCTCGCGCTGCCACACTGACGTTGGAATAGACGAGCATTTTCAGGGAAGGTGTTAGTAGAAACACGGTTTCTCTGCAGTGGTGTTTCTTCAGACTGAAGTGCACGCCGCCTGTTTCGGATTCAACACATACCTGTTGTGACTATGTTCTCCCCGTGACGCCAGAGGTCAGCTCGAAGTCGCCTTCGACACAGACTTGTTTCGCGCCGTTTCGTCTGTGGCTTTCCTTTGGCGAACTCACGTACATTTGGAAAACCCTTCTAGCGTCGTGACCCATGGTGTCCATTGAGCGAAGCCCTCCGTACCACGTTGTTCCACGAGGAAGGCCTATCGGGCTTTTCCTCTGCTTCCTTTCATACTTGGCGTAAAGCCGCTTCGATCCTTCGGAAGGGAGAAGGGAGTCGAAGGACCGCTCCTCCGCAGCATTGCTTTTGAGACCTAAGTGTAGAGCTCGTTCCTTACGCTTCCTCCGATTTCCAGACACACACCTCTCCAGGGGACAACTTGTTCGTTGGTGGTCACATTCGACGCACATTTTTCCTCACAATTCCGCGGATGGCATTTTCCTGACGCTTTCACACGAAGTCCTGAAAACGCTTGTCTCTCCCTGAAACAAGATCTGAGTTGAGAGAAGCTTGAGACACAACTCCTTTCTCAAACAGTGGAATATGGCACAGTAGTTGTGCCTTCACTTTTAACGGTGGAAAGTTCTTCCATCTCTTCCCTGTAGGTGGTAGTGGAAAGACTGTTTCCCTACACTTTTCGTTTCTTGAGAGGCGAGTGTAAGACACTTACCTTCTATAGCAACACACACATACCTCCAAAGGCTTCTTTCTTCAAGAACCCAGATGTTAGCGCGAAAGCCTGATGGACATGGCCTCGTTTCTCAGAATTCAGTGTAAGGCTACTACCACTGAGGCTAGCCCGCGTACATTGGAAGACCCATCCACCTCCACGACACAGGACTTAATGGAGAGAAACCCTCCGCCCAACGTGTTCCTCCCTGGACGGTATCGCGCGTTCCATCTCTTTCCTTTCACACCCGGTTTAACAAGCCGCTTCCATCCTTACGAAAAGAGACGGTAGTCGAAGGACGCCAACCCTCGAGATTTGTTCTTAGAGGGAAACAGGCGTATGCCATCTTCCTTGTGCTTCCGCACATCATACATTTCCATACACATCTTTCTTCATGTCACGACGGTAGGCACATTCGAAACGGAGAGCTAAGTCTAGTCTATGTCCCTTACGCCTTCACACCCAATACGGAAAACACTTTCCTCTTTCCTGAAACGATATGATAGTTGAGGGAAGCCTTCTTCACAAGTGGTTTCTCAAGCACCGTCCGTCACAGGGCACATTCTAGATGCTTTCACCATTTCATGCTAAGTGCTTCTCACCCTTACGTGTATGGCTTTCCTGACGGATTTCCTTCTCACCCTTGAAGCCGTGACCTTTTCCATCTGCTCTCTCATACTCTTGGAAACACTTCCCACGGAACAGGATTTGAATTGCGACAGACATTCTACACTAATTACTTCTGTAGCACAGGCATGGGGCACATTCCTTGCGATTTCACCCTTACATGGGAAAAGTCTACCATGTTCAGGGAAGATGTTAGTGAGTAGTTCGTTTCTCGGCAGGGGTGTTTCTTCAGACTGAAGAGTACTTCCTTTGTTTAGGATTCGACACGTACATTTTGTGACTCTGGATTCCTCGGGAACCCAGATGGAAGCTCGAAGTCGCGTTTGACACAGACTTGGTTCGCAGAGATTAGTGTATGCCTTTCCTTGGGCGAAGTCACATCCTTTTGAAAACCCTTCTATCTTCGTGACACATGGTGTTCGTTGAGGAAAGCCCCCCCAGAAGAAGTTGTTCCGCGAGTATGGTGTATCACTCTTCCTTCCCCTCCGTTTTCTTTCGCACTTTGCTTCAAGCCGCTTCGTCCCTCAGCAAAGCCGATGGCAGTCGAAGGACCGCCCCTCCACAGCAGCGTTGTTTCTTAGACTTAAGTGTATAGCACGTCCCTTACGCTTCCTCCCCTTTCCAGACACACACCTCTCTAGGGGACAACTAGTGTGTTGGTTGTCCCATTCGACCCCCATTTTTCTTCACAAATCAGCGTGTGGCATCTTCCTTGCGCTTTCAAACAAAGTACTGACAACGCTTCTATCTTCCCGAAACAAGATCTGAGTTGGGAGAAGCTTTCGACCCAAGTTCGTTCTCAAGCAGTGGTATATGGCACAGTAGTTGTGCCTTCGCTTTTAACGTTGGAAATTTCCTGCGTCTTCTTCCCTGTAGATGGCAGTGGAAAGACTATTTCTCTCTACCGCTTTGTTCCTTGAGAGGTGAGTGTAAGACACTTACACATATATCTCAAAAGGCGTCATGCTTCCCGCACCGAGAGGTGAGCACGAAATCGTGTTGGACGTGGCCTTGTTTCTCTGAGTTCAGTGGAAGGCGCTGCTGAGGCTAGCTCACGTACCTTTGAAGGCCCTTCCAACTTCATGACACAAGACTTTCGTGGAGAGGGACCCCCCACACACCGTGTTCCTCACTGTAGTGTATCGCGCTTTCCGTCTCTTTTCTCTCGCCCTAAGCTTTAACAAGGTGCTTCCATCCGTACGGAAAGGGGTGGTCGTCGACGGACGGCAACCCTCTAGATTTGTTCTTAGAGTCAAACACCCGTAGGCAAGCCTCCTTACGCTTCCTCACATCATACCTCTCCATACTCATCCTTCTTCATGGAACGAACAGTAGACACATTCGAAACGGACGGCCGACTCTAGGGTACGTCCCTCATGCCTCCACACCCACGACGGAAAACACTTTTATCTTCCTGAAACAATATGATAGCTGAGGGCAGACTTCTTCACAAGGGGTTCGTCAAGCACCGTCACAGGGCACGGCACCTTCTTTATGCCTTCACACGTTCATGCCAGAAGGCCGCTCATACGCAGGTGGTGTATGGCTTTCCAGGACTTCCTTCTCACACTTAAAGGCATGACCTGTTCCCTCTGCTGTCTCTCATACTCTTTGAAAACGTTCCTCGCGGAACAAGATTGGAATGGCGAGGGACCATCTACCCTAAGTATGTCTGTGCCACAGGCACGGGGCACATTCCTCGCGCTGCCACACTGACGTTGGAATAGACGAGCATTTTCAGGGAAGGTGTTAGTAGAAACACGGTTTCTCTGCAGTGGTGTTTCTTCAGACTGAAGTGCACGCCGCCTGTTTCGGATTCAACACATACCTGTTGTGACTATGTTCTCCCCGTGACGCCAGAGGTCAGCTCGAAGTCGCCTTCGACACAGACTTGTTTCGCGCCGTTTCGTCTGTGGCTTTCCTTTGGCGAACTCACGTACATTTGGAAAACCCTTCTAGCGTCGTGACCCATGGTGTCCATTGAGCGAAGCCCTCCGTACCACGTTGTTCCACGAGGAAGGCCTATCGGGCTTTTCCTCTGCTTCCTTTCATACTTGGCGTAAAGCCGCTTCGATCCTTCGGAAGGGAGAAGGGAGTCGAAGGACCGCTCCTCCGCAGCATTGCTTTTGAGACCTAAGTGTAGAGCTCGTTCCTTACGCTTCCTCCGATTTCCAGACACACACCTCTCCAGGGGACAACTTGTTCGTTGGTGGTCACATTCGACGCACATTTTTCCTCACAATTCCGCGGATGGCATTTTCCTGACGCTTTCACACGAAGTCCTGAAAACGCTTGTCTCTCCCTGAAACAAGATCTGAGTTGAGAGAAGCTTGAGACACAACTCCTTTCTCAAACAGTGGAATATGGCACAGTAGTTGTGCCTTCACTTTTAACGGTGGAAAGTTCTTCCATCTCTTCCCTGTAGGTGGTAGTGGAAAGACTGTTTCCCTACACTTTTCGTTTCTTGAGAGGCGAGTGTAAGACACTTACCTTCTATAGCAACACACACATACCTCCAAAGGCTTCTTTCTTCAAGAACCCAGATGTTAGCACGAAAGCCTGATGGACATGGCCTCGTTTCTCAGAATTCAGTGTAAGGCTACTACCACTGAGGCTAGCCCGCGTACATTGGAAGACCCATCCACCTCCACGACACAGGACTTAATGGAGAGAAACCCTCCGCCCAACGTGTTCCTCCCTGGACGGTATCGCGCGTTCCATCTCTTTCCTTTCACACCCGGTTTAACAAGCCGCTTCCATCCTTACGAAAAGAGACGGTAGTCGAAGGACGCCAACCCTCGAGATTTGTTCTTAGAGGGAAACAGGCGTATGCCATCTTCCTTGTGCTTCCGCACATCATACATTTCCATACACATCTTTCTTCATGTCACGACGGTAGGCACATTCGAAACGGAGAGCTAAGTCTAGTCTATGTCCCTTACGCCTTCACACCCAATACGGAAAACACTTTCCTCTTTCCTGAAACGATATGATAGTTGAGGGAAGCCTTCTTCACAAGTGGTTTCTCAAGCACCGTCCGTCACAGGGCACATTCTAGATGCTTTCACCATTTCATGCTAAGTGCTTCTCACCCTTACGTGTATGGCTTTCCTGACGGATTTCCTTCTCACCCTTGAAGCCGTGACCTTTTCCATCTGCTCTCTCATACTCTTGGAAACACTTCCCACGGAACAGGATTTGAATTGCGACAGACATTCTACACTAATTACTTCTGTAGCACAGGCATGGGGCACATTCCTTGCGATTTCACCCTTACATGGGAAAAGTCTACCATGTTCAGGGAAGATGTTAGTGAGTAGTTCGTTTCTCGGCAGGGGTGTTTCTTCAGACTGAAGAGTACTTCCTTTGTTTAGGATTCGACACGTACATTTTGTGACTCTGGATTCCTCGGGAACCCAGATGGAAGCTCGAAGTCGCGTTTGACACAGACTTGGTTCGCAGAGATTAGTGTATGCCTTTCCTTGGGCGATGTCACATCCTTTTGAAAACCCTTCTATCTTCGTGACACATGGTGTTCGTTGAGGAAAGCCCCCCCAGAAGAAGTTGTTCCGCGAGTATGGTGTATCACTCTTCCTTCCCCTCCGTTTTCTTTCGCACTTTGCTTCAAGCCGCTTCGTCCCTCAGCAAAGCCGATGGCAGTCGAAGGACCGCCCCTCCACAGCAGCGTTGTTTCTTAGACTTAAGTGTATAGCACGTCCCTTACGCTTCCTCCCCTTTCCAGACACACACCTCTCTAGGGGACAACTAGTGTGTTGGTTGTCCCATTCGACCCCCATTTTTCTTCACAAATCAGCGTGTGGCATCTTCCTTGCGCTTTCAAACAAAGTACTGACAACGCTTCTATCTTCCCGAAACAAGATCTGAGTTGGGAGAAGCTTTCGACCCAAGTTCGTTCTCAAGCAGTGGTATATGGCACAGTAGTTGTGCCTTCGCTTTTAACGTTGGAAATTTCCTGCGTCTTCTTCCCTGTAGATGGCAGTGGAAAGACTATTTCTCTCTACCGCTTTGTTCCTTGAGAGGTGAGTGTAAGACACTTACACATATATCTCAAAAGGCGTCATGCTTCCCGCACCGAGAGGTGAGCACGAAATCGTGTTGGACGTGGCCTTGTTTCTCTGAGTTCAGTGGAAGGCGCTGCTGAGGCTAGCTCACGTACCTTTGAAGGCCCTTCCAACTTCATGACACAAGACTTTCGTGGAGAGGGACCCTCCACACACCGTGTTCCTCACTGTAGTGTATCGCGCTTTCCGTCTCTTTTCTCTCGCCCTAAGCTTTAACAAGGTGCTTCCATCCGTACGGAAAGGGCTGGTCGTCGACGGACGGCAACCCTCTAGATTTGTTCTTAGAGTCAAACACCCGTAGGCAAGCCTCCTTACGCTTCCTCACATCATACCTCTCCATACTCATCCTTCTTCATGGAACGAACAGTAGACACATTCGAAACGGACGGCCGACTCTAGGGTACGTCCCTCATGCCTCCACACCCACGACGGAAAACACTTTTATCTTCCTGAAACAATATGATAGCTGAGGGCAGACTTCTTCACAAGGGGTTCGTCAAGCACCGTCACAGGGCACGGCACCTTCTTGATGCCTTCACACGTTCATGCCAGAAGGCCGCTCATACGCAGGTGGTGTATGGCTTTCCAGGACTTCCTTCTCACACTTAAAGGCATGACCTGTTCCCTCTGCTGTCTCTCATACTCTTTGAAAACGTTCCTCGCGGAACAAGATTGGAATGGCGAGGGACCATCTACCCTAAGTATGTCTGTGCCACAGGCACGGGGCACATTCCTCGCGCTGCCACACTGACGTTGGAATAGACGAGCATTTTCAGGGAAGGTGTTAGTAGAAACACGGTTTCTCTGCAGTGGTGTTTCTTCAGACTGAAGTGCACGCCGCCTGTTTCGGATTCAACACATACCTGTTGTGACTATGTTCTCCCCGTGACGCCAGAGGTCAGCTCGAAGTCGCCTTCGACACAGACTTGTTTCGCGCCGTTTAGTCTGTGGCTTTCCTTTGGCGAACTCACGTACATTTGGAAAACCCTTCTAGCGTCGTGACCCATGGTGTCCATTGAGCGAAGCCCTCCGTACCACGTTGTTCCACGAGGAAGGCCTATCGGGCTTTTCCTCTGCTTCCTTTCATACTTGGCGTAAAGCCGCTTCGATCCTTCGGAAGGGAGAAGGGAGTCGAAGGACCGCTCCTCCGCAGCATTGCTTTTGAGACCTAAGTGTAGAGCTCGTTCCTTACGCTTCCTCCGATTTCCAGACACACACCTCTCCAGGGGACAACTTGTTCGTTGGTGGTCACATTCGACGCACATTTTTCCTCACAATTCCGCGGATGGCATTTTCCTGACGCTTTCACACGAAGTCCTGAAAACGCTTGTCTCTCCCTGAAACAAGATCTGAGTTGAGAGAAGCTTGAGACACAACTCCTTTCTCAAACAGTGGAATATGGCACAGTAGTTGTGCCTTCACTTTTAACGGTGGAAAGTTCTTCCATCTCTTCCCTGTAGGTGGTAGTGGAAAGACTGTTTCCCTACACTTTTCGTTTCTTGAGAGGCGAGTGTAAGACACTTACCTTCTATAGCAACACACACATACCTCCAAAGGCTTCTTTCTTCAAGAACCCAGATGTTAGCGCGAAAGCCTGATGGACATGGCCTCGTTTCTCAGAATTCAGTGTAAGGCTACTACCACTGAGGCTAGCCCGCGTACATTGGAAGACCCATCCACCTCCACGACACAGGACTTAATGGAGAGAAACCCTCCGCCCAACGTGTTCCTCCCTGGACGGTATCGCGCGTTCCATCTCTTTCCTTTCACACCCGGTTTAACAAGCCGCTTCCATCCTTACGAAAAGAGACGGTAGTCGAAGGACGCCAACCCTCGAGATTTGTTCTTAGAGGGAAACAGGCGTATGCCATCTTCCTTGTGCTTCCGCACATCATACATTTCCATACACATCTTTCTTCATGTCACGACGGTAGGCACATTCGAAACGGAGAGCTAAGTCTAGTCTATGTCCCTTACGCCTTCACACCCAATACGGAAAACACTTTCCTCTTTCCTGAAACGATATGATAGTTGAGGGAAGCCTTCTTCACAAGTGGTTTCTCAAGCACCGTCCGTCACAGGGCACATTCTAGATGCTTTCACCATTTCATGCTAAGTGCTTCTCACCCTTACGTGTATGGCTTTCCTGACGGATTTCCTTCTCACCCTTGAAGCCGTGACCTTTTCCATCTGCTCTCTCATACTCTTGGAAACACTTCCCACGGAACAGGATTTGAATTGCGACAGACATTCTACACTAATTACTTCTGTAGCACAGGCATGGGGCACATTCCTTGCGATTTCACCCTTACATGGGAAAAGTCTACCATGTTCAGGGAAGATGTTAGTGAGTAGTTCGTTTCTCGGCAGGGGTGTTTCTTCAGACTGAAGAGTACTTCCTTTGTTTAGGATTCGACACGTACATTTTGTGACTCTGGATTCCTCGGGAACCCAGATGGAAGCTCGAAGTCGCGTTTGACACAGACTTGGTTCGCAGAGATTAGTGTATGCCTTTCCTTGGGCGAAGTCACATCCTTTTGAAAACCCTTCTATCTTCGTGACACATGGTGTTCGTTGAGGAAAGCCCCCCCAGAAGAAGTTGTTCCGCGAGTATGGTGTATCACTCTTCCTTCCCCTCCGTTTTCTTTCGCACTTTGCTTCAAGCCGCTTCGTCCCTCAGCAAAGCCGATGGCAGTCGAAGGACCGCCCCTCCACAGCAGCGTTGTTTCTTAGACTTAAGTGTATAGCACGTCCCTTACGCTTCCTCCCCTTTCCAGACACACACCTCTCTAGGGGACAACTAGTGTGTTGGTTGTCCCATTCGACCCCCATTTTTCTTCACAAATCAGCGTGTGGCATCTTCCTTGCGCTTTCAAACAAAGTACTGACAACGCTTCTATCTTCCCGAAACAAGATCTGAGTTGGGAGAAGCTTTCGACCCAAGTTCGTTCTCAAGCAGTGGTATATGGCACAGTAGTTGTGCCTTCGCTTTTAACGTTGGAAATTTCCTGCGTCTTCTTCCCTGTAGATGGCAGTGGAAAGACTATTTCTCTCTACCGCTTTGTTCCTTGAGAGGTGAGTGTAAGACACTTACACATATATCTCAAAAGGCGTCATGCTTCCCGCACCGAGAGGTGAGCACGAAATCGTGTTGGACGTGGCCTTGTTTCTCTGAGTTCAGTGGAAGGCGCTGCTGAGGCTAGCTCACGTACCTTTGAAGGCCCTTCCAACTTCATGACACAAGACTTTCGTGGAGAGGGACCCCCCACACACCGTGTTCCTCACTGTAGTGTATCGCGCTTTCCGTCTCTTTTCTCTCGCCCTAAGCTTTAACAAGGTGCTTCCATCCGTACGGAAAGGGCTGGTCGTCGACGGACGGCAACCCTCTAGATTTGTTCTTAGAGTCAAACACCCGTAGGCAAGCCTCCTTACGCTTCCTCACATCATACCTCTCCATACTCATCCTTCTTCATGGAACGAACAGTAGACACATTCGAAACGGACGGCCGACTCTAGGGTACGTCCCTCATGCCTCCACACCCACGACGGAAAACACTTTTATCTTCCTGAAACAATATGATAGCTGAGGGCAGACTTCTTCACAAGGGGTTCGTCAAGCACCGTCACAGGGCACGGCACCTTCTTTATGCCTTCACACGTTCATGCCAGAAGGCCGCTCATACGCAGGTGGTGTATGGCTTTCCAGGACTTCCTTCTCACACTTAAAGGCATGACCTGTTCCCTCTGCTGTCTCTCATACTCTTTGAAAACGTTCCTCGCGGAACAAGATTGGAATGGCGAGGGACCATCTACCCTAAGTATGTCTGTGCCACAGGCACGGGGCACATTCCTCGCGCTGCCACACTGACGTTGGAATAGACGAGCATTTTCAGGGAAGGTGTTAGTAGAAACACGGTTTCTCTGCAGTGGTGTTTCTTCAGACTGAAGTGCACGCCGCCTGTTTCGGATTCAACACATACCTGTTGTGACTATGTTCTCCCCGTGACGCCAGAGGTCAGCTCGAAGTCGCCTTCGACACAGACTTGTTTCGCGCCGTTTAGTCTGTGGCTTTCCTTTGGCGAACTCACGTACATTTGGAAAACCCTTCTAGCGTCGTGACCCATGGTGTCCATTGAGCGAAGCCCTCCGTACCACGTTGTTCCACGAGGAAGGCCTATCGGGCTTTTCCTCTGCTTCCTTTCATACTTGGCGTAAAGCCGCTTCGATCCTTCGGAAGGGAGAAGGGAGTCGAAGGACCGCTCCTCCGCAGCATTGCTTTTGAGACCTAAGTGTAGAGCTCGTTCCTTACGCTTCCTCCGATTTCCAGACACACACCTCTCCAGGGGACAACTTGTTCGTTGGTGGTCACATTCGACGCACATTTTTCCTCACAATTCCGCGGATGGCATTTTCCTGACGCTTTCACACGAAGTCCTGAAAACGCTTGTCTCTCCCTGAAACAAGATCTGAGTTGAGAGAAGCTTGAGACACAACTCCTTTCTCAAACAGTGGAATATGGCACAGTAGTTGTGCCTTCACTTTTAACGGTGGAAAGTTCTTCCATCTCTTCCCTGTAGGTGGTAGTGGAAAGACTGTTTCCCTACACTTTTCGTTTCTTGAGAGGCGAGTGTAAGACACTTACCTTCTATAGCAACACACACATACCTCCAAAGGCTTCTTTCTTCAAGAACCCAGATGTTAGCACGAAAGCCTGATGGACATGGCCTCGTTTCTCAGAATTCAGTGTAAGGCTACTACCACTGAGGCTAGCCCGCGTACATTGGAAGACCCATCCACCTCCACGACACAGGACTTAATGGAGAGAAACCCTCCGCCCAACGTGTTCCTCCCTGGACGGTATCGCGCGTTCCATCTCTTTCCTTTCACACCCGGTTTAACAAGCCGCTTCCATCCTTACGAAAAGAGACGGTAGTCGAAGGACGCCAACCCTCGAGATTTGTTCTTAGAGGGAAACAGGCGTATGCCATCTTCCTTGTGCTTCCGCACATCATACATTTCCATACACATCTTTCTTCATGTCACGACGGTAGGCACATTCGAAACGGAGAGCTAAGTCTAGTCTATGTCCCTTACGCCTTCACACCCAATACGGAAAACACTTTCCTCTTTCCTGAAACGATATGATAGTTGAGGGAAGCCTTCTTCACAAGTGGTTTCTCAAGCACCGTCCGTCACAGGGCACATTCTAGATGCTTTCACCATTTCATGCTAAGTGCTTCTCACCCTTACGTGTATGGCTTTCCTGACGGATTTCCTTCTCACCCTTGAAGCCGTGACCTTTTCCATCTGCTCTCTCATACTCTTGGAAACACTTCCCACGGAACAGGATTTGAATTGCGACAGACATTCTACACTAATTACTTCTGTAGCACAGGCATGGGGCACATTCCTTGCGATTTCACCCTTACATGGGAAAAGTCTACCATGTTCAGGGAAGATGTTAGTGAGTAGTTCGTTTCTCGGCAGGGGTGTTTCTTCAGACTGAAGAGTACTTCCTTTGTTTAGGATTCGACACGTACATTTTGTGACTCTGGATTCCTCGGGAACCCAGATGGAAGCTCGAAGTCGCGTTTGACACAGACTTGGTTCGCAGAGATTAGTGTATGCCTTTCCTTGGGCGAAGTCACATCCTTTTGAAAACCCTTCTATCTTCGTGACACATGGTGTTCGTTGAGGAAAGCCCCCCCAGAAGAAGTTGTTCCGCGAGTATGGTGTATCACTCTTCCTTCCCCTCCGTTTTCTTTCGCACTTTGCTTCAAGCCGCTTCGTCCCTCAGCAAAGCCGATGGCAGTCGAAGGACCGCCCCTCCACAGCAGCGTTGTTTCTTAGACTTAAGTGTATAGCACGTCCCTTACGCTTCCTCCCCTTTCCAGACCCACACCTCTCTAGGGGACAACTAGTGTGTTGGTTGTCCCATTCGACCCCCATTTTTCTTCACAAATCAGCGTGTGGCATCTTCCTTGCGCTTTCAAACAAAGTACTGACAACGCTTCTATCTTCCCGAAACAAGATCTGAGTTGGGAGAAGCTTTCGACCCAAGTTCGTTCTCAAGCAGTGGTATATGGCACAGTAGTTGTGCCTTCGCTTTTAACGTTGGAAATTTCCTGCGTCTTCTTCCCTGTAGATGGCAGTGGAAAGACTATTTCTCTCTACCGCTTTGTTCCTTGAGAGGTGAGTGTAAGACACTTACACATATATCTCAAAAGGCGTCATGCTTCCCGCACCGAGAGGTGAGCACGAAATCGTGTTGGACGTGGCCTTGTTTCTCTGAGTTCAGTGGAAGGCGCTGCTGAGGCTAGCTCACGTACCTTTGAAGGCCCTTCCAACTTCATGACACAAGACTTTCGTGGAGAGGGACCCTCCACACACCGTGTTCCTCACTGTAGTGTATCGCGCTTTCCGTCTCTTTTCTCTCGCCCTAAGCTTTAACAAGGTGCTTCCATCCGTACGGAAAGGGCTGGTCGTCGACGGACGGCAACCCTCTAGATTTGTTCTTAGAGTCAAACACCCGTAGGCAAGCCTCCTTACGCTTCCTCACATCATACCTCTCCATACTCATCCTTCTTCATGGAACGAACAGTAGACACATTCGAAACGGACGGCCGACTCTAGGGTACGTCCCTCATGCCTCCACACCCACGACGGAAAACACTTTTATCTTCCTGAAACAATATGATAGCTGAGGGCAGACTTCTTCACAAGGGGTTCGTCAAGCACCGTCACAGGGCACGGCACCTTCTTTATGCCTTCACACGTTCATGCCAGAAGGCCGCTCATACGCAGGTGGTGTATGGCTTTCCAGGACTTCCTTCTCACACTTAAAGGCATGACCTGTTCCCTCTGCTGTCTCTCATACTCTTTGAAAACGTTCCTCGCGGAACAAGATTGGAATGGCGAGGGACCATCTACCCTAAGTATGTCTGTGCCACAGGCACGGGGCACATTCCTCGCGCTGCCACACTGACGTTGGAATAGACGAGCATTTTCAGGGAAGGTGTTAGTAGAAACACGGTTTCTCTGCAGTGGTGTTTCTTCAGACTGAAGTGCACGCCGCCTGTTTCGGATTCAACACATACCTGTTGTGACTATGTTCTCCCCGTGACGCCAGAGGTCAGCTCGAAGTCGCCTTCGACACAGACTTGTTTCGCGCCGTTTAGTCTGTGGCTTTCCTTTGGCGAACTCACGTACATTTGGAAAACCCTTCTAGCGTCGTGACCCATGGTGTCCATTGAGCGAAGCCCTCCGTACCACGTTGTTCCACGAGGAAGGCCTATCGGGCTTTTCCTCTGCTTCCTTTCATACTTGGCGTAAAGCCGCTTCGATCCTTCGGAAGGGAGAAGGGAGTCGAAGGACCGCTCCTCCGCAGCATTGCTTTTGAGACCTAAGTGTAGAGCTCGTTCCTTACGCTTCCTCCGATTTCCAGACACACACCTCTCCAGGGGACAACTTGTTCGTTGGTGGTCACATTCGACGCACATTTTTCCTCACAATTCCGCGGATGGCATTTTCCTGACGCTTTCACACGAAGTCCTGAAAACGCTTGTCTCTCCCTGAAACAAGATCTGAGTTGAGAGAAGCTTGAGACACAACTCCTTTCTCAAACAGTGGAATATGGCACAGTAGTTGTGCCTTCACTTTTAACGGTGGAAAGTTCTTCCATCTCTTCCCTGTAGGTGGTAGTGGAAAGACTGTTTCCCTACACTTTTCGTTTCTTGAGAGGCGAGTGTAAGACACTTACCTTCTATAGCAACACACACATACCTCCAAAGGCTTCTTTCTTCAAGAACCCAGATGTTAGCACGAAAGCCTGATGGACATGGCCTCGTTTCTCAGAATTCAGTGTAAGGCTACTACCACTGAGGCTAGCCCGCGTACATTGGAAGACCCATCCACCTCCACGACACAGGACTTAATGGAGAGAAACCCTCCGCCCAACGTGTTCCTCCCTGGACGGTATCGCGCGTTCCATCTCTTTCCTTTCACACCCGGTTTAACAAGCCGCTTCCATCCTTACGAAAAGAGACGGTAGTCGAAGGACGCCAACCCTCGAGATTTGTTCTTAGAGGGAAACAGGCGTATGCCATCTTCCTTGTGCTTCCGCACATCATACATTTCCATACACATCTTTCTTCATGTCACGACGGTAGGCACATTCGAAACGGAGAGCTAAGTCTAGTCTATGTCCCTTACGCCTTCACACCCAATACGGAAAACACTTTCCTCTTTCCTGAAACGATATGATAGTTGAGGGAAGCCTTCTTCACAAGTGGTTTCTCAAGCACCGTCCGTCACAGGGCACATTCTAGATGCTTTCACCATTTCATGCTAAGTGCTTCTCACCCTTACGTGTATGGCTTTCCTGACGGATTTCCTTCTCACCCTTGAAGCCGTGACCTTTTCCATCTGCTCTCTCATACTCTTGGAAACACTTCCCACGGAACAGGATTTGAATTGCGACAGACATTCTACACTAATTACTTCTGTAGCACAGGCATGGGGCACATTCCTTGCGATTTCACCCTTACATGGGAAAAGTCTACCATGTTCAGGGAAGATGTTAGTGAGTAGTTCGTTTCTCGGCAGGGGTGTTTCTTCAGACTGAAGAGTACTTCCTTTGTTTAGGATTCGACACGTACATTTTGTGACTCTGGATTCCTCGGGAACCCAGATGGAAGCTCGAAGTCGCGTTTGACACAGACTTGGTTCGCAGAGATTAGTGTATGCCTTTCCTTGGGCGAAGTCACATCCTTTTGAAAACCCTTCTATCTTCGTGACACATGGTGTTCGTTGAGGAAAGCCCCCCCAGAAGAAGTTGTTCCGCGAGTATGGTGTATCACTCTTCCTTCCCCTCCGTTTTCTTTCGCACTTTGCTTCAAGCCGCTTCGTCCCTCAGCAAAGCCGATGGCAGTCGAAGGACCGCCCCTCCACAGCAGCGTTGTTTCTTAGACTTAAGTGTATAGCACGTCCCTTACGCTTCCTCCCCTTTCCAGACCCACACCTCTCTAGGGGACAACTAGTGTGTTGGTTGTCCCATTCGACCCCCATTTTTCTTCACAAATCAGCGTGTGGCATCTTCCTTGCGCTTTCAAACAAAGTACTGACAACGCTTCTATCTTCCCGAAACAAGATCTGAGTTGGGAGAAGCTTTCGACCCAAGTTCGTTCTCAAGCAGTGGTATATGGCACAGTAGTTGTGCCTTCGCTTTTAACGTTGGAAATTTCCTGCGTCTTCTTCCCTGTAGATGGCAGTGGAAAGACTATTTCTCTCTACCGCTTTGTTCCTTGAGAGGTGAGTGTAAGACACTTACACATATATCTCAAAAGGCGTCATGCTTCCCGCACCGAGAGGTGAGCACGAAATCGTGTTGGACGTGGCCTTGTTTCTCTGAGTTCAGTGGAAGGCGCTGCTGAGGCTAGCTCACGTACCTTTGAAGGCCCTTCCAACTTCATGACACAAGACTTTCGTGGAGAGGGACCCTCCACACACCGTGTTCCTCACTGTAGTGTATCGCGCTTTCCGTCTCTTTTCTCTCGCCCTAAGCTTTAACAAGGTGCTTCCATCCGTACGGAAAGGGCTGGTCGTCGACGGACGGCAACCCTCTAGATTTGTTCTTAGAGTCAAACACCCGTAGGCAAGCCTCCTTACGCTTCCTCACATCATACCTCTCCATACTCATCCTTCTTCATGGAACGAACAGTAGACACATTCGAAACGGACGGCCGACTCTAGGGTACGTCCCTCATGCCTCCACACCCACGACGGAAAACACTTTTATCTTCCTGAAACAATATGATAGCTGAGGGCAGACTTCTTCACAAGGGGTTCGTCAAGCACCGTCACAGGGCACGGCACCTTCTTTATGCCTTCACACGTTCATGCCAGAAGGCCGCTCATACGCAGGTGGTGTATGGCTTTCCAGGACTTCCTTCTCACACTTAAAGGCATGACCTGTTCCCTCTGCTGTCTCTCATACTCTTTGAAAACGTTCCTCGCGGAACAAGATTGGAATGGCGAGGGACCATCTACCCTAAGTATGTCTGTGCCACAGGCACGGGGCACATTCCTCGCGCTGCCACACTGACGTTGGAATAGACGAGCATTTTCAGGGAAGGTGTTAGTAGAAACACGGTTTCTCTGCAGTGGTGTTTCTTCAGACTGAAGTGCACGCCGCCTGTTTCGGATTCAACACATACCTGTTGTGACTATGTTCTCCCCGTGACGCCAGAGGTCAGCTCGAAGTCGCCTTCGACACAGACTTGTTTCGCGCCGTTTAGTCTGTGGCTTTCCTTTGGCGAACTCACGTACATTTGGAAAACCCTTCTAGCGTCGTGACCCATGGTGTCCATTGAGCGAAGCCCTCCGTACCACGTTGTTCCACGAGGAAGGCCTATCGGGCTTTTCCTCTGCTTCCTTTCATACTTGGCGTAAAGCCGCTTCGATCCTTCGGAAGGGAGAAGGGAGTCGAAGGACCGCTCCTCCGCAGCATTGCTTTTGAGACCTAAGTGTAGAGCTCGTTCCTTACGCTTCCTCCGATTTCCAGACACACACCTCTCCAGGGGACAACTTGTTCGTTGGTGGTCACATTCGACGCACATTTTTCCTCACAATTCCGCGGATGGCATTTTCCTGACGCTTTCACACGAAGTCCTGAAAACGCTTGTCTCTCCCTGAAACAAGATCTGAGTTGAGAGAAGCTTGAGACACAACTCCTTTCTCAAACAGTGGAATATGGCACAGTAGTTGTGCCTTCACTTTTAACGGTGGAAAGTTCTTCCATCTCTTCCCTGTAGGTGGTAGTGGAAAGACTGTTTCCCTACACTTTTCGTTTCTTGAGAGGCGAGTGTAAGACACTTACCTTCTATAGCAACACACACATACCTCCAAAGGCTTCTTTCTTCAAGAACCCAGATGTTAGCACGAAAGCCTGATGGACATGGCCTCGTTTCTCAGAATTCAGTGTAAGGCTACTACCACTGAGGCTAGCCCGCGTACATTGGAAGACCCATCCACCTCCACGACACAGGACTTAATGGAGAGAAACCCTCCGCCCAACGTGTTCCTCCCTGGACGGTATCGCGCGTTCCATCTCTTTCCTTTCACACCCGGTTTAACAAGCCGCTTCCATCCTTACGAAAAGAGACGGTAGTCGAAGGACGCCAACCCTCGAGATTTGTTCTTAGAGGGAAACAGGCGTATGCCATCTTCCTTGTGCTTCCGCACATCATACATTTCCATACACATCTTTCTTCATGTCACGACGGTAGGCACATTCGAAACGGAGAGCTAAGTCTAGTCTATGTCCCTTACGCCTTCACACCCAATACGGAAAACACTTTCCTCTTTCCTGAAACGATATGATAGTTGAGGGAAGCCTTCTTCACAAGTGGTTTCTCAAGCACCGTCCGTCACAGGGCACATTCTAGATGCTTTCACCATTTCATGCTAAGTGCTTCTCACCCTTACGTGTATGGCTTTCCTGACGGATTTCCTTCTCACCCTTGAAGCCGTGACCTTTTCCATCTGCTCTCTCATACTCTTGGAAACACTTCCCACGGAACAGGATTTGAATTGCGACAGACATTCTACACTAATTACTTCTGTAGCACAGGCATGGGGCACATTCCTTGCGATTTCACCCTTACATGGGAAAAGTCTACCATGTTCAGGGAAGATGTTAGTGAGTAGTTCGTTTCTCGGCAGGGGTGTTTCTTCAGACTGAAGAGTACTTCCTTTGTTTAGGATTCGACACGTACATTTTGTGACTCTGGATTCCTCGGGAACCCAGATGGAAGCTCGAAGTCGCGTTTGACACAGACTTGGTTCGCAGAGATTAGTGTATGCCTTTCCTTGGGCGAAGTCACATCCTTTTGAAAACCCTTCTATCTTCGTGACACATGGTGTTCGTTGAGGAAAGCCCCCCCAGAAGAAGTTGTTCCGCGAGTATGGTGTATCACTCTTCCTTCCCCTCCGTTTTCTTTCGCACTTTGCTTCAAGCCGCTTCGTCCCTCAGCAAAGCCGATGGCAGTCGAAGGACCGCCCCTCCACAGCAGCGTTGTTTCTTAGACTTAAGTGTATAGCACGTCCCTTACGCTTCCTCCCCTTTCCAGACCCACACCTCTCTAGGGGACAACTAGTGTGTTGGTTGTCCCATTCGACCCCCATTTTTCTTCACAAATCAGCGTGTGGCATCTTCCTTGCGCTTTCAAACAAAGTACTGACAACGCTTCTATCTTCCCGAAACAAGATCTGAGTTGGGAGAAGCTTTCGACCCAAGTTCGTTCTCAAGCAGTGGTATATGGCACAGTAGTTGTGCCTTCGCTTTTAACGTTGGAAATTTCCTGCGTCTTCTTCCCTGTAGATGGCAGTGGAAAGACTATTTCTCTCTACCGCTTTGTTCCTTGAGAGGTGAGTGTAAGACACTTACACATATATCTCAAAAGGCGTCATGCTTCCCGCACCGAGAGGTGAGCACGAAATCGTGTTGGACGTGGCCTTGTTTCTCTGAGTTCAGTGGAAGGCGCTGCTGAGGCTAGCTCACGTACCTTTGAAGGCCCTTCCAACTTCATGACACAAGACTTTCGTGGAGAGGGACCCTCCACACACCGTGTTCCTCACTGTAGTGTATCGCGCTTTCCGTCTCTTTTCTCTCGCCCTAAGCTTTAACAAGGTGCTTCCATCCGTACGGAAAGGGCTGGTCGTCGACGGACGGCAACCCTCTAGATTTGTTCTTAGAGTCAAACACCCGTAGGCAAGCCTCCTTACGCTTCCTCACATCATACCTCTCCATACTCATCCTTCTTCATGGAACGAACAGTAGACACATTCGAAACGGACGGCCGACTCTAGGGTACGTCCCTCATGCCTCCACACCCACGACGGAAAACACTTTTATCTTCCTGAAACAATATGATAGCTGAGGGCAGACTTCTTCACAAGGGGTTCGTCAAGCACCGTCACAGGGCACGGCACCTTCTTTATGCCTTCACACGTTCATGCCAGAAGGCCGCTCATACGCAGGTGGTGTATGGCTTTCCAGGACTTCCTTCTCACACTTAAAGGCATGACCTGTTCCCTCTGCTGTCTCTCATACTCTTTGAAAACGTTCCTCGCGGAACAAGATTGGAATGGCGAGGGACCATCTACCCTAAGTATGTCTGTGCCACAGGCACGGGGCACATTCCTCGCGCTGCCACACTGACGTTGGAATAGACGAGCATTTTCAGGGAAGGTGTTAGTAGAAACACGGTTTCTCTGCAGTGGTGTTTCTTCAGACTGAAGTGCACGCCGCCTGTTTCGGATTCAACACATACCTGTTGTGACTATGTTCTCCCCGTGACGCCAGAGGTCAGCTCGAAGTCGCCTTCGACACAGACTTGTTTCGCGCCGTTTAGTCTGTGGCTTTCCTTTGGCGAACTCACGTACATTTGGAAAACCCTTCTAGCGTCGTGACCCATGGTGTCCATTGAGCGAAGCCCTCCGTACCACGTTGTTCCACGAGGAAGGCCTATCGGGCTTTTCCTCTGCTTCCTTTCATACTTGGCGTAAAGCCGCTTCGATCCTTCGGAAGGGAGAAGGGAGTCGAAGGACCGCTCCTCCGCAGCATTGCTTTTGAGACCTAAGTGTAGAGCTCGTTCCTTACGCTTCCTCCGATTTCCAGACACACACCTCTCCAGGGGACAACTTGTTCGTTGGTGGTCACATTCGACGCACATTTTTCCTCACAATTCCGCGGATGGCATTTTCCTGACGCTTTCACACGAAGTCCTGAAAACGCTTGTCTCTCCCTGAAACAAGATCTGAGTTGAGAGAAGCTTGAGACACAACTCCTTTCTCAAACAGTGGAATATGGCACAGTAGTTGTGCCTTCACTTTTAACGGTGGAAAGTTCTTCCATCTCTTCCCTGTAGGTGGTAGTGGAAAGACTGTTTCCCTACACTTTTCGTTTCTTGAGAGGCGAGTGTAAGACACTTACCTTCTATAGCAACACACACATACCTCCAAAGGCTTCTTTCTTCAAGAACCCAGATGTTAGCACGAAAGCCTGATGGACATGGCCTCGTTTCTCAGAATTCAGTGTAAGGCTACTACCACTGAGGCTAGCCCGCGTACATTGGAAGACCCATCCACCTCCACGACACAGGACTTAATGGAGAGAAACCCTCCGCCCAACGTGTTCCTCCCTGGACGGTATCGCGCGTTCCATCTCTTTCCTTTCACACCCGGTTTAACAAGCCGCTTCCATCCTTACGAAAAGAGACGGTAGTCGAAGGACGCCAACCCTCGAGATTTGTTCTTAGAGGGAAACAGGCGTATGCCATCTTCCTTGTGCTTCCGCACATCATACATTTCCATACACATCTTTCTTCATGTCACGACGGTAGGCACATTCGAAACGGAGAGCTAAGTCTAGTCTATGTCCCTTACGCCTTCACACCCAATACGGAAAACACTTTCCTCTTTCCTGAAACGATATGATAGTTGAGGGAAGCCTTCTTCACAAGTGGTTTCTCAAGCACCGTCCGTCACAGGGCACATTCTAGATGCTTTCACCATTTCATGCTAAGTGCTTCTCACCCTTACGTGTATGGCTTTCCTGACGGATTTCCTTCTCACCCTTGAAGCCGTGACCTTTTCCATCTGCTCTCTCATACTCTTGGAAACACTTCCCACGGAACAGGATTTGAATTGCGACAGACATTCTACACTAATTACTTCTGTAGCACAGGCATGGGGCACATTCCTTGCGATTTCACCCTTACATGGGAAAAGTCTACCATGTTCAGGGAAGATGTTAGTGAGTAGTTCGTTTCTCGGCAGGGGTGTTTCTTCAGACTGAAGAGTACTTCCTTTGTTTAGGATTCGACACGTACATTTTGTGACTCTGGATTCCTCGGGAACCCAGATGGAAGCTCGAAGTCGCGTTTGACACAGACTTGGTTCGCAGAGATTAGTGTATGCCTTTCCTTGGGCGAAGTCACATCCTTTTGAAAACCCTTCTATCTTCGTGACACATGGTGTTCGTTGAGGAAAGCCCCCCCAGAAGAAGTTGTTCCGCGAGTATGGTGTATCACTCTTCCTTCCCCTCCGTTTTCTTTCGCACTTTGCTTCAAGCCGCTTCGTCCCTCAGCAAAGCCGATGGCAGTCGAAGGACCGCCCCTCCACAGCAGCGTTGTTTCTTAGACTTAAGTGTATAGCACGTCCCTTACGCTTCCTCCCCTTTCCAGACCCACACCTCTCTAGGGGACAACTAGTGTGTTGGTTGTCCCATTCGACCCCCATTTTTCTTCACAAATCAGCGTGTGGCATCTTCCTTGCGCTTTCAAACAAAGTACTGACAACGCTTCTATCTTCCCGAAACAAGATCTGAGTTGGGAGAAGCTTTCGACCCAAGTTCGTTCTCAAGCAGTGGTATATGGCACAGTAGTTGTGCCTTCGCTTTTAACGTTGGAAATTTCCTGCGTCTTCTTCCCTGTAGATGGCAGTGGAAAGACTATTTCTCTCTACCGCTTTGTTCCTTGAGAGGTGAGTGTAAGACACTTACACATATATCTCAAAAGGCGTCATGCTTCCCGCACCGAGAGGTGAGCACGAAATCGTGTTGGACGTGGCCTTGTTTCTCTGAGTTCAGTGGAAGGCGCTGCTGAGGCTAGCTCACGTACCTTTGAAGGCCCTTCCAACTTCATGACACAAGACTTTCGTGGAGAGGGACCCTCCACACACCGTGTTCCTCACTGTAGTGTATCGCGCTTTCCGTCTCTTTTCTCTCGCCCTAAGCTTTAACAAGGTGCTTCCATCCGTACGGAAAGGGCTGGTCGTCGACGGACGGCAACCCTCTAGATTTGTTCTTAGAGTCAAACACCCGTAGGCAAGCCTCCTTACGCTTCCTCACATCATACCTCTCCATACTCATCCTTCTTCATGGAACGAACAGTAGACACATTCGAAACGGACGGCCGACTCTAGGGTACGTCCCTCATGCCTCCACACCCACGACGGAAAACACTTTTATCTTCCTGAAACAATATGATAGCTGAGGGCAGACTTCTTCACAAGGGGTTCGTCAAGCACCGTCACAGGGCACGGCACCTTCTTTATGCCTTCACACGTTCATGCCAGAAGGCCGCTCATACGCAGGTGGTGTATGGCTTTCCAGGACTTCCTTCTCACACTTAAAGGCATGACCTGTTCCCTCTGCTGTCTCTCATACTCTTTGAAAACGTTCCTCGCGGAACAAGATTGGAATGGCGAGGGACCATCTACCCTAAGTATGTCTGTGCCACAGGCACGGGGCACATTCCTCGCGCTGCCACACTGACGTTGGAATAGACGAGCATTTTCAGGGAAGGTGTTAGTAGAAACACGGTTTCTCTGCAGTGGTGTTTCTTCAGACTGAAGTGCACGCCGCCTGTTTCGGATTCAACACATACCTGTTGTGACTATGTTCTCCCCGTGACGCCAGAGGTCAGCTCGAAGTCGCCTTCGACACAGACTTGTTTCGCGCCGTTTCGTCTGTGGCTTTCCTTTGGCGAACTCACGTACATTTGGAAAACCCTTCTAGCGTCGTGACCCATGGTGTCCATTGAGCGAAGCCCTCCGTACCACGTTGCTCCACGAGGAAGGCCTATCGGGCTTTTCCTCTGCTTCCTTTCATACTTGGCGTAAAGCCGCTTCGATCCTTCGGAAGGGAGAAGGGAGTCGAAGGACCGCTCCTCCGCAGCATTGCTTTTGAGACCTAAGTGTAGAGCTCGTTCCTTACGCTTCCTCCGATTTCCAGACACACACCTCTCTAGGGGACAACTTGTTCGTTGGTGGTCACATTCGACGCACATTTTTCCTCACAATTCCGCGGATGGCATTTTCCTGACGCTTTCACACGAAGTCCTGAAAACGCTTGTCTCTCCCTGAAACAAGATCTGAGTTGAGAGAAGCTTGAGACACAACTCCTTTCTCAAACAGTGGAATATGGCACAGTAGTTGTGCCTTCACTTTTAACGGTGGAAAGTTCTTCCATCTCTTCCCTGTAGGTGGTAGTGGAAAGACTGTTTCCCTACACTTTTCGTTTCTTGAGAGGCGAGTGTAAGACACTTACCTTCTATAGCAACACACACATACCTCCAAAGGCTTCTTTCTTCAAGAACCCAGATGTTAGCACGAAAGCCTGATGGACATGGCCTCGTTTCTCAGAATTCAGTGTAAGGCTACTACCACTGAGGCTAGCCCGCGTACATTGGAAGACCCATCCACCTCCACGACACAGGACTTAATGGAGAGAAACCCTCCGCCCAACGTGTTCCTCCCTGGACGGTATCGCGCGTTCCATCTCTTTCCTTTCACACCCGGTTTAACAAGCCGCTTCCATCCTTACGAAAAGAGACGGTAGTCGAAGGACGCCAACCCTCGAGATTTGTTCTTAGAGGGAAACAGGCGTATGCCATCTTCCTTGTGCTTCCGCACATCATACATTTCCATACACATCTTTCTTCATGTCACGACGGTAGGCACATTCGAAACGGAGAGCTAAGTCTAGTCTATGTCCCTTACGCCTTCACACCCAATACGGAAAACACTTTCCTCTTTCCTGAAACGATATGATAGTTGAGGGAAGCCTTCTTCACAAGTGGTTTCTCAAGCACCGTCCGTCACAGGGCACATTCTAGATGCTTTCACCATTTCATGCTAAGTGCTTCTCACCCTTACGTGTATGGCTTTCCTGACGGATTTCCTTCTCACCCTTGAAGCCGTGACCTTTTCCATCTGCTCTCTCATACTCTTGGAAACACTTCCCACGGAACAGGATTTGAATTGCGACAGACATTCTACACTAATTACTTCTGTAGCACAGGCATGGGGCACATTCCTTGCGATTTCACCCTTACATGGGAAAAGTCTACCATGTTCAGGGAAGATGTTAGTGAGTAGTTCGTTTCTCGGCAGGGGTGTTTCTTCAGACTGAAGAGTACTTCCTTTGTTTAGGATTCGACACGTACATTTTGTGACTCTGGATTCCTCGGGAACCCAGATGGAAGCTCGAAGTCGCGTTTGACACAGACTTGGTTCGCAGAGATTAGTGTATGCCTTTCCTTGGGCGAAGTCACATCCTTTTGAAAACCCTTCTATCTTCGTGACACATGGTGTTCGTTGAGGAAAGCCCCCCCAGAAGAAGTTGTTCCGCGAGTATGGTGTATCACTCTTCCTTCCCCTCCGTTTTCTTTCGCACTTTGCTTCAAGCCGCTTCGTCCCTCAGCAAAGCCGATGGCAGTCGAAGGACCGCCCCTCCACAGCAGCGTTGTTTCTTAGACTTAAGTGTATAGCACGTCCCTTACGCTTCCTCCCCTTTCCAGACCCACACCTCTCTAGGGGACAACTAGTGTGTTGGTTGTCCCATTCGACCCCCATTTTTCTTCACAAATCAGCGTGTGGCATCTTCCTTGCGCTTTCAAACAAAGTACTGACAACGCTTCTATCTTCCCGAAACAAGATCTGAGTTGGGAGAAGCTTTCGACCCAAGTTCGTTCTCAAGCAGTGGTATATGGCACAGTAGTTGTGCCTTCGCTTTTAACGTTGGAAATTTCCTGCGTCTTCTTCCCTGTAGATGGCAGTGGAAAGACTATTTCTCTCTACCGCTTTGTTCCTTGAGAGGTGAGTGTAAGACACTTACACATATATCTCAAAAGGCGTCATGCTTCCCGCACCGAGAGGTGAGCACGAAATCGTGTTGGACGTGGCCTTGTTTCTCTGAGTTCAGTGGAAGGCGCTGCTGAGGCTAGCTCACGTACCTTTGAAGGCCCTTCCAACTTCATGACACAAGACTTTCGTGGAGAGGGACCCTCCACACACCGTGTTCCTCACTGTAGTGTATCGCGCTTTCCGTCTCTTTTCTCTCGCCCTAAGCTTTAACAAGGTGCTTCCATCCGTACGGAAAGGGCTGGTCGTCGACGGACGGCAACCCTCTAGATTTGTTCTTAGAGTCAAACACCCGTAGGCAAGCCTCCTTACGCTTCCTCACATCATACCTCTCCATACTCATCCTTCTTCATGGAACGAACAGTAGACACATTCGAAACGGACGGCCGACTCTAGGGTACGTCCCTCATGCCTCCACACCCACGACGGAAAACACTTTTATCTTCCTGAAACAATATGATAGCTGAGGGCAGACTTCTTCACAAGGGGTTCGTCAAGCACCGTCACAGGGCACGGCACCTTCTTTATGCCTTCACACGTTCATGCCAGAAGGCCGCTCATACGCAGGTGGTGTATGGCTTTCCAGGACTTCCTTCTCACACTTAAAGGCATGACCTGTTCCCTCTGCTGTCTCTCATACTCTTTGAAAACGTTCCTCGCGGAACAAGATTGGAATGGCGAGGGACCATCTACCCTAAGTATGTCTGTGCCACAGGCACGGGGCACATTCCTCGCGCTGCCACACTGACGTTGGAATAGACGAGCATTTTCAGGGAAGGTGTTAGTAGAAACACGGTTTCTCTGCAGTGGTGTTTCTTCAGACTGAAGTGCACGCCGCCTGTTTCGGATTCAACACATACCTGTTGTGACTATGTTCTCCCCGTGACGCCAGAGGTCAGCTCGAAGTCGCCTTCGACACAGACTTGTTTCGCGCCGTTTAGTCTGTGGCTTTCCTTTGGCGAACTCACGTACATTTGGAAAACCCTTCTAGCGTCGTGACCCATGGTGTCCATTGAGCGAAGCCCTCCGTACCACGTTGTTCCACGAGGAAGGCCTATCGGGCTTTTCCTCTGCTTCCTTTCATACTTGGCGTAAAGCCGCTTCGATCCTTCGGAAGGGAGAAGGGAGTCGAAGGACCGCTCCTCCGCAGCATTGCTTTTGAGACCTAAGTGTAGAGCTCGTTCCTTACGCTTCCTCCGATTTCCAGACACACACCTCTCTAGGGGACAACTTGTTCGTTGGTGGTCACATTCGACGCACATTTTTCCTCACAATTCCGCGGATGGCATTTTCCTGACGCTTTCACACGAAGTCCTGAAAACGCTTGTCTCTCCCTGAAACAAGATCTGAGTTGAGAGAAGCTTGAGACACAACTCCTTTCTCAAACAGTGGAATATGGCACAGTAGTTGTGCCTTCACTTTTAACGGTGGAAAGTTCTTCCATCTCTTCCCTGTAGGTGGTAGTGGAAAGACTGTTTCCCTACACTTTTCGTTTCTTGAGAGGCGAGTGTAAGACACTTACCTTCTATAGCAACACACACATACCTCCAAAGGCTTCTTTCTTCAAGAACCCAGATGTTAGCACGAAAGCCTGATGGACATGGCCTCGTTTCTCAGAATTCAGTGTAAGGCTACTACCACTGAGGCTAGCCCGCGTACATTGGAAGACCCATCCACCTCCACGACACAGGACTTAATGGAGAGAAACCCTCCGCCCAACGTGTTCCTCCCTGGACGGTATCGCGCGTTCCATCTCTTTCCTTTCACACCCGGTTTAACAAGCCGCTTCCATCCTTACGAAAAGAGACGGTAGTCGAAGGACGCCAACCCTCGAGATTTGTTCTTAGAGGGAAACAGGCGTATGCCATCTTCCTTGTGCTTCCGCACATCATACATTTCCATACACATCTTTCTTCATGTCACGACGGTAGGCACATTCGAAACGGAGAGCTAAGTCTAGTCTATGTCCCTTACGCCTTCACACCCAATACGGAAAACACTTTCCTCTTTCCTGAAACGATATGATAGTTGAGGGAAGCCTTCTTCACAAGTGGTTTCTCAAGCACCGTCCGTCACAGGGCACATTCTAGATGCTTTCACCATTTCATGCTAAGTGCTTCTCACCCTTACGTGTATGGCTTTCCTGACGGATTTCCTTCTCACCCTTGAAGCCGTGACCTTTTCCATCTGCTCTCTCATACTCTTGGAAACACTTCCCACGGAACAGGATTTGAATTGCGACAGACATTCTACACTAATTACTTCTGTAGCACAGGCATGGGGCACATTCCTTGCGATTTCACCCTTACATGGGAAAAGTCTACCATGTTCAGGGAAGATGTTAGTGAGTAGTTCGTTTCTCGGCAGGGGTGTTTCTTCAGACTGAAGAGTACTTCCTTTGTTTAGGATTCGACACGTACATTTTGTGACTCTGGATTCCTCGGGAACCCAGATGGAAGCTCGAAGTCGCGTTTGACACAGACTTGGTTCGCAGAGATTAGTGTATGCCTTTCCTTGGGCGAAGTCACATCCTTTTGAAAACCCTTCTATCTTCGTGACACATGGTGTTCGTTGAGGAAAGCCCCCCCAGAAGAAGTTGTTCCGCGAGTATGGTGTATCACTCTTCCTTCCCCTCCGTTTTCTTTCGCACTTTGCTTCAAGCCGCTTCGTCCCTCAGCAAAGCCGATGGCAGTCGAAGGACCGCCCCTCCACAGCAGCGTTGTTTCTTAGACTTAAGTGTATAGCACGTCCCTTACGCTTCCTCCCCTTTCCGGACCCACACCTCTCTAGGGGACAACTAGTGTGTTGGTTGTCCCATTCGACCCCCATTTTTCTTCACAAATCAGCGTGTGGCATCTTCCTTGCGCTTTCAAACAAAGTACTGACAACGCTTCTATCTTCCCGAAACAAGATCTGAGTTGGGAGAAGCTTTCGACCCAAGTTCGTTCTCAAGCAGTGGTATATGGCACAGTAGTTGTGCCTTCGCTTTTAACGTTGGAAATTTCCTGCGTCTTCTTCCCTGTAGATGGCAGTGGAAAGACTATTTCTCTCTACCGCTTTGTTCCTTGAGAGGTGAGTGTAAGACACTTACACATATATCTCAAAAGGCGTCATGCTTCCCGCACCGAGAGGTGAGCACGAAATCGTGTTGGACGTGGCCTTGTTTCTCTGAGTTCAGTGGAAGGCGCTGCTGAGGCTAGCTCACGTACCTTTGAAGGCCCTTCCAACTTCATGACACAAGACTTTCGTGGAGAGGGACCCTCCACACACCGTGTTCCTCACTGTAGTGTATCGCGCTTTCCGTCTCTTTTCTCTCGCCCTAAGCTTTAACAAGGTGCTTCCATCCGTACGGAAAGGGCTGGTCGTCGACGGACGGCAACCCTCTAGATTTGTTCTTAGAGTCAAACACCCGTAGGCAAGCCTCCTTACGCTTCCTCACATCATACCTCTCCATACTCATCCTTCTTCATGGAACGAACAGTAGACACATTCGAAACGGACGGCCGACTCTAGGGTACGTCCCTCATGCCTCCACACCCACGACGGAAAACACTTTTATCTTCCTGAAACAATATGATAGCTGAGGGCAGACTTCTTCACAAGGGGTTCGTCAAGCACCGTCACAGGGCACGGCACCTTCTTTATGCCTTCACACGTTCATGCCAGAAGGCCGCTCATACGCAGGTGGTGTATGGCTTTCCAGGACTTCCTTCTCACACTTAAAGGCATGACCTGTTCCCTCTGCTGTCTCTCATACTCTTTGAAAACGTTCCTCGCGGAACAAGATTGGAATGGCGAGGGACCATCTACCCTAAGTATGTCTGTGCCACAGGCACGGGGCACATTCCTCGCGCTGCCACACTGACGTTGGAATAGACGAGCATTTTCAGGGAAGGTGTTAGTAGAAACACGGTTTCTCTGCAGTGGTGTTTCTTCAGACTGAAGTGCACGCCGCCTGTTTCGGATTCAACACATACCTGTTGTGACTATGTTCTCCCCGTGACGCCAGAGGTCAGCTCGAAGTCGCCTTCGACACAGACTTGTTTCGCGCCGTTTAGTCTGTGGCTTTCCTTTGGCGAACTCACGTACATTTGGAAAACCCTTCTAGCGTCGTGACCCATGGTGTCCATTGAGCGAAGCCCTCCGTACCACGTTGCTCCACGAGGAAGGCCTATCGGGCTTTTCCTCTGCTTCCTTTCATACTTGGCGTAAAGCCGCTTCGATCCTTCGGAAGGGAGAAGGGAGTCGAAGGACCGCTCCTCCGCAGCATTGCTTTTGAGACCTAAGTGTAGAGCTCGTTCCTTACGCTTCCTCCGATTTCCAGACACACACCTCTCTAGGGGACAACTTGTTCGTTGGTGGTCACATTCGACGCACATTTTTCCTCACAATTCCGCGGATGGCATTTTCCTGACGCTTTCACACGAAGTCCTGAAAACGCTTGTCTCTCCCTGAAACAAGATCTGAGTTGAGAGAAGCTTGAGACACAACTCCTTTCTCAAACAGTGGAATATGGCACAGTAGTTGTGCCTTCACTTTTAACGGTGGAAAGTTCTTCCATCTCTTCCCTGTAGGTGGTAGTGGAAAGACTGTTTCCCTACACTTTTCGTTTCTTGAGAGGCGAGTGTAAGACACTTACCTTCTATAGCAACACACACATACCTCCAAAGGCTTCTTTCTTCAAGAACCCAGATGTTAGCACGAAAGCCTGATGGACATGGCCTCGTTTCTCAGAATTCAGTGTAAGGCTACTACCACTGAGGCTAGCCCGCGTACATTGGAAGACCCATCCACCTCCACGACACAGGACTTAATGGAGAGAAACCCTCCGCCCAACGTGTTCCTCCCTGGACGGTATCGCGCGTTCCATCTCTTTCCTTTCACACCCGGTTTAACAAGCCGCTTCCATCCTTACGAAAAGAGACGGTAGTCGAAGGACGCCAACCCTCGAGATTTGTTCTTAGAGGGAAACAGGCGTATGCCATCTTCCTTGTGCTTCCGCACATCATACATTTCCATACACATCTTTCTTCATGTCACGACGGTAGGCACATTCGAAACGGAGAGCTAAGTCTAGTCTATGTCCCTTACGCCTTCACACCCAATACGGAAAACACTTTCCTCTTTCCTGAAACGATATGATAGTTGAGGGAAGCCTTCTTCACAAGTGGTTTCTCAAGCACCGTCCGTCACAGGGCACATTCTAGATGCTTTCACCATTTCATGCTAAGTGCTTCTCACCCTTACGTGTATGGCTTTCCTGACGGATTTCCTTCTCACCCTTGAAGCCGTGACCTTTTCCATCTGCTCTCTCATACTCTTGGAAACACTTCCCACGGAACAGGATTTGAATTGCGACAGACATTCTACACTAATTACTTCTGTAGCACAGGCATGGGGCACATTCCTTGCGATTTCACCCTTACATGGGAAAAGTCTACCATGTTCAGGGAAGATGTTAGTGAGTAGTTCGTTTCTCGGCAGGGGTGTTTCTTCAGACTGAAGAGTACTTCCTTTGTTTAGGATTCGACACGTACATTTTGTGACTCTGGATTCCTCGGGAACCCAGATGGAAGCTCGAAGTCGCGTTTGACACAGACTTGGTTCGCAGAGATTAGTGTATGCCTTTCCTTGGGCGAAGTCACATCCTTTTGAAAACCCTTCTATCTTCGTGACACATGGTGTTCGTTGAGGAAAGCCCCCCCAGAAGAAGTTGTTCCGCGAGTATGGTGTATCACTCTTCCTTCCCCTCCGTTTTCTTTCGCACTTTGCTTCAAGCCGCTTCGTCCCTCAGCAAAGCCGATGGCAGTCGAAGGACCGCCCCTCCACAGCAGCGTTGTTTCTTAGACTTAAGTGTATAGCACGTCCCTTACGCTTCCTCCCCTTTCCAGACCCACACCTCTCTAGGGGACAACTAGTGTGTTGGTTGTCCCATTCGACCCCCATTTTTCTTCACAAATCAGCGTGTGGCATCTTCCTTGCGCTTTCAAACAAAGTACTGACAACGCTTCTATCTTCCCGAAACAAGATCTGAGTTGGGAGAAGCTTTCGACCCAAGTTCGTTCTCAAGCAGTGGTATATGGCACAGTAGTTGTGCCTTCGCTTTTAACGTTGGAAATTTCCTGCGTCTTCTTCCCTGTAGATGGCAGTGGAAAGACTATTTCTCTCTACCGCTTTGTTCCTTGAGAGGTGAGTGTAAGACACTTACACATATATCTCAAAAGGCGTCATGCTTCCCGCACCGAGAGGTGAGCACGAAATCGTGTTGGACGTGGCCTTGTTTCTCTGAGTTCAGTGGAAGGCGCTGCTGAGGCTAGCTCACGTACCTTTGAAGGCCCTTCCAACTTCATGACACAAGACTTTCGTGGAGAGGGACCCTCCACACACCGTGTTCCTCACTGTAGTGTATCGCGCTTTCCGTCTCTTTTCTCTCGCCCTAAGCTTTAACAAGGTGCTTCCATCCGTACGGAAAGGGCTGGTCGTCGACGGACGGCAACCCTCTAGATTTGTTCTTAGAGTCAAACACCCGTAGGCAAGCCTCCTTACGCTTCCTCACATCATACCTCTCCATACTCATCCTTCTTCATGGAACGAACAGTAGACACATTCGAAACGGACGGCCGACTCTAGGGTACGTCCCTCATGCCTCCACACCCACGACGGAAAACACTTTTATCTTCCTGAAACAATATGATAGCTGAGGGCAGACTTCTTCACAAGGGGTTCGTCAAGCACCGTCACAGGGCACGGCACCTTCTTTATGCCTTCACACGTTCATGCCAGAAGGCCGCTCATACGCAGGTGGTGTATGGCTTTCCAGGACTTCCTTCTCACACTTAAAGGCATGACCTGTTCCCTCTGCTGTCTCTCATACTCTTTGAAAACGTTCCTCGCGGAACAAGATTGGAATGGCGAGGGACCATCTACCCTAAGTATGTCTGTGCCACAGGCACGGGGCACATTCCTCGCGCTGCCACACTGACGTTGGAATAGACGAGCATTTTCAGGGAAGGTGTTAGTAGAAACACGGTTTCTCTGCAGTGGTGTTTCTTCAGACTGAAGTGCACGCCGCCTGTTTCGGATTCAACACATACCTGTTGTGACTATGTTCTCCCCGTGACGCCAGAGGTCAGCTCGAAGTCGCCTTCGACACAGACTTGTTTCGCGCCGTTTAGTCTGTGGCTTTCCTTTGGCGAACTCACGTACATTTGGAAAACCCTTCTAGCGTCGTGACCCATGGTGTCCATTGAGCGAAGCCCTCCGTACCACGTTGCTCCACGAGGAAGGCCTATCGGGCTTTTCCTCTGCTTCCTTTCATACTTGGCGTAAAGCCGCTTCGATCCTTCGGAAGGGAGAAGGGAGTCGAAGGACCGCTCCTCCGCAGCATTGCTTTTGAGACCTAAGTGTAGAGCTCGTTCCTTACGCTTCCTCCGATTTCCAGACACACACCTCTCTAGGGGACAACTTGTTCGTTGGTGGTCACATTCGACGCACATTTTTCCTCACAATTCCGCGGATGGCATTTTCCTGACGCTTTCACACGAAGTCCTGAAAACGCTTGTCTCTCCCTGAAACAAGATCTGAGTTGAGAGAAGCTTGAGACACAACTCCTTTCTCAAACAGTGGAATATGGCACAGTAGTTGTGCCTTCACTTTTAACGGTGGAAAGTTCTTCCATCTCTTCCCTGTAGGTGGTAGTGGAAAGACTGTTTCCCTACACTTTTCGTTTCTTGAGAGGCGAGTGTAAGACACTTACCTTCTATAGCAACACACACATACCTCCAAAGGCTTCTTTCTTCAAGAACCCAGATGTTAGCACGAAAGCCTGATGGACATGGCCTCGTTTCTCAGAATTCAGTGTAAGGCTACTACCACTGAGGCTAGCCCGCGTACATTGGAAGACCCATCCACCTCCACGACACAGGACTTAATGGAGAGAAACCCTCCGCCCAACGTGTTCCTCCCTGGACGGTATCGCGCGTTCCATCTCTTTCCTTTCACACCCGGTTTAACAAGCCGCTTCCATCCTTACGAAAAGAGACGGTAGTCGAAGGACGCCAACCCTCGAGATTTGTTCTTAGAGGGAAACAGGCGTATGCCATCTTCCTTGTGCTTCCGCACATCATACATTTCCATACACATCTTTCTTCATGTCACGACGGTAGGCACATTCGAAACGGAGAGCTAAGTCTAGTCTATGTCCCTTACGCCTTCACACCCAATACGGAAAACACTTTCCTCTTTCCTGAAACGATATGATAGTTGAGGGAAGCCTTCTTCACAAGTGGTTTCTCAAGCACCGTCCGTCACAGGGCACATTCTAGATGCTTTCACCATTTCATGCTAAGTGCTTCTCACCCTTACGTGTATGGCTTTCCTGACGGATTTCCTTCTCACCCTTGAAGCCGTGACCTTTTCCATCTGCTCTCTCATACTCTTGGAAACACTTCCCACGGAACAGGATTTGAATTGCGACAGACATTCTACACTAATTACTTCTGTAGCACAGGCATGGGGCACATTCCTTGCGATTTCACCCTTACATGGGAAAAGTCTACCATGTTCAGGGAAGATGTTAGTGAGTAGTTCGTTTCTCGGCAGGGGTGTTTCTTCAGACTGAAGAGTACTTCCTTTGTTTAGGATTCGACACGTACATTTTGTGACTCTGGATTCCTCGGGAACCCAGATGGAAGCTCGAAGTCGCGTTTGACACAGACTTGGTTCGCAGAGATTAGTGTATGCCTTTCCTTGGGCGAAGTCACATCCTTTTGAAAACCCTTCTATCTTCGTGACACATGGTGTTCGTTGAGGAAAGCCCCCCCAGAAGAAGTTGTTCCGCGAGTATGGTGTATCACTCTTCCTTCCCCTCCGTTTTCTTTCGCACTTTGCTTCAAGCCGCTTCGTCCCTCAGCAAAGCCGATGGCAGTCGAAGGACCGCCCCTCCACAGCAGCGTTGTTTCTTAGACTTAAGTGTATAGCACGTCCCTTACGCTTCCTCCCCTTTCCAGACCCACACCTCTCTAGGGGACAACTAGTGTGTTGGTTGTCCCATTCGACCCCCATTTTTCTTCACAAATCAGCGTGTGGCATCTTCCTTGCGCTTTCAAACAAAGTACTGACAACGCTTCTATCTTCCCGAAACAAGATCTGAGTTGGGAGAAGCTTTCGACCCAAGTTCGTTCTCAAGCAGTGGTATATGGCACAGTAGTTGTGCCTTCGCTTTTAACGTTGGAAATTTCCTGCGTCTTCTTCCCTGTAGATGGCAGTGGAAAGACTATTTCTCTCTACCGCTTTGTTCCTTGAGAGGTGAGTGTAAGACACTTACACATATATCTCAAAAGGCGTCATGCTTCCCGCACCGAGAGGTGAGCACGAAATCGTGTTGGACGTGGCCTTGTTTCTCTGAGTTCAGTGGAAGGCGCTGCTGAGGCTAGCTCACGTACCTTTGAAGGCCCTTCCAACTTCATGACACAAGACTTTCGTGGAGAGGGACCCTCCACACACCGTGTTCCTCACTGTAGTGTATCGCGCTTTCCGTCTCTTTTCTCTCGCCCTAAGCTTTAACAAGGTGCTTCCATCCGTACGGAAAGGGCTGGTCGTCGACGGACGGCAACCCTCTAGATTTGTTCTTAGAGTCAAACACCCGTAGGCAAGCCTCCTTACGCTTCCTCACATCATACCTCTCCATACTCATCCTTCTTCATGGAACGAACAGTAGACACATTCGAAACGGACGGCCGACTCTAGGGTACGTCCCTCATGCCTCCACACCCACGACGGAAAACACTTTTATCTTCCTGAAACAATATGATAGCTGAGGGCAGACTTCTTCACAAGGGGTTCGTCAAGCACCGTCACAGGGCACGGCACCTTCTTTATGCCTTCACACGTTCATGCCAGAAGGCCGCTCATACGCAGGTGGTGTATGGCTTTCCAGGACTTCCTTCTCACACTTAAAGGCATGACCTGTTCCCTCTGCTGTCTCTCATACTCTTTGAAAACGTTCCTCGCGGAACAAGATTGGAATGGCGAGGGACCATCTACCCTAAGTATGTCTGTGCCACAGGCACGGGGCACATTCCTCGCGCTGCCACACTGACGTTGGAATAGACGAGCATTTTCAGGGAAGGTGTTAGTAGAAACACGGTTTCTCTGCAGTGGTGTTTCTTCAGACTGAAGTGCACGCCGCCTGTTTCGGATTCAACACATACCTGTTGTGACTATGTTCTCCCCGTGACGCCAGAGGTCAGCTCGAAGTCGCCTTCGACACAGACTTGTTTCGCGCCGTTTAGTCTGTGGCTTTCCTTTGGCGAACTCACGTACATTTGGAAAACCCTTCTAGCGTCGTGACCCATGGTGTCCATTGAGCGAAGCCCTCCGTACCACGTTGCTCCACGAGGAAGGCCTATCGGGCTTTTCCTCTGCTTCCTTTCATACTTGGCGTAAAGCCGCTTCGATCCTTCGGAAGGGAGAAGGGAGTCGAAGGACCGCTCCTCCGCAGCATTGCTTTTGAGACCTAAGTGTAGAGCTCGTTCCTTACGCTTCCTCCGATTTCCAGACACACACCTCTCTAGGGGACAACTTGTTCGTTGGTGGTCACATTCGACGCACATTTTTCCTCACAATTCCGCGGATGGCATTTTCCTGACGCTTTCACACGAAGTCCTGAAAACGCTTGTCTCTCCCTGAAACAAGATCTGAGTTGAGAGAAGCTTGAGACACAACTCCTTTCTCAAACAGTGGAATATGGCACAGTAGTTGTGCCTTCACTTTTAACGGTGGAAAGTTCTTCCATCTCTTCCCTGTAGGTGGTAGTGGAAAGACTGTTTCCCTACACTTTTCGTTTCTTGAGAGGCGAGTGTAAGACACTTACCTTCTATAGCAACACACACATACCTCCAAAGGCTTCTTTCTTCAAGAACCCAGATGTTAGCACGAAAGCCTGATGGACATGGCCTCGTTTCTCAGAATTCAGTGTAAGGCTACTACCACTGAGGCTAGCCCGCGTACATTGGAAGACCCATCCACCTCCACGACACAGGACTTAATGGAGAGAAACCCTCCGCCCAACGTGTTCCTCCCTGGACGGTATCGCGCGTTCCATCTCTTTCCTTTCACACCCGGTTTAACAAGCCGCTTCCATCCTTACGAAAAGAGACGGTAGTCGAAGGACGCCAACCCTCGAGATTTGTTCTTAGAGGGAAACAGGCGTATGCCATCTTCCTTGTGCTTCCGCACATCATACATTTCCATACACATCTTTCTTCATGTCACGACGGTAGGCACATTCGAAACGGAGAGCTAAGTCTAGTCTATGTCCCTTACGCCTTCACACCCAATACGGAAAACACTTTCCTCTTTCCTGAAACGATATGATAGTTGAGGGAAGCCTTCTTCACAAGTGGTTTCTCAAGCACCGTCCGTCACAGGGCACATTCTAGATGCTTTCACCATTTCATGCTAAGTGCTTCTCACCCTTACGTGTATGGCTTTCCTGACGGATTTCCTTCTCACCCTTGAAGCCGTGACCTTTTCCATCTGCTCTCTCATACTCTTGGAAACACTTCCCACGGAACAGGATTTGAATTGCGACAGACATTCTACACTAATTACTTCTGTAGCACAGGCATGGGGCACATTCCTTGCGATTTCACCCTTACATGGGAAAAGTCTACCATGTTCAGGGAAGATGTTAGTGAGTAGTTCGTTTCTCGGCAGGGGTGTTTCTTCAGACTGAAGAGTACTTCCTTTGTTTAGGATTCGACACGTACATTTTGTGACTCTGGATTCCTCGGGAACCCAGATGGAAGCTCGAAGTCGCGTTTGACACAGACTTGGTTCGCAGAGATTAGTGTATGCCTTTCCTTGGGCGAAGTCACATCCTTTTGAAAACCCTTCTATCTTCGTGACACATGGTGTTCGTTGAGGAAAGCCCCCCCAGAAGAAGTTGTTCCGCGAGTATGGTGTATCACTCTTCCTTCCCCTCCGTTTTCTTTCGCACTTTGCTTCAAGCCGCTTCGTCCCTCAGCAAAGCCGATGGCAGTCGAAGGACCGCCCCTCCACAGCAGCGTTGTTTCTTAGACTTAAGTGTATAGCACGTCCCTTACGCTTCCTCCCCTTTCCAGACCCACACCTCTCTAGGGGACAACTAGTGTGTTGGTTGTCCCATTCGACCCCCATTTTTCTTCACAAATCAGCGTGTGGCATCTTCCTTGCGCTTTCAAACAAAGTACTGACAACGCTTCTATCTTCCCGAAACAAGATCTGAGTTGGGAGAAGCTTTCGACCCAAGTTCGTTCTCAAGCAGTGGTATATGGCACAGTAGTTGTGCCTTCGCTTTTAACGTTGGAAATTTCCTGCGTCTTCTTCCCTGTAGATGGCAGTGGAAAGACTATTTCTCTCTACCGCTTTGTTCCTTGAGAGGTGAGTGTAAGACACTTACACATATATCTCAAAAGGCGTCATGCTTCCCGCACCGAGAGGTGAGCACGAAATCGTGTTGGACGTGGCCTTGTTTCTCTGAGTTCAGTGGAAGGCGCTGCTGAGGCTAGCTCACGTACCTTTGAAGGCCCTTCCAACTTCATGACACAAGACTTTCGTGGAGAGGGACCCTCCACACACCGTGTTCCTCACTGTAGTGTATCGCGCTTTCCGTCTCTTTTCTCTCGCCCTAAGCTTTAACAAGGTGCTTCCATCCGTACGGAAAGGGCTGGTCGTCGACGGACGGCAACCCTCTAGATTTGTTCTTAGAGTCAAACACCCGTAGGCAAGCCTCCTTACGCTTCCTCACATCATACCTCTCCATACTCATCCTTCTTCATGGAACGAACAGTAGACACATTCGAAACGGACGGCCGACTCTAGGGTACGTCCCTCATGCCTCCACACCCACGACGGAAAACACTTTTATCTTCCTGAAACAATATGATAGCTGAGGGCAGACTTCTTCACAAGGGGTTCGTCAAGCACCGTCACAGGGCACGGCACCTTCTTTATGCCTTCACACGTTCATGCCAGAAGGCCGCTCATACGCAGGTGGTGTATGGCTTTCCAGGACTTCCTTCTCACACTTAAAGGCATGACCTGTTCCCTCTGCTGTCTCTCATACTCTTTGAAAACGTTCCTCGCGGAACAAGATTGGAATGGCGAGGGACCATCTACCCTAAGTATGTCTGTGCCACAGGCACGGGGCACATTCCTCGCGCTGCCACACTGACGTTGGAATAGACGAGCATTTTCAGGGAAGGTGTTAGTAGAAACACGGTTTCTCTGCAGTGGTGTTTCTTCAGACTGAAGTGCACGCCGCCTGTTTCGGATTCAACACATACCTGTTGTGACTATGTTCTCCCCGTGACGCCAGAGGTCAGCTCGAAGTCGCCTTCGACACAGACTTGTTTCGCGCCGTTTAGTCTGTGGCTTTCCTTTGGCGAACTCACGTACATTTGGAAAACCCTTCTAGCGTCGTGACCCATGGTGTCCATTGAGCGAAGCCCTCCGTACCACGTTGCTCCACGAGGAAGGCCTATCGGGCTTTTCCTCTGCTTCCTTTCATACTTGGCGTAAAGCCGCTTCGATCCTTCGGAAGGGAGAAGGGAGTCGAAGGACCGCTCCTCCGCAGCATTGCTTTTGAGACCTAAGTGTAGAGCTCGTTCCTTACGCTTCCTCCGATTTCCAGACACACACCTCTCTAGGGGACAACTTGTTCGTTGGTGGTCACATTCGACGCACATTTTTCCTCACAATTCCGCGGATGGCATTTTCCTGACGCTTTCACACGAAGTCCTGAAAACGCTTGTCTCTCCCTGAAACAAGATCTGAGTTGAGAGAAGCTTGAGACACAACTCCTTTCTCAAACAGTGGAATATGGCACAGTAGTTGTGCCTTCACTTTTAACGGTGGAAAGTTCTTCCATCTCTTCCCTGTAGGTGGTAGTGGAAAGACTGTTTCCCTACACTTTTCGTTTCTTGAGAGGCGAGTGTAAGACACTTACCTTCTATAGCAACACACACATACCTCCAAAGGCTTCTTTCTTCAAGAACCCAGATGTTAGCACGAAAGCCTGATGGACATGGCCTCGTTTCTCAGAATTCAGTGTAAGGCTACTACCACTGAGGCTAGCCCGCGTACATTGGAAGACCCATCCACCTCCACGACACAGGACTTAATGGAGAGAAACCCTCCGCCCAACGTGTTCCTCCCTGGACGGTATCGCGCGTTCCATCTCTTTCCTTTCACACCCGGTTTAACAAGCCGCTTCCATCCTTACGAAAAGAGACGGTAGTCGAAGGACGCCAACCCTCGAGATTTGTTCTTAGAGGGAAACAGGCGTATGCCATCTTCCTTGTGCTTCCGCACATCATACATTTCCATACACATCTTTCTTCATGTCACGACGGTAGGCACATTCGAAACGGAGAGCTAAGTCTAGTCTATGTCCCTTACGCCTTCACACCCAATACGGAAAACACTTTCCTCTTTCCTGAAACGATATGATAGTTGAGGGAAGCCTTCTTCACAAGTGGTTTCTCAAGCACCGTCCGTCACAGGGCACATTCTAGATGCTTTCACCATTTCATGCTAAGTGCTTCTCACCCTTACGTGTATGGCTTTCCTGACGGATTTCCTTCTCACCCTTGAAGCCGTGACCTTTTCCATCTGCTCTCTCATACTCTTGGAAACACTTCCCACGGAACAGGATTTGAATTGCGACAGACATTCTACACTAATTACTTCTGTAGCACAGGCATGGGGCACATTCCTTGCGATTTCACCCTTACATGGGAAAAGTCTACCATGTTCAGGGAAGATGTTAGTGAGTAGTTCGTTTCTCGGCAGGGGTGTTTCTTCAGACTGAAGAGTACTTCCTTTGTTTAGGATTCGACACGTACATTTTGTGACTCTGGATTCCTCGGGAACCCAGATGGAAGCTCGAAGTCGCGTTTGACACAGACTTGGTTCGCAGAGATTAGTGTATGCCTTTCCTTGGGCGAAGTCACATCCTTTTGAAAACCCTTCTATCTTCGTGACACATGGTGTTCGTTGAGGAAAGCCCCCCCAGAAGAAGTTGTTCCGCGAGTATGGTGTATCACTCTTCCTTCCCCTCCGTTTTCTTTCGCACTTTGCTTCAAGCCGCTTCGTCCCTCAGCAAAGCCGATGGCAGTCGAAGGACCGCCCCTCCACAGCAGCGTTGTTTCTTAGACTTAAGTGTATAGCACGTCCCTTACGCTTCCTCCCCTTTCCAGACACACACCTCTCTAGGGGACAACTAGTGTGTTGGTTGTCCCATTCGACCCCCATTTTTCTTCACAAATCAGCGTGTGGCATCTTCCTTGCGCTTTCAAACAAAGTACTGACAACGCTTCTATCTTCCCGAAACAAGATCTGAGTTGGGAGAAGCTTTCGACCCAAGTTCGTTCTCAAGCAGTGGTATATGGCACAGTAGTTGTGCCTTCGCTTTTAACGTTGGAAATTTCCTGCGTCTTCTTCCCTGTAGATGGCAGTGGAAAGACTATTTCTCTCTACCGCTTTGTTCCTTGAGAGGTGAGTGTAAGACACTTACACATATATCTCAAAAGGCGTCATGCTTCCCGCACCGAGAGGTGAGCACGAAATCGTGTTGGACGTGGCCTTGTTTCTCTGAGTTCAGTGGAAGGCGCTGCTGAGGCTAGCTCACGTACCTTTGAAGGCCCTTCCAACTTCATGACACAAGACTTTCGTGGAGAGGGACCCTCCACACACCGTGTTCCTCACTGTAGTGTATCGCGCTTTCCGTCTCTTTTCTCTCGCCCTAAGCTTTAACAAGGTGCTTCCATCCGTACGGAAAGGGCTGGTCGTCGACGGACGGCAACCCTCTAGATTTGTTCTTAGAGTCAAACACCCGTAGGCAAGCCTCCTTACGCTTCCTCACATCATACCTCTCCATACTCATCCTTCTTCATGGAACGAACAGTAGACACATTCGAAACGGACGGCCGACTCTAGGGTACGTCCCTCATGCCTCCACACCCACGACGGAAAACACTTTTATCTTCCTGAAACAATATGATAGCTGAGGGCAGACTTCTTCACAAGGGGTTCGTCAAGCACCGTCACAGGGCACGGCACCTTCTTTATGCCTTCACACGTTCATGCCAGAAGGCCGCTCATACGCAGGTGGTGTATGGCTTTCCAGGACTTCCTTCTCACACTTAAAGGCATGACCTGTTCCCTCTGCTGTCTCTCATACTCTTTGAAAACGTTCCTCGCGGAACAAGATTGGAATGGCGAGGGACCATCTACCCTAAGTATGTCTGTGCCACAGGCACGGGGCACATTCCTCGCGCTGCCACACTGACGTTGGAATAGACGAGCATTTTCAGGGAAGGTGTTAGTAGAAACACGGTTTCTCTGCAGTGGTGTTTCTTCAGACTGAAGTGCACGCCGCCTGTTTCGGATTCAACACATACCTGTTGTGACTATGTTCTCCCCGTGACGCCAGAGGTCAGCTCGAAGTCGCCTTCGACACAGACTTGTTTCGCGCCGTTTAGTCTGTGGCTTTCCTTTGGCGAACTCACGTACATTTGGAAAACCCTTCTAGCGTCGTGACCCATGGTGTCCATTGAGCGAAGCCCTCCGTACCACGTTGCTCCACGCGGAAGGCCTATCGGGCTTTTCCTCTGCTTCCTTTCATACTTGGCGTAAAGCCGCTTCGATCCTTCGGAAGGGAGAAGGGAGTCGAAGGACCGCTCCTCCGCAGCATTGCTTTTGAGACCTAAGTGTAGAGCTCGTTCCTTACGCTTCCTCCGATTTCCAGACACACACCTCTCTAGGGGACAACTTGTTCGTTGGTGGTCACATTCGACGCACATTTTTCCTCACAATTCCGCGGATGGCATTTTCCTGACGCTTTCACACGAAGTCCTGAAAACGCTTGTCTCTCCCTGAAACAAGATCTGAGTTGAGAGAAGCTTGAGACACAACTCCTTTCTCAAACAGTGGAATATGGCACAGTAGTTGTGCCTTCACTTTTAACGGTGGAAAGTTCTTCCATCTCTTCCCTGTAGGTGGTAGTGGAAAGACTGTTTCCCTACACTTTTCGTTTCTTGAGAGGCGAGTGTAAGACACTTACCTTCTATAGCAACACACACATACCTCCAAAGGCTTCTTTCTTCAAGAACCCAGATGTTAGCACGAAAGCCTGATGGACATGGCCTCGTTTCTCAGAATTCAGTGTAAGGCTACTACCACTGAGGCTAGCCCGCGTACATTGGAAGACCCATCCACCTCCACGACACAGGACTTAATGGAGAGAAACCCTCCGCCCAACGTGTTCCTCCCTGGACGGTATCGCGCGTTCCAGCTCTTTCCTTTCACACCCGGTTTAACAAGCCGCTTCCATCCTTACGAAAAGAGACGGTAGTCGAAGGACGCCAACCCTCGAGATTTGTTCTTAGAGGGAAACAGGCGTATGCCATCTTCCTTGTGCTTCCGCACATCATACATTTCCATACACATCTTTCTTCATGTCACGACGGTAGGCACATTCGAAACGGAGAGCTAAGTCTAGTCTATGTCCCTTACGCCTTCACACCCAATACGGAAAACACTTTCCTCTTTCCTGAAACGATATGATAGTTGAGGGAAGCCTTCTTCACAAGTGGTTTCTCAAGCACCGTCCGTCACAGGGCACATTCTAGATGCTTTCACCATTTCATGCTAAGTGCTTCTCACCCTTACGTGTATGGCTTTCCTGACGGATTTCCTTCTCACCCTTGAAGCCGTGACCTTTTCCATCTGCTCTCTCATACTCTTGGAAACACTTCCCACGGAACAGGATTTGAATTGCGACAGACATTCTACACTAATTACTTCTGTAGCACAGGCATGGGGCACATTCCTTGCGATTTCACCCTTACATGGGAAAAGTCTACCATGTTCAGGGAAGATGTTAGTGAGTAGTTCGTTTCTCGGCAGGGGTGTTTCTTCAGACTGAAGAGTACTTCCTTTGTTTAGGATTCGACACGTACATTTTGTGACTCTGGATTCCTCGGGAACCCAGATGGAAGCTCGAAGTCGCGTTTGACACAGACTTGGTTCGCAGAGATTAGTGTATGCCTTTCCTTGGGCGAAGTCACATCCTTTTGAAAACCCTTCTATCTTCGTGACACATGGTGTTCGTTGAGGAAAGCCCCCCCAGAAGAAGTTGTTCCGCGAGTATGGTGTATCACTCTTCCTTCCCCTCCGTTTTCTTTCGCACTTTGCTTCAAGCCGCTTCGTCCCTCAGCAAAGCCGATGGCAGTCGAAGGACCGCCCCTCCACAGCAGCGTTGTTTCTTAGACTTAAGTGTATAGCACGTCCCTTACGCTTCCTCCCCTTTCCAGACACACACCTCTCTAGGGGACAACTAGTGTGTTGGTTGTCCCATTCGACCCCCATTTTTCTTCACAAATCAGCGTGTGGCATCTTCCTTGCGCTTTCAAACAAAGTACTGACAACGCTTCTATCTTCCCGAAACAAGATCTGAGTTGGGAGAAGCTTTCGACCCAAGTTCGTTCTCAAGCAGTGGTATATGGCACAGTAGTTGTGCCTTCGCTTTTAACGTTGGAAATTTCCTGCGTCTTCTTCCCTGTAGATGGCAGTGGAAAGACTATTTCTCTCTACCGCTTTGTTCCTTGAGAGGTGAGTGTAAGACACTTACACATATATCTCAAAAGGCGTCATGCTTCCCGCACCGAGAGGTGAGCACGAAATCGTGTTGGACGTGGCCTTGTTTCTCTGAGTTCAGTGGAAGGCGCTGCTGAGGCTAGCTCACGTACCTTTGAAGGCCCTTCCAACTTCATGACACAAGACTTTCGTGGAGAGGGACCCTCCACACACCGTGTTCCTCACTGTAGTGTATCGCGCTTTCCGTCTCTTTTCTCTCGCCCTAAGCTTTAACAAGGTGCTTCCATCCGTACGGAAAGGGCTGGTCGTCGACGGACGGCAACCCTCTAGATTTGTTCTTAGAGTCAAACACCCGTAGGCAAGCCTCCTTACGCTTCCTCACATCATACCTCTCCATACTCATCCTTCTTCATGGAACGAACAGTAGACACATTCGAAACGGACGGCCGACTCTAGGGTACGTCCCTCATGCCTCCACACCCACGACGGAAAACACTTTTATCTTCCTGAAACAATATGATAGCTGAGGGCAGACTTCTTCACAAGGGGTTCGTCAAGCACCGTCACAGGGCACGGCACCTTCTTTATGCCTTCACACGTTCATGCCAGAAGGCCGCTCATACGCAGGTGGTGTATGGCTTTCCAGGACTTTCTTCTCACACTTAAAGGCATGACCTGTTCCCTCTGCTGTCTCTCATACTCTTTGAAAACGTTCCTCGCGGAACAAGATTGGAATGGCGAGGGACCATCTACCCTAAGTATGTCTGTGCCACAGGCACGGGGCACATTCCTCGCGCTGCCACACTGACGTTGGAATAGACGAGCATTTTCAGGGAAGGTGTTAGTAGAAACACGGTTTCTCTGCAGTGGTGTTTCTTCAGACTGAAGTGCACGCCGCCTGTTTCGGATTCAACACATACCTGTTGTGACTATGTTCTCCCCGTGACGCCAGAGGTCAGCTCGAAGTCGCCTTCGACACAGACTTGTTTCGCGCCGTTTAGTCTGTGGCTTTCCTTTGGCGAACTCACGTACATTTGGAAAACCCTTCTAGCGTCGTGACCCATGGTGTCCATTGAGCGAAGCCCTCCGTACCACGTTGCTCCACGAGGAAGGCCTATCGGGCTTTTCCTCTGCTTCCTTTCATACTTGGCGTAAAGCCGCTTCGATCCTTCGGAAGGGAGAAGGGAGTCGAAGGACCGCTCCTCCGCAGCATTGCTTTTGAGACCTAAGTGTAGAGCTCGTTCCTTACGCTTCCTCCGATTTCCAGACACACACCTCTCTAGGGGACAACTTGTTCGTTGGTGGTCACATTCGACGCACATTTTTCCTCACAATTCCGCGGATGGCATTTTCCTGACGCTTTCACACGAAGTCCTGAAAACGCTTGTCTCTCCCTGAAACAAGATCTGAGTTGAGAGAAGCTTGAGACACAACTCCTTTCTCAAACAGTGGAATATGGCACAGTAGTTGTGCCTTCACTTTTAACGGTGGAAAGTTCTTCCATCTCTTCCCTGTAGGTGGTAGTGGAAAGACTGTTTCCCTACACTTTTCGTTTCTTGAGAGGCGAGTGTAAGACACTTACCTTCTATAGCAACACACACATACCTCCAAAGGCTTCTTTCTTCAAGAACCCAGATGTTAGCACGAAAGCCTGATGGACATGGCCTCGTTTCTCAGAATTCAGTGTAAGGCTACTACCACTGAGGCTAGCCCGCGTACATTGGAAGACCCATCCACCTCCACGACACAGGACTTAATGGAGAGAAACCCTCCGCCCAACGTGTTCCTCCCTGGACGGTATCGCGCGTTCCATCTCTTTCCTTTCACACCCGGTTTAACAAGCCGCTTCCATCCTTACGAAAAGAGACGGTAGTCGAAGGACGCCAACCCTCGAGATTTGTTCTTAGAGGGAAACAGGCGTATGCCATCTTCCTTGTGCTTCCGCACATCATACATTTCCATACACATCTTTCTTCATGTCACGACGGTAGGCACATTCGAAACGGAGAGCTAAGTCTAGTCTATGTCCCTTACGCCTTCACACCCAATACGGAAAACACTTTCCTCTTTCCTGAAACGATATGATAGTTGAGGGAAGCCTTCTTCACAAGTGGTTTCTCAAGCACCGTCCGTCACAGGGCACATTCTAGATGCTTTCACCATTTCATGCTAAGTGCTTCTCACCCTTACGTGTATGGCTTTCCTGACGGATTTCCTTCTCACCCTTGAAGCCGTGACCTTTTCCATCTGCTCTCTCATACTCTTGGAAACACTTCCCACGGAACAGGATTTGAATTGCGACAGACATTCTACACTAATTACTTCTGTAGCACAGGCATGGGGCACATTCCTTGCGATTTCACCCTTACATGGGAAAAGTCTACCATGTTCAGGGAAGATGTTAGTGAGTAGTTCGTTTCTCGGCAGGGGTGTTTCTTCAGACTGAAGAGTACTTCCTTTGTTTAGGATTCGACACGTACATTTTGTGACTCTGGATTCCTCGGGAACCCAGATGGAAGCTCGAAGTCGCGTTTGACACAGACTTGGTTCGCAGAGATTAGTGTATGCCTTTCCTTGGGCGAAGTCACATCCTTTTGAAAACCCTTCTATCTTCGTGACACATGGTGTTCGTTGAGGAAAGCCCCCCCAGAAGAAGTTGTTCCGCGAGTATGGTGTATCACTCTTCCTTCCCCTCCGTTTTCTTTCGCACTTTGCTTCAAGCCGCTTCGTCCCTCAGCAAAGCCGATGGCAGTCGAAGGACCGCCCCTCCACAGCAGCGTTGTTTCTTAGACTTAAGTGTATAGCACGTCCCTTACGCTTCCTCCCCTTTCCAGACCCACACCTCTCTAGGGGACAACTAGTGTGTTGGTTGTCCCATTCGACCCCCATTTTTCTTCACAAATCAGCGTGTGGCATCTTCCTTGCGCTTTCAAACAAAGTACTGACAACGCTTCTATCTTCCCGAAACAAGATCTGAGTTGGGAGAAGCTTTCGACCCAAGTTCGTTCTCAAGCAGTGGTATATGGCACAGTAGTTGTGCCTTCGCTTTTAACGTTGGAAATTTCCTGCGTCTTCTTCCCTGTAGATGGCAGTGGAAAGACTATTTCTCTCTACCGCTTTGTTCCTTGAGAGGTGAGTGTAAGACACTTACACATATATCTCAAAAGGCGTCATGCTTCCCGCACCGAGAGGTGAGCACGAAATCGTGTTGGACGTGGCCTTGTTTCTCTGAGTTCAGTGGAAGGCGCTGCTGAGGCTAGCTCACGTACCTTTGAAGGCCCTTCCAACTTCATGACACAAGACTTTCGTGGAGAGGGACCCTCCACACACCGTGTTCCTCACTGTAGTGTATCGCGCTTTCCGTCTCTTTTCTCTCGCCCTAAGCTTTAACAAGGTGCTTCCATCCGTACGGAAAGGGCTGGTCGTCGACGGACGGCAACCCTCTAGATTTGTTCTTAGAGTCAAACACCCGTAGGCAAGCCTCCTTACGCTTCCTCACATCATACCTCTCCATACTCATCCTTCTTCATGGAACGAACAGTAGACACATTCGAAACGGACGGCCGACTCTAGGGTACGTCCCTCATGCCTCCACACCCACGACGGAAAACACTTTTATCTTCCTGAAACAATATGATAGCTGAGGGCAGACTTCTTCACAAGGGGTTCGTCAAGCACCGTCACAGGGCACGGCACCTTCTTTATGCCTTCACACGTTCATGCCAGAAGGCCGCTCATACGCAGGTGGTGTATGGCTTTCCAGGACTTCCTTCTCACACTTAAAGGCATGACCTGTTCCCTCTGCTGTCTCTCACACTCTTTGAAAACGTTCCTCGCGGAACAAGATTGGAATGGCGAGGGACCATCTACCCTAAGTATGTCTGTGCCACAGGCACGGGGCACATTCCTCGCGCTGCCACACTTACGTTGGAATAGACGAGCATTTTCAGGGAAGGTGTTAGTAGAAACACGGTTTCTCTGCAGTGGTGTTTCTTCAGACTGAAGTGCACGCCGCCTGTTTCGGATTCAACACATACCTGTTGTGACTATGTTCTCCCCGTGACGCCAGAGGTCAGCTCGAAGTCGCCTTCGACACAGACTTGTTTCGCGCCGTTTAGTCTGTGGCTTTCCTTTGGCGAACTCACGTACATTTGGAAAACCCTTCTAGCGTCGTGACCCATGGTGTCCATTGAGCGAAGCCCTCCATACCACGTTGTTCCACGAGGAAGGCCTATCGGGCTTTTCCTCTGCTTCCTTTCATACTTGGCGTAAAGCCGCTTCGATCCTTCGGAAGGGAGAAGGGAGTCGAAGGACCGCTCCTCCGCAGCATTGCTTTTGAGACCTAAGTGTAGAGCTCGTTCCTTACGCTTCCTCCGATTTCCAGACACACACCTCTCTAGGGGACAACTTGTTCGTTGGTGGTCACATTCGACGCACATTTTTCCTCACAATTCCGCGGATGGCATTCTCCAGACGCTTTCACACGAAGTCCTGAAAACGCTTGTCTCTCCCTGAAACAAGATCTGAGTTGAGAGAAGCTTGAGACACAACTCCTTTCTCAAACAGTGGAATATGGCACAGTAGTTGTGCCTTCACTTTTAACGGTGGAAAGTTCTTCCATCTCTTCCCTGTAGGTGGTAGTGGAAAGACTGTTTCCCTACACTTTTCGTTTCTTGAGAGGCGAGTGTAAGACACTTACCTTCTATAGCAACACACACATACCTCCAAAGGCTTCTTTCTTCAAGAACCCAGATGTTAGCACGAAAGCCTGATGGACATGGCCTCGTTTCTCAGAATTCAGTGTAAGGCTACTACCACTGAGGCTAGCCCGCGTACATTGGAAGACCCATCCACCTCCACGACACAGGACTTAATGGAGAGAAACCCTCCGCCCAACGTGTTCCTCCCTGGACGGTATCGCGCGTTCCAGCTCTTTCCTTTCACACCCGGTTTAACAAGCCGCTTCCATCCTTATGAAAAGAGACGGTAGTCGAAGGACGCCAACCCTCGAGATTTGTTCTTAGAGGGAAACAGGCGTATGCCATCTTCCTTGTGCTTCCGCACATCATACATTTCCATACACATCTTTCTTCATGTCACGACGGTAGGCACATTCGAAACGGAGAGCTAAGTCTAGTCTATGTCCCTTACGCCTTCACACCCAATACGGAAAACACTTTCCTCTTTCCTGAAACGATATGATAGTTGAGGGAAGCCTTCTTCACAAGTGGTTTCTCAAGCACCGTCCGTCACAGGGCACATTCTAGATGCTTTCGCCATTTCATGCTAAGTGCTTCTCACCCTTACGTGTATGGCTTTCCTGACGGATTTCCTTCTCACCCTTGAAGCCGTGACCTTTTCCATCTGCTCTCTCATACTCTTGGAAACACTTCCCACGGAACAGGATTTGAATTGCGACAGACATTCTACACTAATTACTTCTGTAGCACAGGCATGGGGCACATTCCTTGCGATTTCACCCTTACATGGGAAAAGTCTACCATGTTCAGGGAAGATGTTAGTGAGTAGTTCGTTTCTCGGCAGGGGTGTTTCTTCAGACTGAAGAGTACTTCCTTTGTTTAGGATTCGACACGTACATTTTGTGACTCTGGATTCCTCGGGAACCCAGATGGAAGCTCGAAGTCGCGTTTGACACAGACTTGGTTCGCAGAGATTAGTGTATGCCTTTCCTTGGGCGAAGTCACATCCTTTTGAAAACCCTTCTATCTTCGTGACACATGGTGTTCGTTGAGGAAAGCCCCCCCAGAAGAAGTTGTTCCGCGAGTATGGTGTATCACTCTTCCTTCCCCTCCGTTTTCTTTCGCACTTTGCTTCAAGCCGCTTCGTCCCTCAGCAAAGCCGATGGCAGTCGAAGGACCGCCCCTCCACAGCAGCGTTGTTTCTTAGACTTAAGTGTATAGCACGTCCCTTACGCTTCCTCCCCTTTCCAGACCCACACCTCTCTAGGGGACAACTAGTGTGTTGGTTGTCCCATTCGACCCCCATTTTTCTTCACAAATCAGCGTGTGGCATCTTCCTTGCGCTTTCAAACAAAGTACTGACAACGCTTCTATCTTCCCGAAACAAGATCTGAGTTGGGAGAAGCTTTCGACCCAAGTTCGTTCTCAAGCAGTGGTATATGGCACAGTAGTTGTGCCTTCGCTTTTAACGTTGGAAATTTCCTGCGTCTTCTTCCCTGTAGATGGCAGTGGAAAGACTATTTCTCTCTACCGCTTTGTTCCTTGAGAGGTGAGTGTAAGACACTTACACATATATCTCAAAAGGCGTCATGCTTCCCGCACCGAGAGGTGAGCACGAAATCGTGTTGGACGTGGCCTTGTTTCTCTGAGTTCAGTGGAAGGCGCTGCTGAGGCTAGCTCACGTACCTTTGAAGGCCCTTCCAACTTCATGACACAAGACTTTCGTGGAGAGGGACCCTCCACACACCGTGTTCCTCACTGTAGTGTATCGCGCTTTCCGTCTCTTTTCTCTCGCCCTAAGCTTTAACAAGGTGCTTCCATCCGTACGGAAAGGGCTGGTCGTCGACGGACGGCAACCCTCTAGATTTGTTCTTAGAGTCAAACACCCGTAGGCAAGCCTCCTTACGCTTCCTCACATCATACCTCTCCATACTCATCCTTCTTCATGGAACGAACAGTAGACACATTCGAAACGGACGGCCGACTCTAGGGTACGTCCCTCATGCCTCCACACCCACGACGGAAAACACTTTTATCTTCCTGAAACAATATGATAGCTGAGGGCAGACTTCTTCACAAGGGGTTCGTCAAGCACCGTCACAGGGCACGGCACCTTCTTTATGCCTTCACACGTTCATGCCAGAAGGCCGCTCATACGCAGGTGGTGTATGGCTTTCCAGGACTTCCTTCTCACACTTAAAGTCATGACCTGTTCCCTCTGCTGTCTCTCACACTCTTTGAAAACGTTCCTCGCGGAACAAGATTGGAATGGCGAGGGACCATCTACCCTAAGTATGTCTGTGCCACAGGCACGGGGCACATTCCTCGCGCTGCCACACTTACGTTGGAATAGACGAGCATTTTCAGGGAAGGTGTTAGTAGAAACACGGTTTCTCTGCAGTGGTGTTTCTTCAGACTGAAGTGCACGCCGCCTGTTTCGGATTCAACACATACCTGTTGTGACTATGTTCTCCCCGTGACGCCAGAGGTCAGCTCGAAGTCGCCTTCGACACAGACTTGTTTCGCGCCGTTTCGTCTGTGGCTTTCCTTTGGCGAACTCACGTACATTTGGAAAACCCTTCTAGCGTCGTGACCCATGGTGTCCATTGAGCGAAGCCCTCCATACCACGTTGTTCCACGAGGAAGGCCTATCGGGCTTTTCCTCTGCTTCCTTTCATACTTGGCGTAAAGCCGCTTCGATCCTTCGGAAGGGAGAAGGGAGTCGAAGGACCGCTCCTCCGCAGCATTGCTTTTGAGACCTAAGTGTAGAGCTCGTTCCTTACGCTTCCTCCGATTTCCAGACACACACCTCTCTAGGGGACAACTTGTTCGTTGGTGGTCACATTCGACGCACATTTTTCCTCACAATTCCGCGGATGGCATTTTCCTGACGCTTTCACACGAAGTCCTGAAAACGCGTGTCTCTCCCTGAAACAAGATCTGAGTTGAGAGAAGCTTGAGACACAACTCCTTTCTCAAACAGTGGAATATGGCACAGTAGTTGTGCCTTCACTTTTAACGGTGGAAAGTTCTTCCATCTCTTCCCTGTAGGTGGTAGTGGAAAGACTGTTTCCCTACACTTTTCGTTTCTTGAGAGGCGAGTGTAAGACACTTACCTTCTATAGCAACACACACATACCTCCAAAGGCTTCTTTCTTCAAGAACCCAGATGTTAGCACGAAAGCCTGATGGACATGGCCTCGTTTCTCAGAATTCAGTGTAAGGCTACTACCACTGAGGCTAGCCCGCGTACATTGGAAGACCCATCCACCTCCACGACACAGGACTTAATGGAGAGAAACCCTCCGCCCAACGTGTTCCTCCCTGGACGGTATCGCGCGTTCCAGCTCTTTCCTTTCACACCCGGTTTAACAAGCCGCTTCCATCCTTACGAAAAGAGACGGTAGTCGAAGGACGCCAACCCTCGAGATTTGTTCTTAGAGGGAAACAGGCGTATGCCATCTTCCTTGTGCTTCCGCACATCATACATTTCCATACACATCTTTCTTCATGTCACGACGGTAGGCACATTCGAAACGGAGAGCTAAGTCTAGTCTATGTCCCTTACGCCTTCACACCCAATACGGAAAACACTTTCCTCTTTCCTGAAACGATATGATAGTTGAGGGAAGCCTTCTTCACAAGTGGTTTCTCAAGCACCGTCCGTCACAGGGCACATTCTAGATGCTTTCGCCATTTCATGCTAAGTGCTTCTCACCCTTACGTGTATGGCTTTCCTGACGGATTTCCTTCTCACCCTTGAAGCCGTGACCTTTTCCATCTGCTCTCTCATACTCTTGGAAACACTTCCCACGGAACAGGATTTGAATTGCGACAGACATTCTACACTAATTACTTCTGTAGCACAGGCATGGGGCACATTCCTTGCGATTTCACCCTTACATGGGAAAAGTCTACCATGTTCAGGGAAGATGTTAGTGAGTAGTTCGTTTCTCGGCAGGGGTGTTTCTTCAGACTGAAGAGTACTTCCTTTGTTTAGGATTCAACACGTACATTTTGTGACTCTGGATTCCTCGGGAACCCAGATGGAAGCTCGAAGTCGCGTTTGACACAGACTTGGTTCGCAGAGATTAGTGTATGCCTTTCCTTGGGCGAAGTCACATCCTTTTGAAAACCCTTCTATCTTCGTGACACATGGTGTTCGTTGAGGAAAGCCCCCCCAGAAGAAGTTGTTCCGCGAGTATGGTGTATCACTCTTCCTTCCCCTCCGTTTTCTTTCGCACTTTGCTTCAAGCCGCTTCGTCCCTCAGCAAAGCCGATGGCAGTCGAAGGACCGCCCCTCCACAGCAGCGTTGTTTCTTAGACTTAAGTGTATAGCACGTCCCTTACGCTTCCTCCCCTTTCCAGACCCACACCTCTCTAGGGGACAACTAGTGTGTTGGTTGTCCCATTCGACCCCCATTTTTCTTCACAAATCAGCGTGTGGCATCTTCCTTGCGCTTTCAAACAAAGTACTGACAACGCTTCTATCTTCCCGAAACAAGATCTGAGTTGGGAGAAGCTTTCGACCCAAGTTCGTTCTCAAGCAGTGGTATATGGCACAGTAGTTGTGCCTTCGCTTTTAACGTTGGAAATTTCCTGCGTCTTCTTCCCTGTAGATGGCAGTGGAAAGACTATTTCTCTCTACCGCTTTGTTCCTTGAGAGGTGAGTGTAAGACACTTACACATATATCTCAAAAGGCGTCATGCTTCCCGCACCGAGAGGTGAGCACGAAATCGTGTTGGACGTGGCCTTGTTTCTCTGAGTTCAGTGGAAGGCGCTGCTGAGGCTAGCTCACGTACCTTTGAAGGCCCTTCCAACTTCATGACACAAGACTTTCGTGGAGAGGGACCCTCCACACACCGTGTTCCTCACTGTAGTGTATCGCGCTTTCCGTCTCTTTTCTCTCGCCCTAAGCTTTAACAAGGTGCTTCCATCCGTACGGAAAGGGCTGGTCGTCGACGGACGGCAACCCTCTAGATTTGTTCTTAGAGTCAAACACCCGTAGGCAAGCCTCCTTACGCTTCCTCACATCATACCTCTCCATACTCATCCTTCTTCATGGAACGAACAGTAGACACATTCGAAACGGACGGCCGACTCTAGGGTACGTCCCTCATGCCTCCACACCCACGACGGAAAACACTTTTATCTTCCTGAAACAATATGATAGCTGAGGGCAGACTTCTTCACAAGGGGTTCGTCAAGCACCGTCACAGGGCACGGCACCTTCTTTATGCCTTCACACGTTCATGCCAGAAGGCCGCTCATACGCAGGTGGTGTATGGCTTTCCAGGACTTCCTTCTCACACTTAAAGGCATGACCTGTTCCCTCTGCTGTCTCTCATACTCTTTGAAAACGTTCCTCGCGGAACAAGATTGGAATGGCGAGGGACCATCTACCCTAAGTATGTCTGTGCCACAGGCACGGGGCACATTCCTCGCGCTGCCACACTTACGTTGGAATAGACGAGCATTTTCAGGGAAGGTGTTAGTAGAAACACGGTTTCTCTGCAGTGGTGTTTCTTCAGACTGAAGTGCACGCCGCCTGTTTCGGATTCAACACATACCTGTTGTGACTATGTTCTCCCCGTGACGCCAGAGGTCAGCTCGAAGTCGCCTTCGACACAGACTTGTTTCGCGCCGTTTCGTCTGTGGCTTTCCTTTGGCGAACTCACGTACATTTGGAAAACCCTTCTAGCGTCGTGACCCATGGTGTCCATTGAGCGAAGCCCTCCATACCACGTTGTTCCACGAGGAAGGCCTATCGGGCTTTTCCTCTGCTTCCTTTCATACTTGGCGTAAAGCCGCTTCGATCCTTCGGAAGGGAGAAGGGAGTCGAAGGACCGCTCCTCCGCAGCATTGCTTTTGAGACCTAAGTGTAGAGCTCGTTCCTTACGCTTCCTCCGATTTCCAGACACACACCTCTCTAGGGGACAACTTGTTCGTTGGTGGTCACATTCGACGCACATTTTTCCTCACAATTCCGCGGATGGCATTTTCCTGACGCTTTCACACGAAGTCCTGAAAACGCGTGTCTCTCCCTGAAACAAGATCTGAGTTGAGAGAAGCTTGAGACACAACTCCTTTCTCAAACAGTGGAATATGGCACAGTAGTTGTGCCTTCACTTTTAACGGTGGAAAGTTCTTCCATCTCTTCCCTGTAGGTGGTAGTGGAAAGACTGTTTCCCTACACTTTTCGTTTCTTGAGAGGCGAGTGTAAGACACTTACCTTCTATAGCAACACACACATACCTCCAAAGGCTTCTTTCTTCAAGAACCCAGATGTTAGCACGAAAGCCTGATGGACATGGCCTCGTTTCTCAGAATTCAGTGTAAGGCTACTACCACTGAGGCTAGCCCGCGTACATTGGAAGACCCATCCACCTCCACGACACAGGACTTAATGGAGAGAAACCCTCCGCCCAACGTGTTCCTCCCTGGACGGTATCGCGCGTTCCAGCTCTTTCCTTTCACACCCGGTTTAACAAGCCGCTTCCATCCTTACGAAAAGAGACGGTAGTCGAAGGACGCCAACCCTCGAGATTTGTTCTTAGAGGGAAACAGGCGTATGCCATCTTCCTTGTGCTTCCGCACATCATACATTTCCATACACATCTTTCTTCATGTCACGACGGTAGGCACATTCGAAACGGAGAGCTAAGTCTAGTCTATGTCCCTTACGCCTTCACACCCAATACGGAAAACACTTTCCTCTTTCCTGAAACGATATGATAGTTGAGGGAAGCCTTCTTCACAAGTGGTTTCTCAAGCACCGTCCGTCACAGGGCACATTCTAGATGCTTTCGCCATTTCATGCTAAGTGCTTCTCACCCTTACGTGTATGGCTTTCCTGACGGATTTCCTTCTCACCCTTGAAGCCGTGACCTTTTCCATCTGCTCTCTCATACTCTTGGAAACACTTCCCACGGAACAGGATTTGAATTGCGACAGACATTCTACACTAATTACTTCTGTAGCACAGGCATGGGGCACATTCCTTGCGATTTCACCCTTACATGGGAAAAGTCTACCATGTTCAGGGAAGATGTTAGTGAGTAGTTCGTTTCTCGGCAGGGGTGTTTCTTCAGACTGAAGAGTACTTCCTTTGTTTAGGATTCAACACGTACATTTTGTGACTCTGGATTCCTCGGGAACCCAGATGGAAGCTCGAAGTCGCGTTTGACACAGACTTGGTTCGCAGAGATTAGTGTATGCCTTTCCTTGGGCGAAGTCACATCCTTTTGAAAACCCTTCTATCTTCGTGACACATGGTGTTCGTTGAGGAAAGCCCCCCCAGAAGAAGTTGTTCCGCGAGTATGGTGTATCACTCTTCCTTCCCCTCCGTTTTCTTTCGCACTTTGCTTCAAGCCGCTTCGTCCCTCAGCAAAGCCGATGGCAGTCGAAGGACCGCCCCTCCACAGCAGCGTTGTTTCTTAGACTTAAGTGTATAGCACGTCCCTTACGCTTCCTCCCCTTTCCAGACCCACACCTCTCTAGGGGACAACTAGTGTGTTGGTTGTCCCATTCGACCCCCATTTTTCTTCACAAATCAGCGTGTGGCATCTTCCTTGCGCTTTCAAACAAAGTACTGACAACGCTTCTATCTTCCCGAAACAAGATCTGAGTTGGGAGAAGCTTTCGACCCAAGTTCGTTCTCAAGCAGTGGTATATGGCACAGTAGTTGTGCCTTCGCTTTTAACGTTGGAAATTTCCTGCGTCTTCTTCCCTGTAGATGGCAGTGGAAAGACTATTTCTCTCTACCGCTTTGTTCCTTGAGAGGTGAGTGTAAGACACTTACACATATATCTCAAAAGGCGTCATGCTTCCCGCACCGAGAGGTGAGCACGAAATCGTGTTGGACGTGGCCTTGTTTCTCTGAGTTCAGTGGAAGGCGCTGCTGAGGCTAGCTCACGTACCTTTGAAGGCCCTTCCAACTTCATGACACAAGACTTTCGTGGAGAGGGACCCTCCACACACCGTGTTCCTCACTGTAGTGTATCGCGCTTTCCGTCTCTTTTCTCTCGCCCTAAGCTTTAACAAGGTGCTTCCATCCGTACGGAAAGGGCTGGTCGTCGACGGACGGCAACCCTCTAGATTTGTTCTTAGAGTCAAACACCCGTAGGCAAGCCTCCTTACGCTTCCTCACATCATACCTCTCCATACTCATCCTTCTTCATGGAACGAACAGTAGACACATTCGAAACGGACGGCCGACTCTAGGGTACGTCCCTCATGCCTCCACACCCACGACGGAAAACACTTTTATCTTCCTGAAACAATATGATAGCTGAGGGCAGACTTCTTCACAAGGGGTTCGTCAAGCACCGTCACAGGGCACGGCACCTTCTTTATGCCTTCACACGTTCATGCCAGAAGGCCGCTCATACGCAGGTGGTGTATGGCTTTCCAGGACTTCCTTCTCACACTTAAAGGCATGACCTGTTCCCTCTGCTGTCTCTCACACTCTTTGAAAACGTTCCTCGCGGAACAAGATTGGAATGGCGAGGGACCCTCTACCCTAAGTATGTCTGTGCCACAGGCACGGGGCACATTCCTCGCGCTGCCACACTTACGTTGGAATAGACGAGCATTTTCAGGGAAGGTGTTAGTAGAAACACGGTTTCTCTGCAGTGGTGTTTCTTCAGACTGAAGTGCACGCCGCCTGTTTCGGATTCAACACATACCTGTTGTGACTATGTTCTCCCCGTGACGCCAGAGGTCAGCTCGAAGTCGCCTTCGACACAGACTTGTTTCGCGCCGTTTCGTCTGTGGCTTTCCTTTGGCGAACTCACGTACATTTGGAAAACCCTTCTAGCGTCGTGACCCATGGTGTCCATTGAGCGAAGCCCTCCATACCACGTTGTTCCACGAGGAAGGCCTATCGGGCTTTTCCTCTGCTTCCTTTCATACTTGGCGTAAAGCCGCTTCGATCCTTCGGAAGGGAGAAGGGAGTCGAAGGACCGCTCCTCCGCAGCATTGCTTTTGAGACCTAAGTGTAGAGCTCGTTCCTTACGCTTCCTCCGATTTCCAGACACACACCTCTCTAGGGGACAACTTGTTCGTTGGTGGTCACATTCGACGCACATTTTTCCTCACAATTCCGCGGATGGCATTTTCCTGACGCTTTCACACGAAGTCCTGAAAACGCGTGTCTCTCCCTGAAACAAGATCTGAGTTGAGAGAAGCTTGAGACACAACTCCTTTCTCAAACAGTGGAATATGGCACAGTAGTTGTGCCTTCACTTTTAACGGTGGAAAGTTCTTCCATCTCTTCCCTGTAGGTGGTAGTGGAAAGACTGTTTCCCTACACTTTTCGTTTCTTGAGAGGCGAGTGTAAGACACTTACCTTCTATAGCAACACACACATACCTCCAAAGGCTTCTTTCTTCAAGAACCCAGATGTTAGCACGAAAGCCTGATGGACATGGCCTCGTTTCTCAGAATTCAGTGTAAGGCTACTACCACTGAGGCTAGCCCGCGTACATTGGAAGACCCATCCACCTCCACGACACAGGACTTAATGGAGAGAAACCCTCCGCCCAACGTGTTCCTCCCTGGACGGTATCGCGCGTTCCAGCTCTTTCCTTTCACACCCGGTTTAACAAGCCGCTTCCATCCTTACGAAAAGAGACGGTAGTCGAAGGACGCCAACCCTCGAGATTTGTTCTTAGAGGGAAACAGGCGTATGCCATCTTCCTTGTGCTTCCGCACATCATACATTTCCATACACATCTTTCTTCATGTCACGACGGTAGGCACATTCGAAACGGAGAGCTAAGTCTAGTCTATGTCCCTTACGCCTTCACACCCAATACGGAAAACACTTTCCTCTTTCCTGAAACGATATGATAGTTGAGGGAAGCCTTCTTCACAAGTGGTTTCTCAAGCACCGTCCGTCACAGGGCACATTCTAGATGCTTTCACCATTTCATGCTAAGTGCTTCTCACCCTTACGTGTATGGCTTTCCTGACGGATTTCCTTCTCACCCTTGAAGCCGTGACCTTTTCCATCTGCTCTCTCATACTCTTGGAAACACTTCCCACGGAACAGGATTTGAATTGCGACAGACATTCTACACTAATTACTTCTGTAGCACAGGCATGGGGCACATTCCTTGCGATTTCACCCTTACATGGGAAAAGTCTACCATGTTCAGGGAAGATGTTAGTGAGTAGTTCGTTTCTCGGCAGGGGTGTTTCTTCAGACTGAAGAGTACTTCCTTTGTTTAGGATTCAACACGTACATTTTGTGACTCTGGATTCCTCGGGAACCCAGATGGAAGCTCGAAGTCGCGTTTGACACAGACTTGGTTCGCAGAGATTAGTGTATGCCTTTCCTTGGGCGAAGTCACATCCTTTTGAAAACCCTTCTATCTTCGTGACACATGGTGTTCGTTGAGGAAAGCCCCCCCAGAAGAAGTTGTTCCGCGAGTATGGTGTATCACTCTTCCTTCCCCTCCGTTTTCTTTCGCACTTTGCTTCAAGCCGCTTCGTCCCTCAGCAAAGCCGATGGCAGTCGAAGGACCGCCCCTCCACAGCAGCGTTGTTTCTTAGACTTAAGTGTATAGCACGTCCCTTACGCTTCCTCCCCTTTCCAGACCCACACCTCTCTAGGGGACAACTAGTGTGTTGGTTGTCCCATTCGACCCCCATTTTTCTTCACAAATCAGCGTGTGGCATCTTCCTTGCGCTTTCAAACAAAGTACTGACAACGCTTCTATCTTCCCGAAACAAGATCTGAGTTGGGAGAAGCTTTCGACCCAAGTTCGTTCTCAAGCAGTGGTATATGGCACAGTAGTTGTGCCTTCGCTTTTAACGTTGGAAATTTCCTGCGTCTTCTTCCCTGTAGATGGCAGTGGAAAGACTATTTCTCTCTACCGCTTTGTTCCTTGAGAGGTGAGTGTAAGACACTTACACATATATCTCAAAAGGCGTCATGCTTCCCGCACCGAGAGGTGAGCACGAAATCGTGTTGGACGTGGCCTTGTTTCTCTGAGTTCAGTGGAAGGCGCTGCTGAGGCTAGCTCACGTACCTTTGAAGGCCCTTCCAACTTCATGACACAAGACTTTCGTGGAGAGGGACCCTCCACACACCGTGTTCCTCACTGTAGTGTATCGCGCTTTCCGTCTCTTTTCTCTCGCCCTAAGCTTTAACAAGGTGCTTCCATCCGTACGGAAAGGGCTGGTCGTCGACGGACGGCAACCCTCTAGATTTGTTCTTAGAGTCAAACACCCGTAGGCAAGCCTCCTTACGCTTCCTCACATCATACCTCTCCATACTCATCCTTCTTCATGGAACGAACAGTAGACACATTCGAAACGGACGGCCGACTCTAGGGTACGTCCCTCATGCCTCCACACCCACGACGGAAAACACTTTTATCTTCCTGAAACAATATGATAGCTGAGGGCAGACTTCTTCACAAGGGGTTCGTCAAGCACCGTCACAGGGCACGGCACCTTCTTTATGCCTTCACACGTTCATGCCAGAAGGCCGCTCATACGCAGGTGGTGTATGGCTTTCCAGGACTTCCTTCTCACACTTAAAGGCATGACCTGTTCCCTCTGCTGTCTCTCACACTCTTTGAAAACGTTCCTCGCGGAACAAGATTGGAATGGCGAGGGACCCTCTACCCTAAGTATGTCTGTGCCACAGGCACGGGGCACATTCCTCGCGCTGCCACACTTACGTTGGAATAGACGAGCATTTTCAGGGAAGGTGTTAGTAGAAACACGGTTTCTCTGCAGTGGTGTTTCTTCAGACTGAAGTGCACGCCGCCTGTTTCGGATTCAACACATACCTGTTGTGACTATGTTCTCCCCGTGACGCCAGAGGTCAGCTCGAAGTCGCCTTCGACACAGACTTGTTTCGCGCCGTTTCGTCTGTGGCTTTCCTTTGGCGAACTCACGTACATTTGGAAAACCCTTCTAGCGTCGTGACCCATGGTGTCCATTGAGCGAAGCCCTCCATACCACGTTGTTCCACGAGGAAGGCCTATCGGGCTTTTCCTCTGCTTCCTTTCATACTTGGCGTAAAGCCGCTTCGATCCTTCGGAAGGGAGAAGGGAGTCGAAGGACCGCTCCTCCGCAGCATTGCTTTTGAGACCTAAGTGTAGAGCTCGTTCCTTACGCTTCCTCCGATTTCCAGACACACACCTCTCTAGGGGACAACTTGTTCGTTGGTGGTCACATTCGACGCACATTTTTCCTCACAATTCCGCGGATGGCATTTTCCTGACGCTTTCACACGAAGTCCTGAAAACGCGTGTCTCTCCCTGAAACAAGATCTGAGTTGAGAGAAGCTTGAGACACAACTCCTTTCTCAAACAGTGGAATATGGCACAGTAGTTGTGCCTTCACTTTTAACGGTGGAAAGTTCTTCCATCTCTTCCCTGTAGGTGGTAGTGGAAAGACTGTTTCCCTACACTTTTCGTTTCTTGAGAGGCGAGTGTAAGACACTTACCTTCTATAGCAACACACACATACCTCCAAAGGCTTCTTTCTTCAAGAACCCAGATGTTAGCACGAAAGCCTGATGGACATGGCCTCGTTTCTCAGAATTCAGTGTAAGGCTACTACCACTGAGGCTAGCCCGCGTACATTGGAAGACCCATCCACCTCCACGACACAGGACTTAATGGAGAGAAACCCTCCGCCCAACGTGTTCCTCCCTGGACGGTATCGCGCGTTCCAGCTCTTTCCTTTCACACCCGGTTTAACAAGCCGCTTCCATCCTTACGAAAAGAGACGGTAGTCGAAGGACGCCAACCCTCGAGATTTGTTCTTAGAGGGAAACAGGCGTATGCCATCTTCCTTGTGCTTCCGCACATCATACATTTCCATACACATCTTTCTTCATGTCACGACGGTAGGCACATTCGAAACGGAGAGCTAAGTCTAGTCTATGTCCCTTACGCCTTCACACCCAATACGGAAAACACTTTCCTCTTTCCTGAAACGATATGATAGTTGAGGGAAGCCTTCTTCACAAGTGGTTTCTCAAGCACCGTCCGTCACAGGGCACATTCTAGATGCTTTCACCATTTCATGCTAAGTGCTTCTCACCCTTACGTGTATGGCTTTCCTGACGGATTTCCTTCTCACCCTTGAAGCCGTGACCTTTTCCATCTGCTCTCTCATACTCTTGGAAACACTTCCCACGGAACAGGATTTGAATTGCGACAGACATTCTACACTAATTACTTCTGTAGCACAGGCATGGGGCACATTCCTTGCGATTTCACCCTTACATGGGAAAAGTCTACCATGTTCAGGGAAGATGTTAGTGAGTAGTTCGTTTCTCGGCAGGGGTGTTTCTTCAGACTGAAGAGTACTTCCTTTGTTTAGGATTCAACACGTACATTTTGTGACTCTGGATTCCTCGGGAACCCAGATGGAAGCTCGAAGTCGCGTTTGACACAGACTTGGTTCGCAGAGATTAGTGTATGCCTTTCCTTGGGCGAAGTCACATCCTTTTGAAAACCCTTCTATCTTCGTGACACATGGTGTTCGTTGAGGAAAGCCCCCCCAGAAGAAGTTGTTCCGCGAGTATGGTGTATCACTCTTCCTTCCCCTCCGTTTTCTTTCGCACTTTGCTTCAAGCCGCTTCGTCCCTCAGCAAAGCCGATGGCAGTCGAAGGACCGCCCCTCCACAGCAGCGTTGTTTCTTAGACTTAAGTGTATAGCACGTCCCTTACGCTTCCTCCCCTTTCCAGACCCACACCTCTCTAGGGGACAACTAGTGTGTTGGTTGTCCCATTCGACCCCCATTTTTCTTCACAAATCAGCGTGTGGCATCTTCCTTGCGCTTTCAAACAAAGTACTGACAACGCTTCTATCTTCCCGAAACAAGATCTGAGTTGGGAGAAGCTTTCGACCCAAGTTCGTTCTCAAGCAGTGGTATATGGCACAGTAGTTGTGCCTTCGCTTTTAACGTTGGAAATTTCCTGCGTCTTCTTCCCTGTAGATGGCAGTGGAAAGACTATTTCTCTCTACCGCTTTGTTCCTTGAGAGGTGAGTGTAAGACACTTACACATATATCTCAAAAGGCGTCATGCTTCCCGCACCGAGAGGTGAGCACGAAATCGTGTTGGACGTGGCCTTGTTTCTCTGAGTTCAGTGGAAGGCGCTGCTGAGGCTAGCTCACGTACCTTTGAAGGCCCTTCCAACTTCATGACACAAGACTTTCGTGGAGAGGGACCCTCCACACACCGTGTTCCTCACTGTAGTGTATCGCGCTTTCCGTCTCTTTTCTCTCGCCCTAAGCTTTAACAAGGTGCTTCCATCCGTACGGAAAGGGCTGGTCGTCGACGGACGGCAACCCTCTAGATTTGTTCTTAGAGTCAAACACCCGTAGGCAAGCCTCCTTACGCTTCCTCACATCATACCTCTCCATACTCATCCTTCTTCATGGAACGAACAGTAGACACATTCGAAACGGACGGCCGACTCTAGGGTACGTCCCTCATGCCTCCACACCCACGACGGAAAACACTTTTATCTTCCTGAAACAATATGATAGCTGAGGGCAGACTTCTTCACAAGGGGTTCGTCAAGCACCGTCACAGGGCACGGCACCTTCTTTATGCCTTCACACGTTCATGCCAGAAGGCCGCTCATACGCAGGTGGTGTATGGCTTTCCAGGACTTCCTTCTCACACTTAAAGGCATGACCTGTTCCCTCTGCTGTCTCTCATACTCTTTGAAAACGTTCCTCGCGGAACAAGATTGGAATGGCGAGGGACCCTCTACCCTAAGTATGTCTGTGCCACAGGCACGGGGCACATTCCTCGCGCTGCCACACTTACGTTGGAATAGACGAGCATTTTCAGGGAAGGTGTTAGTAGAAACACGGTTTCTCTGCAGTGGTGTTTCTTCAGACTGAAGTGCACGCCGCCTGTTTCGGATTCAACACATACCTGTTGTGACTATGTTCTCCCCGTGACGCCAGAGGTCAGCTCGAAGTCGCCTTCGACACAGACTTGTTTCGCGCCGTTTCGTCTGTGGCTTTCCTTTGGCGAACTCACGTACATTTGGAAAACCCTTCTAGCGTCGTGACCCATGGTGTCCATTGAGCGAAGCCCTCCATACCACGTTGTTCCACGAGGAAGGCCTATCGGGCTTTTCCTCTGCTTCCTTTCATACTTGGCGTAAAGCCGCTTCGATCCTTCGGAAGGGAGAAGGGAGTCGAAGGACCGCTCCTCCGCAGCATTGCTTTTGAGACCTAAGTGTAGAGCTCGTTCCTTACGCTTCCTCCGATTTCCAGACACACACCTCTCTAGGGGACAACTTGTTCGTTGGTGGTCACATTCGACGCACATTTTTCCTCACAATTCCGCGGATGGCATTTTCCTGACGCTTTCACACGAAGTCCTGAAAACGCGTGTCTCTCCCTGAAACAAGATCTGAGTTGAGAGAAGCTTGAGACACAACTCCTTTCTCAAACAGTGGAATATGGCACAGTAGTTGTGCCTTCACTTTTAACGGTGGAAAGTTCTTCCATCTCTTCCCTGTAGGTGGTAGTGGAAAGACTGTTTCCCTACACTTTTCGTTTCTTGAGAGGCGAGTGTAAGACACTTACCTTCTATAGCAACACACACATACCTCCAAAGGCTTCTTTCTTCAAGAACCCAGATGTTAGCACGAAAGCCTGATGGACATGGCCTCGTTTCTCAGAATTCAGTGTAAGGCTACTACCACTGAGGCTAGCCCGCGTACATTGGAAGACCCATCCACCTCCACGACACAGGACTTAATGGAGAGAAACCCTCCGCCCAACGTGTTCCTCCCTGGACGGTATCGCGCGTTCCAGCTCTTTCCTTTCACACCCGGTTTAACAAGCCGCTTCCATCCTTACGAAAAGAGACGGTAGTCGAAGGACGCCAACCCTCGAGATTTGTTCTTAGAGGGAAACAGGCGTATGCCATCTTCCTTGTGCTTCCGCACATCATACATTTCCATACACATCTTTCTTCATGTCACGACGGTAGGCACATTCGAAACGGAGAGCTAAGTCTAGTCTATGTCCCTTACGCCTTCACACCCAATACGGAAAACACTTTCCTCTTTCCTGAAACGATATGATAGTTGAGGGAAGCCTTCTTCACAAGTGGTTTCTCAAGCACCGTCCGTCACAGGGCACATTCTAGATGCTTTCACCATTTCATGCTAAGTGCTTCTCACCCTTACGTGTATGGCTTTCCTGACGGATTTCCTTCTCACCCTTGAAGCCGTGACCTTTTCCATCTGCTCTCTCATACTCTTGGAAACACTTCCCACGGAACAGGATTTGAATTGCGACAGACATTCTACACTAATTACTTCTGTAGCGCAGGCATGGGGCACATTCCTTGCGATTTCACCCTTACATGGGAAAAGTCTACCATGTTCAGGGAAGATGTTAGTGAGTAGTTCGTTTCTCGGCAGGGGTGTTTCTTCAGACTGAAGAGTACTTCCTTTGTTTAGGATTCGACACGTACATTTTGTGACTCTGGATTCCTCGGGAACCCAGATGGAAGCTCGAAGTCGCGTTTGACACAGACTTGGTTCGCAGAGATTAGTGTATGCCTTTCCTTGGGCGAAGTCACATCCTTTTGAAAACCCTTCTATCTTCGTGACACATGGTGTTCGTTGAGGAAAGCCCCCCCAGAAGAAGTTGTTCCGCGAGTATGGTGTATCACTCTTCCTTCCCCTCCGTTTTCTTTCGCACTTTGCTTCAAGCCGCTTCGTCCCTCAGCAAAGCCGATGGCAGTCGAAGGACCGCCCCTCCACAGCAGCGTTGTTTCTTAGACTTAAGTGTATAGCACGTCCCTTACGCTTCCTCCCCTTTCCAGACCCACACCTCTCTAGGGGACAACTAGTGTGTTGGTTGTCCCATTCGACCCCCATTTTTCTTCACAAATCAGCGTGTGGCATCTTCCTTGCGCTTTCAAACAAAGTACTGACAACGCTTCTATCTTCCCGAAACAAGATCTGAGTTGGGAGAAGCTTTCGACCCAAGTTCGTTCTCAAGCAGTGGTATATGGCACAGTAGTTGTGCCTTCGCTTTTAACGTTGGAAATTTCCTGCGTCTTCTTCCCTGTAGATGGCAGTGGAAAGACTATTTCTCTCTACCGCTTTGTTCCTTGAGAGGTGAGTGTAAGACACTTACACATATATCTCAAAAGGCGTCATGCTTCCCGCACCGAGAGGTGAGCACGAAATCGTGTTGGACGTGGCCTTGTTTCTCTGAGTTCAGTGGAAGGCGCTGCTGAGGCTAGCTCACGTACCTTTGAAGGCCCTTCCAACTTCATGACACAAGACTTTCGTGGAGAGGGACCCTCCACACACCGTGTTCCTCACTGTAGTGTATCGCGCTTTCCGTCTCTTTTCTCTCGCCCTAAGCTTTAACAAGGTGCTTCCATCCGTACGGAAAGGGCTGGTCGTCGACGGACGGCAACCCTCTAGATTTGTTCTTAGAGTCAAACACCCGTAGGCAAGCCTCCTTACGCTTCCTCACATCATACCTCTCCATACTCATCCTTCTTCATGGAACGAACAGTAGACACATTCGAAACGGACGGCCGACTCTAGGGTACGTCCCTCATGCCTCCACACCCACGACGGAAAACACTTTTATCTTCCTGAAACAATATGATAGCTGAGGGCAGACTTCTTCACAAGGGGTTCGTCAAGCACCGTCACAGGGCACGGCACCTTCTTTATGCCTTCACACGTTCATGCCAGAAGGCCGCTCATACGCAGGTGGTGTATGGCTTTCCAGGACTTCCTTCTCACACTTAAAGGCATGACCTGTTCCCTCTGCTGTCTCTCACACTCTTTGAAAACGTTCCTCGCGGAACAAGATTGGAATGGCGAGGGACCCTCTACCCTAAGTATGTCTGTGCCACAGGCACGGGGCACATTCCTCGCGCTGCCACACTTACGTTGGAATAGACGAGCATTTTCAGGGAAGGTGTTAGTAGAAACACGGTTTCTCTGCAGTGGTGTTTCTTCAGACTGAAGTGCACGCCGCCTGTTTCGGATTCAACACATACCTGTTGTGACTATGTTCTCCCCGTGACGCCAGAGGTCAGCTCGAAGTCGCCTTCGACACAGACTTGTTTCGCGCCGTTTCGTCTGTGGCTTTCCTTTGGCGAACTCACGTACATTTGGAAAACCCTTCTAGCGTCGTGACCCATGGTGTCCATTGAGCGAAGCCCTCCATACCACGTTGTTCCACGAGGAAGGCCTATCGGGCTTTTCCTCTGCTTCCTTTCATACTTGGCGTAAAGCCGCTTCGATCCTTCGGAAGGGAGAAGGGAGTCGAAGGACCGCTCCTCCGCAGCATTGCTTTTGAGACCTAAGTGTAGAGCTCGTTCCTTACGCTTCCTCCGATTTCCAGACACACACCTCTCTAGGGGACAACTTGTTCGTTGGTGGTCACATTCGACGCACATTTTTCCTCACAATTCCGCGGATGGCATTTTCCTGACGCTTTCACACGAAGTCCTGAAAACGCGTGTCTCTCCCTGAAACAAGATCTGAGTTGAGAGAAGCTTGAGACACAACTCCTTTCTCAAACAGTGGAATATGGCACAGTAGTTGTGCCTTCACTTTTAACGGTGGAAAGTTCTTCCATCTCTTCCCTGTAGGTGGTAGTGGAAAGACTGTTTCCCTACACTTTTCGTTTCTTGAGAGGCGAGTGTAAGACACTTACCTTCTATAGCAACACACACATACCTCCAAAGGCTTCTTTCTTCAAGAACCCAGATGTTAGCACGAAAGCCTGATGGACATGGCCTCGTTTCTCAGAATTCAGTGTAAGGCTACTACCACTGAGGCTAGCCCGCGTACATTGGAAGACCCATCCACCTCCACGACACAGGACTTAATGGAGAGAAACCCTCCGCCCAACGTGTTCCTCCCTGGACGGTATCGCGCGTTCCAGCTCTTTCCTTTCACACCCGGTTTAACAAGCCGCTTCCATCCTTACGAAAAGAGACGGTAGTCGAAGGACGCCAACCCTCGAGATTTGTTCTTAGAGGGAAACAGGCGTATGCCATCTTCCTTGTGCTTCCGCACATCATACATTTCCATACACATCTTTCTTCATGTCACGACGGTAGGCACATTCGAAACGGAGAGCTAAGTCTAGTCTATGTCCCTTACGCCTTCACACCCAATACGGAAAACACTTTCCTCTTTCCTGAAACGATATGATAGTTGAGGGAAGCCTTCTTCACAAGTGGTTTCTCAAGCACCGTCCGTCACAGGGCACATTCTAGATGCTTTCACCATTTCATGCTAAGTGCTTCTCACCCTTACGTGTATGGCTTTCCTGACGGATTTCCTTCTCACCCTTGAAGCCGTGACCTTTTCCATCTGCTCTCTCATACTCTTGGAAACACTTCCCACGGAACAGGATTTGAATTGCGACAGACATTCTACACTAATTACTTCTGTAGCGCAGGCATGGGGCACATTCCTTGCGATTTCACCCTTACATGGGAAAAGTCTACCATGTTCAGGGAAGATGTTAGTGAGTAGTTCGTTTCTCGGCAGGGGTGTTTCTTCAGACTGAAGAGTACTTCCTTTGTTTAGGATTCGACACGTACATTTTGTGACTCTGGATTCCTCGGGAACCCAGATGGAAGCTCGAAGTCGCGTTTGACACAGACTTGGTTCGCAGAGATTAGTGTATGCCTTTCCTTGGGCGAAGTCACATCCTTTTGAAAACCCTTCTATCTTCGTGACACATGGTGTTCGTTGAGGAAAGCCCCCCCAGAAGAAGTTGTTCCGCGAGTATGGTGTATCACTCTTCCTTCCCCTCCGTTTTCTTTCGCACTTTGCTTCAAGCCGCTTCGTCCCTCAGCAAAGCCGATGGCAGTCGAAGGACCGCCCCTCCACAGCAGCGTTGTTTCTTAGACTTAAGTGTATAGCACGTCCCTTACGCTTCCTCCCCTTTCCAGACCCACACCTCTCTAGGGGACAACTAGTGTGTTGGTTGTCCCATTCGACCCCCATTTTTCTTCACAAATCAGCGTGTGGCATCTTCCTTGCGCTTTCAAACAAAGTACTGACAACGCTTCTATCTTCCCGAAACAAGATCTGAGTTGGGAGAAGCTTTCGACCCAAGTTCGTTCTCAAGCAGTGGTATATGGCACAGTAGTTGTGCCTTCGCTTTTAACGTTGGAAATTTCCTGCGTCTTCTTCCCTGTAGATGGCAGTGGAAAGACTATTTCTCTCTACCGCTTTGTTCCTTGAGAGGTGAGTGTAAGACACTTACACATATATCTCAAAAGGCGTCATGCTTCCCGCACCGAGAGGTGAGCACGAAATCGTGTTGGACGTGGCCTTGTTTCTCTGAGTTCAGTGGAAGGCGCTGCTGAGGCTAGCTCACGTACCTTTGAAGGCCCTTCCAACTTCATGACACAAGACTTTCGTGGAGAGGGACCCTCCACACACCGTGTTCCTCACTGTAGTGTATCGCGCTTTCCGTCTCTTTTCTCTCGCCCTAAGCTTTAACAAGGTGCTTCCATCCGTACGGAAAGGGCTGGTCGTCGACGGACGGCAACCCTCTAGATTTGTTCTTAGAGTCAAACACCCGTAGGCAAGCCTCCTTACGCTTCCTCACATCATACCTCTCCATACTCATCCTTCTTCATGGAACGAACAGTAGACACATTCGAAACGGACGGCCGACTCTAGGGTACGTCCCTCATGCCTCCACACCCACGACGGAAAACACTTTTATCTTCCTGAAACAATATGATAGCTGAGGGCAGACTTCTTCACAAGGGGTTCGTCAAGCACCGTCACAGGGCACGGCACCTTCTTTATGCCTTCACACGTTCATGCCAGAAGGCCGCTCATACGCAGGTGGTGTATGGCTTTCCAGGACTTCCTTCTCACACTTAAAGGCATGACCTGTTCCCTCTGCTGTCTCTCATACTCTTTGAAAACGTTCCTCGCGGAACAAGATTGGAATGGCGAGGGACCATCTACCCTAAGTATGTCTGTGCCACAGGCACGGGGCACATTCCTCGCGCTGCCACACTTACGTTGGAATAGACGAGCATTTTCAGGGAAGGTGTTAGTAGAAACACGGTTTCTCTGCAGTGGTGTTTCTTCAGACTGAAGTGCACGCCGCCTGTTTCGGATTCAACACATACCTGTTGTGACTATGTTCTCCCCGTGACGCCAGAGGTCAGCTCGAAGTCGCCTTCGACACAGACTTGTTTCGCGCCGTTTCGTCTGTGGCTTTCCTTTGGCGAACTCACGTACATTTGGAAAACCCTTCTAGCGTCGTGACCCATGGTGTCCATTGAGCGAAGCCCTCCATACCACGTTGTTCCACGAGGAAGGCCTATCGGGCTTTTCCTCTGCTTCCTTTCATACTTGGCGTAAAGCCGCTTCGATCCTTCGGAAGGGAGAAGGGAGTCGAAGGACCGCTCCTCCGCAGCATTGCTTTTGAGACCTAAGTGTAGAGCTCGTTCCTTACGCTTCCTCCGATTTCCAGACACACACCTCTCTAGGGGACAACTTGTTCGTTGGTGGTCACATTCGACGCACATTTTTCCTCACAATTCCGCGGATGGCATTTTCCTGACGCTTTCACACGAAGTCCTGAAAACGCGTGTCTCTCCCTGAAACAAGATCTGAGTTGAGAGAAGCTTGAGACACAACTCCTTTCTCAAACAGTGGAATATGGCACAGTAGTTGTGCCTTCACTTTTAACGGTGGAAAGTTCTTCCATCTCTTCCCTGTAGGTGGTAGTGGAAAGACTGTTTCCCTACACTTTTCGTTTCTTGAGAGGCGAGTGTAAGACACTTACCTTCTATAGCAACACACACATACCTCCAAAGGCTTCTTTCTTCAAGAACCCAGATGTTAGCACGAAAGCCTGATGGACATGGCCTCGTTTCTCAGAATTCAGTGTAAGGCTACTACCACTGAGGCTAGCCCGCGTACATTGGAAGACCCATCCACCTCCACGACACAGGACTTAATGGAGAGAAACCCTCCGCCCAACGTGTTCCTCCCTGGACGGTATCGCGCGTTCCAGCTCTTTCCTTTCACACCCGGTTTAACAAGCCGCTTCCATCCTTACGAAAAGAGACGGTAGTCGAAGGACGCCAACCCTCGAGATTTGTTCTTAGAGGGAAACAGGCGTATGCCATCTTCCTTGTGCTTCCGCACATCATACATTTCCATACACATCTTTCTTCATGTCACGACGGTAGGCACATTCGAAACGGAGAGCTAAGTCTAGTCTATGTCCCTTACGCCTTCACACCCAATACGGAAAACACTTTCCTCTTTCCTGAAACGATATGATAGTTGAGGGAAGCCTTCTTCACAAGTGGTTTCTCAAGCACCGTCCGTCACAGGGCACATTCTAGATGCTTTCACCATTTCATGCTAAGTGCTTCTCACCCTTACGTGTATGGCTTTCCTGACGGATTTCCTTCTCACCCTTGAAGCCGTGACCTTTTCCATCTGCTCTCTCATACTCTTGGAAACACTTCCCACGGAACAGGATTTGAATTGCGACAGACATTCTACACTAATTACTTCTGTAGCGCAGGCATGGGGCACATTCCTTGCGATTTCACCCTTACATGGGAAAAGTCTACCATGTTCAGGGAAGATGTTAGTGAGTAGTTCGTTTCTCGGCAGGGGTGTTTCTTCAGACTGAAGAGTACTTCCTTTGTTTAGGATTCGACACGTACATTTTGTGACTCTGGATTCCTCGGGAACCCAGATGGAAGCTCGAAGTCGCGTTTGACACAGACTTGGTTCGCAGAGATTAGTGTATGCCTTTCCTTGGGCGAAGTCACATCCTTTTGAAAACCCTTCTATCTTCGTGACACATGGTGTTCGTTGAGGAAAGCCCCCCCAGAAGAAGTTGTTCCGCGAGTATGGTGTATCACTCTTCCTTCCCCTCCGTTTTCTTTCGCACTTTGCTTCAAGCCGCTTCGTCCCTCAGCAAAGCCGATGGCAGTCGAAGGACCGCCCCTCCACAGCAGCGTTGTTTCTTAGACTTAAGTGTATAGCACGTCCCTTACGCTTCCTCCCCTTTCCAGACCCACACCTCTCTAGGGGACAACTAGTGTGTTGGTTGTCCCATTCGACCCCCATTTTTCTTCACAAATCAGCGTGTGGCATCTTCCTTGCGCTTTCAAACAAAGTACTGACAACGCTTCTATCTTCCCGAAACAAGATCTGAGTTGGGAGAAGCTTTCGACCCAAGTTCGTTCTCAAGCAGTGGTATATGGCACAGTAGTTGTGCCTTCGCTTTTAACGTTGGAAATTTCCTGCGTCTTCTTCCCTGTAGATGGCAGTGGAAAGACTATTTCTCTCTACCGCTTTGTTCCTTGAGAGGTGAGTGTAAGACACTTACACATATATCTCAAAAGGCGTCATGCTTCCCGCACCGAGAGGTGAGCACGAAATCGTGTTGGACGTGGCCTTGTTTCTCTGAGTTCAGTGGAAGGCGCTGCTGAGGCTAGCTCACGTACCTTTGAAGGCCCTTCCAACTTCATGACACAAGACTTTCGTGGAGAGGGACCCTCCACACACCGTGTTCCTCACTGTAGTGTATCGCGCTTTCCGTCTCTTTTCTCTCGCCCTAAGCTTTAACAAGGTGCTTCCATCCGTACGGAAAGGGCTGGTCGTCGACGGACGGCAACCCTCTAGATTTGTTCTTAGAGTCAAACACCCGTAGGCAAGCCTCCTTACGCTTCCTCACATCATACCTCTCCATACTCATCCTTCTTCATGGAACGAACAGTAGACACATTCGAAACGGACGGCCGACTCTAGGGTACGTCCCTCATGCCTCCACACCCACGACGGAAAACACTTTTATCTTCCTGAAACAATATGATAGCTGAGGGCAGACTTCTTCACAAGGGGTTCGTCAAGCACCGTCACAGGGCACGGCACCTTCTTTATGCCTTCACACGTTCATGCCAGAAGGCCGCTCATACGCAGGTGGTGTATGGCTTTCCAGGACTTCCTTCTCACACTTAAAGGCATGACCTGTTCCCTCTGCTGTCTCTCACACTCTTTGAAAACGTTCCTCGCGGAACAAGATTGGAATGGCGAGGGACCATCTACCCTAAGTATGTCTGTGCCACAGGCACGGGGCACATTCCTCGCGCTGCCACACTTACGTTGGAATAGACGAGCATTTTCAGGGAAGGTGTTAGTAGAAACACGGTTTCTCTGCAGTGGTGTTTCTTCAGACTGAAGTGCACGCCGCCTGTTTCGGATTCAACACATACCTGTTGTGACTATGTTCTCCCCGTGACGCCAGAGGTCAGCTCGAAGTCGCCTTCGACACAGACTTGTTTCGCGCCGTTTCGTCTGTGGCTTTCCTTTGGCGAACTCACGTACATTTGGAAAACCCTTCTAGCGTCGTGACCCATGGTGTCCATTGAGCGAAGCCCTCCATACCACGTTGTTCCACGAGGAAGGCCTATCGGGCTTTTCCTCTGCTTCCTTTCATACTTGGCGTAAAGCCGCTTCGATCCTTCGGAAGGGAGAAGGGAGTCGAAGGACCGCTCCTCCGCAGCATTGCTTTTGAGACCTAAGTGTAGAGCTCGTTCCTTACGCTTCCTCCGATTTCCAGACACACACCTCTCTAGGGGACAACTTGTTCGTTGGTGGTCACATTCGACGCACATTTTTCCTCACAATTCCGCGGATGGCATTTTCCTGACGCTTTCACACGAAGTCCTGAAAACGCGTGTCTCTCCCTGAAACAAGATCTGAGTTGAGAGAAGCTTGAGACACAACTCCTTTCTCAAACAGTGGAATATGGCACAGTAGTTGTGCCTTCACTTTTAACGGTGGAAAGTTCTTCCATCTCTTCCCTGTAGGTGGTAGTGGAAAGACTGTTTCCCTACACTTTTCGTTTCTTGAGAGGCGAGTGTAAGACACTTACCTTCTATAGCAACACACACATACCTCCAAAGGCTTCTTTCTTCAAGAACCCAGATGTTAGCACGAAAGCCTGATGGACATGGCCTCGTTTCTCAGAATTCAGTGTAAGGCTACTACCACTGAGGCTAGCCCGCGTACATTGGAAGACCCATCCACCTCCACGACACAGGACTTAATGGAGAGAAACCCTCCGCCCAACGTGTTCCTCCCTGGACGGTATCGCGCGTTCCAGCTCTTTCCTTTCACACCCGGTTTAACAAGCCGCTTCCATCCTTACGAAAAGAGACGGTAGTCGAAGGACGCCAACCCTCGAGATTTGTTCTTAGAGGGAAACAGGCGTATGCCATCTTCCTTGTGCTTCCGCACATCATACATTTCCATACACATCTTTCTTCATGTCACGACGGTAGGCACATTCGAAACGGAGAGCTAAGTCTAGTCTATGTCCCTTACGCCTTCACACCCAATACGGAAAACACTTTCCTCTTTCCTGAAACGATATGATAGTTGAGGGAAGCCTTCTTCACAAGTGGTTTCTCAAGCACCGTCCGTCACAGGGCACATTCTAGATGCTTTCACCATTTCATGCTAAGTGCTTCTCACCCTTACGTGTATGGCTTTCCTGACGGATTTCCTTCTCACCCTTGAAGCCGTGACCTTTTCCATCTGCTCTCTCATACTCTTGGAAACACTTCCCACGGAACAGGATTTGAATTGCGACAGACATTCTACACTAATTACTTCTGTAGCGCAGGCATGGGGCACATTCCTTGCGATTTCACCCTTACATGGGAAAAGTCTACCATGTTCAGGGAAGATGTTAGTGAGTAGTTCGTTTCTCGGCAGGGGTGTTTCTTCAGACTGAAGAGTACTTCCTTTGTTTAGGATTCGACACGTACATTTTGTGACTCTGGATTCCTCGGGAACCCAGATGGAAGCTCGAAGTCGCGTTTGACACAGACTTGGTTCGCAGAGATTAGTGTATGCCTTTCCTTGGGCGAAGTCACATCCTTTTGAAAACCCTTCTATCTTCGTGACACATGGTGTTCGTTGAGGAAAGCCCCCCCAGAAGAAGTTGTTCCGCGAGTATGGTGTATCACTCTTCCTTCCCCTCCGTTTTCTTTCGCACTTTGCTTCAAGCCGCTTCGTCCCTCAGCAAAGCCGATGGCAGTCGAAGGACCGCCCCTCCACAGCAGCGTTGTTTCTTAGACTTAAGTGTATAGCACGTCCCTTACGCTTCCTCCCCTTTCCAGACCCACACCTCTCTAGGGGACAACTAGTGTGTTGGTTGTCCCATTCGACCCCCATTTTTCTTCACAAATCAGCGTGTGGCATCTTCCTTGCGCTTTCAAACAAAGTACTGACAACGCTTCTATCTTCCCGAAACAAGATCTGAGTTGGGAGAAGCTTTCGACCCAAGTTCGTTCTCAAGCAGTGGTATATGGCACAGTAGTTGTGCCTTCGCTTTTAACGTTGGAAATTTCCTGCGTCTTCTTCCCTGTAGATGGCAGTGGAAAGACTATTTCTCTCTACCGCTTTGTTCCTTGAGAGGTGAGTGTAAGACACTTACACATATATCTCAAAAGGCGTCATGCTTCCCGCACCGAGAGGTGAGCACGAAATCGTGTTGGACGTGGCCTTGTTTCTCTGAGTTCAGTGGAAGGCGCTGCTGAGGCTAGCTCACGTACCTTTGAAGGCCCTTCCAACTTCATGACACAAGACTTTCGTGGAGAGGGACCCTCCACACACCGTGTTCCTCACTGTAGTGTATCGCGCTTTCCGTCTCTTTTCTCTCGCCCTAAGCTTTAACAAGGTGCTTCCATCCGTACGGAAAGGGCTGGTCGTCGACGGACGGCAACCCTCTAGATTTGTTCTTAGAGTCAAACACCCGTAGGCAAGCCTCCTTACGCTTCCTCACATCATACCTCTCCATACTCATCCTTCTTCATGGAACGAACAGTAGACACATTCGAAACGGACGGCCGACTCTAGGGTACGTCCCTCATGCCTCCACACCCACGACGGAAAACACTTTTATCTTCCTGAAACAATATGATAGCTGAGGGCAGACTTCTTCACAAGGGGTTCGTCAAGCACCGTCACAGGGCACGGCACCTTCTTTATGCCTTCACACGTTCATGCCAGAAGGCCGCTCATACGCAGGTGGTGTATGGCTTTCCAGGACTTCCTTCTCACACTTAAAGGCATGACCTGTTCCCTCTGCTGTCTCTCATACTCTTTGAAAACGTTCCTCGCGGAACAAGATTGGAATGGCGAGGGACCATCTACCCTAAGTATGTCTGTGCCACAGGCACGGGGCACATTCCTCGCGCTGCCACACTTACGTTGGAATAGACGAGCATTTTCAGGGAAGGTGTTAGTAGAAACACGGTTTCTCTGCAGTGGTGTTTCTTCAGACTGAAGTGCACGCCGCCTGTTTCGGATTCAACACATACCTGTTGTGACTATGTTCTCCCCGTGACGCCAGAGGTCAGCTCGAAGTCGCCTTCGACACAGACTTGTTTCGCGCCGTTTCGTCTGTGGCTTTCCTTTGGCGAACTCACGTACATTTGGAAAACCCTTCTAGCGTCGTGACCCATGGTGTCCATTGAGCGAAGCCCTCCATACCACGTTGTTCCACGAGGAAGGCCTATCGGGCTTTTCCTCTGCTTCCTTTCATACTTGGCGTAAAGCCGCTTCGATCCTTCGGAAGGGAGAAGGGAGTCGAAGGACCGCTCCTCCGCAGCATTGCTTTTGAGACCTAAGTGTAGAGCTCGTTCCTTACGCTTCCTCCGATTTCCAGACACACACCTCTCTAGGGGACAACTTGTTCGTTGGTGGTCACATTCGACGCACATTTTTCCTCACAATTCCGCGGATGGCATTTTCCTGACGCTTTCACACGAAGTCCTGAAAACGCGTGTCTCTCCCTGAAACAAGATCTGAGTTGAGAGAAGCTTGAGACACAACTCCTTTCTCAAACAGTGGAATATGGCACAGTAGTTGTGCCTTCACTTTTAACGGTGGAAAGTTCTTCCATCTCTTCCCTGTAGGTGGTAGTGGAAAGACTGTTTCCCTACACTTTTCGTTTCTTGAGAGGCGAGTGTAAGACACTTACCTTCTATAGCAACACACACATACCTCCAAAGGCTTCTTTCTTCAAGAACCCAGATGTTAGCACGAAAGCCTGATGGACATGGCCTCGTTTCTCAGAATTCAGTGTAAGGCTACTACCACTGAGGCTAGCCCGCGTACATTGGAAGACCCATCCACCTCCACGACACAGGACTTAATGGAGAGAAACCCTCCGCCCAACGTGTTCCTCCCTGGACGGTATCGCGCGTTCCAGCTCTTTCCTTTCACACCCGGTTTAACAAGCCGCTTCCATCCTTACGAAAAGAGACGGTAGTCGAAGGACGCCAACCCTCGAGATTTGTTCTTAGAGGGAAACAGGCGTATGCCATCTTCCTTGTGCTTCCGCACATCATACATTTCCATACACATCTTTCTTCATGTCACGACGGTAGGCACATTCGAAACGGAGAGCTAAGTCTAGTCTATGTCCCTTACGCCTTCACACCCAATACGGAAAACACTTTCCTCTTTCCTGAAACGATATGATAGTTGAGGGAAGCCTTCTTCACAAGTGGTTTCTCAAGCACCGTCCGTCACAGGGCACATTCTAGATGCTTTCGCCATTTCATGCTAAGTGCTTCTCACCCTTACGTGTATGGCTTTCCTGACGGATTTCCTTCTCACCCTTGAAGCCGTGACCTTTTCCATCTGCTCTCTCATACTCTTGGAAACACTTCCCACGGAACAGGATTTGAATTGCGACAGACATTCTACACTAATTACTTCTGTAGCACAGGCATGGGGCACATTCCTTGCGATTTCACCCTTACATGGGAAAAGTCTACCATGTTCAGGGAAGATGTTAGTGAGTAGTTCGTTTCTCGGCAGGGGTGTTTCTTCAGACTGAAGAGTACTTCCTTTGTTTAGGATTCGACACGTACATTTTGTGACTCTGGATTCCTCGGGAACCCAGATGGAAGCTCGAAGTCGCGTTTGACACAGACTTGGTTCGCAGAGATTAGTGTATGCCTTTCCTTGGGCGAAGTCACATCCTTTTGAAAACCCTTCTATCTTCGTGACACATGGTGTTCGTTGAGGAAAGCCCCCCCAGAAGAAGTTGTTCCGCGAGTATGGTGTATCACTCTTCCTTCCCCTCCGTTTTCTTTCGCACTTTGCTTCAAGCCGCTTCGTCCCTCAGCAAAGCCGATGGCAGTCGAAGGACCGCCCCTCCACAGCAGCGTTGTTTCTTAGACTTAAGTGTATAGCACGTCCCTTACGCTTCCTCCCCTTTCCAGACCCACACCTCTCTAGGGGACAACTAGTGTGTTGGTTGTCCCATTCGACCCCCATTTTTCTTCACAAATCAGCGTGTGGCATCTTCCTTGCGCTTTCAAACAAAGTACTGACAACGCTTCTATCTTCCCGAAACAAGATCTGAGTTGGGAGAAGCTTTCGACCCAAGTTCGTTCTCAAGCAGTGGTATATGGCACAGTAGTTGTGCCTTCGCTTTTAACGTTGGAAATTTCCTGCGTCTTCTTCCCTGTAGATGGCAGTGGAAAGACTATTTCTCTCTACCGCTTTGTTCCTTGAGAGGTGAGTGTAAGACACTTACACATATATCTCAAAAGGCGTCATGCTTCCCGCACCGAGAGGTGAGCACGAAATCGTGTTGGACGTGGCCTTGTTTCTCTGAGTTCAGTGGAAGGCGCTGCTGAGGCTAGCTCACGTACCTTTGAAGGCCCTTCCAACTTCATGACACAAGACTTTCGTGGAGAGGGACCCTCCACACACCGTGTTCCTCACTGTAGTGTATCGCGCTTTCCGTCTCTTTTCTCTCGCCCTAAGCTTTAACAAGGTGCTTCCATCCGTACGGAAAGGGCTGGTCGTCGACGGACGGCAACCCTCTAGATTTGTTCTTAGAGTCAAACACCCGTAGGCAAGCCTCCTTACGCTTCCTCACATCATACCTCTCCATACTCATCCTTCTTCATGGAACGAACAGTAGACACATTCGAAACGGACGGCCGACTCTAGGGTACGTCCCTCATGCCTCCACACCCACGACGGAAAACACTTTTATCTTCCTGAAACAATATGATAGCTGAGGGCAGACTTCTTCACAAGGGGTTCGTCAAGCACCGTCACAGGGCACGGCACCTTCTTTATGCCTTCACACGTTCATGCCAGAAGGCCGCTCATACGCAGGTGGTGTATGGCTTTCCAGGACTTCCTTCTCACACTTAAAGGCATGACCTGTTCCCTCTGCTGTCTCTCACACTCTTTGAAAACGTTCCTCGCGGAACAAGATTGGAATGGCGAGGGACCATCTACCCTAAGTATGTCTGTGCCACAGGCACGGGGCACATTCCTCGCGCTGCCACACTTACGTTGGAATAGACGAGCATTTTCAGGGAAGGTGTTAGTAGAAACACGGTTTCTCTGCAGTGGTGTTTCTTCAGACTGAAGTGCACGCCGCCTGTTTCGGATTCAACACATACCTGTTGTGACTATGTTCTCCCCGTGACGCCAGAGGTCAGCTCGAAGTCGCCTTCGACACAGACTTGTTTCGCGCCGTTTCGTCTGTGGCTTTCCTTTGGCGAACTCACGTACATTTGGAAAACCCTTCTAGCGTCGTGACCCATGGTGTCCATTGAGCGAAGCCCTCCATACCACGTTGTTCCACGAGGAAGGCCTATCGGGCTTTTCCTCTGCTTCCTTTCATACTTGGTGTAAAGCCGCTTCGATCCTTCGGAAGGGAGAAGGGAGTCGAAGGACCGCTCCTCCGCAGCATTGCTTTTGAGACCTAAGTGTAGAGCTCGTTCCTTACGCTTCCTCCGATTTCCAGACACACACCTCTCTAGGGGACAACTTGTTCGTTGGTGGTCACATTCGACGCACATTTTTCCTCACAATTCCGCGGATGGCATTTTCCTGACGCTTTCACACGAAGTCCTGAAAACGCGTGTCTCTCCCTGAAACAAGATCTGAGTTGAGAGAAGCTTGAGACACAACTCCTTTCTCAAACAGTGGAATATGGCACAGTAGTTGTGCCTTCACTTTTAACGGTGGAAAGTTCTTCCATCTCTTCCCTGTAGGTGGTAGTGGAAAGACTGTTTCCCTACACTTTTCGTTTCTTGAGAGGCGAGTGTAAGACACTTACCTTCTATAGCAACACACACATACCTCCAAAGGCTTCTTTCTTCAAGAACCCAGATGTTAGCACGAAAGCCTGATGGACATGGCCTCGTTTCTCAGAATTCAGTGTAAGGCTACTACCACTGAGGCTAGCCCGCGTACATTGGAAGACCCATCCACCTCCACGACACAGGACTTAATGGAGAGAAACCCTCCGCCCAACGTGTTCCTCCCTGGACGGTATCGCGCGTTCCAGCTCTTTCCTTTCACACCCGGTTTAACAAGCCGCTTCCATCCTTACGAAAAGAGACGGTAGTCGAAGGACGCCAACCCTCGAGATTTGTTCTTAGAGGGAAACAGGCGTATGCCATCTTCCTTGTGCTTCCGCACATCATACATTTCCATACACATCTTTCTTCATGTCACGACGGTAGGCACATTCGAAACGGAGAGCTAAGTCTAGTCTATGTCCCTTACGCCTTCACACCCAATACGGAAAACACTTTCCTCTTTCCTGAAACGATATGATAGTTGAGGGAAGCCTTCTTCACAAGTGGTTTCTCAAGCACCGTCCGTCACAGGGCACATTCTAGATGCTTTCGCCATTTCATGCTAAGTGCTTCTCACCCTTACGTGTATGGCTTTCCTGACGGATTTCCTTCTCACCCTTGAAGCCGTGACCTTTTCCATCTGCTCTCTCATACTCTTGGAAACACTTCCCACGGAACAGGATTTGAATTGCGACAGACATTCTACACTAATTACTTCTGTAGCACAGGCATGGGGCACATTCCTTGCGATTTCACCCTTACATGGGAAAAGTCTACCATGTTCAGGGAAGATGTTAGTGAGTAGTTCGTTTCTCGGCAGGGGTGTTTCTTCAGACTGAAGAGTACTTCCTTTGTTTAGGATTCGACACGTACATTTTGTGACTCTGGATTCCTCGGGAACCCAGATGGAAGCTCGAAGTCGCGTTTGACACAGACTTGGTTCGCAGAGATTAGTGTATGCCTTTCCTTGGGCGAAGTCACATCCTTTTGAAAACCCTTCTATCTTCGTGACACATGGTGTTCGTTGAGGAAAGCCCCCCCAGAAGAAGTTGTTCCGCGAGTATGGTGTATCACTCTTCCTTCCCCTCCGTTTTCTTTCGCACTTTGCTTCAAGCCGCTTCGTCCCTCAGCAAAGCCGATGGCAGTCGAAGGACCGCCCCTCCACAGCAGCGTTGTTTCTTAGACTTAAGTGTATAGCACGTCCCTTACGCTTCCTCCCCTTTCCAGACCCACACCTCTCTAGGGGACAACTAGTGTGTTGGTTGTCCCATTCGACCCCCATTTTTCTTCACAAATCAGCGTGTGGCATCTTCCTTGCGCTTTCAAACAAAGTACTGACAACGCTTCTATCTTCCCGAAACAAGATCTGAGTTGGGAGAAGCTTTCGACCCAAGTTCGTTCTCAAGCAGTGGTATATGGCACAGTAGTTGTGCCTTCGCTTTTAACGTTGGAAATTTCCTGCGTCTTCTTCCCTGTAGATGGCAGTGGAAAGACTATTTCTCTCTACCGCTTTGTTCCTTGAGAGGTGAGTGTAAGACACTTACACATATATCTCAAAAGGCGTCATGCTTCCCGCACCGAGAGGTGAGCACGAAATCGTGTTGGACGTGGCCTTGTTTCTCTGAGTTCAGTGGAAGGCGCTGCTGAGGCTAGCTCACGTACCTTTGAAGGCCCTTCCAACTTCATGACACAAGACTTTCGTGGAGAGGGACCCTCCACACACCGTGTTCCTCACTGTAGTGTATCGCGCTTTCCGTCTCTTTTCTCTCGCCCTAAGCTTTAACAAGGTGCTTCCATCCGTACGGAAAGGGCTGGTCGTCGACGGACGGCAACCCTCTAGATTTGTTCTTAGAGTCAAACACCCGTAGGCAAGCCTCCTTACGCTTCCTCACATCATACCTCTCCATACTCATCCTTCTTCATGGAACGAACAGTAGACACATTCGAAACGGACGGCCGACTCTAGGGTACGTCCCTCATGCCTCCACACCCACGACGGAAAACACTTTTATCTTCCTGAAACAATATGATAGCTGAGGGCAGACTTCTTCACAAGGGGTTCGTCAAGCACCGTCACAGGGCACGGCACCTTCTTTATGCCTTCACACGTTCATGCCAGAAGGCCGCTCATACGCAGGTGGTGTATGGCTTTCCAGGACTTCCTTCTCACACTTAAAGGCATGACCTGTTCCCTCTGCTGTCTCTCATACTCTTTGAAAACGTTCCTCGCGGAACAAGATTGGAATGGCGAGGGACCATCTACCCTAAGTATGTCTGTGCCACAGGCACGGGGCACATTCCTCGCGCTGCCACACTTACGTTGGAATAGACGAGCATTTTCAGGGAAGGTGTTAGTAGAAACACGGTTTCTCTGCAGTGGTGTTTCTTCAGACTGAAGTGCACGCCGCCTGTTTCGGATTCAACACATACCTGTTGTGACTATGTTCTCCCCGTGACGCCAGAGGTCAGCTCGAAGTCGCCTTCGACACAGACTTGTTTCGCGCCGTTTCGTCTGTGGCTTTCCTTTGGCGAACTCACGTACATTTGGAAAACCCTTCTAGCGTCGTGACCCATGGTGTCCATTGAGCGAAGCCCTCCATACCACGTTGTTCCACGAGGAAGGCCTATCGGGCTTTTCCTCTGCTTCCTTTCATACTTGGCGTAAAGCCGCTTCGATCCTTCGGAAGGGAGAAGGGAGTCGAAGGACCGCTCCTCCGCAGCATTGCTTTTGAGACCTAAGTGTAGAGCTCGTTCCTTACGCTTCCTCCGATTTCCAGACACACACCTCTCTAGGGGACAACTTGTTCGTTGGTGGTCACATTCGACGCACATTTTTCCTCACAATTCCGCGGATGGCATTTTCCTGACGCTTTCACACGAAGTCCTGAAAACGCGTGTCTCTCCCTGAAACAAGATCTGAGTTGAGAGAAGCTTGAGACACAACTCCTTTCTCAAACAGTGGAATATGGCACAGTAGTTGTGCCTTCACTTTTAACGGTGGAAAGTTCTTCCATCTCTTCCCTGTAGGTGGTAGTGGAAAGACTGTTTCCCTACACTTTTCGTTTCTTGAGAGGCGAGTGTAAGACACTTACCTTCTATAGCAACACACACATACCTCCAAAGGCTTCTTTCTTCAAGAACCCAGATGTTAGCACGAAAGCCTGATGGACATGGCCTCGTTTCTCAGAATTCAGTGTAAGGCTACTACCACTGAGGCTAGCCCGCGTACATTGGAAGACCCATCCACCTCCACGACACAGGACTTAATGGAGAGAAACCCTCCGCCCAACGTGTTCCTCCCTGGACGGTATCGCGCGTTCCAGCTCTTTCCTTTCACACCCGGTTTAACAAGCCGCTTCCATCCTTACGAAAAGAGACGGTAGTCGAAGGACGCCAACCCTCGAGATTTGTTCTTAGAGGGAAACAGGCGTATGCCATCTTCCTTGTGCTTCCGCACATCATACATTTCCATACACATCTTTCTTCATGTCACGACGGTAGGCACATTCGAAACGGAGAGCTAAGTCTAGTCTATGTCCCTTACGCCTTCACACCCAATACGGAAAACACTTTCCTCTTTCCTGAAACGATATGATAGTTGAGGGAAGCCTTCTTCACAAGTGGTTTCTCAAGCACCGTCCGTCACAGGGCACATTCTAGATGCTTTCGCCATTTCATGCTAAGTGCTTCTCACCCTTACGTGTATGGCTTTCCTGACGGATTTCCTTCTCACCCTTGAAGCCGTGACCTTTTCCATCTGCTCTCTCATACTCTTGGAAACACTTCCCACGGAACAGGATTTGAATTGCGACAGACATTCTACACTAATTACTTCTGTAGCACAGGCATGGGGCACATTCCTTGCGATTTCACCCTTACATGGGAAAAGTCTACCATGTTCAGGGAAGATGTTAGTGAGTAGTTCGTTTCTCGGCAGGGGTGTTTCTTCAGACTGAAGAGTACTTCCTTTGTTTAGGATTCGACACGTACATTTTGTGACTCTGGATTCCTCGGGAACCCAGATGGAAGCTCGAAGTCGCGTTTGACACAGACTTGGTTCGCAGAGATTAGTGTATGCCTTTCCTTGGGCGAAGTCACATCCTTTTGAAAACCCTTCTATCTTCGTGACACATGGTGTTCGTTGAGGAAAGCCCCCCCAGAAGAAGTTGTTCCGCGAGTATGGTGTATCACTCTTCCTTCCCCTCCGTTTTCTTTCGCACTTTGCTTCAAGCCGCTTCGTCCCTCAGCAAAGCCGATGGCAGTCGAAGGACCGCCCCTCCACAGCAGCGTTGTTTCTTAGACTTAAGTGTATAGCACGTCCCTTACGCTTCCTCCCCTTTCCAGACCCACACCTCTCTAGGGGACAACTAGTGTGTTGGTTGTCCCATTCGACCCCCATTTTTCTTCACAAATCAGCGTGTGGCATCTTCCTTGCGCTTTCAAACAAAGTACTGACAACGCTTCTATCTTCCCGAAACAAGATCTGAGTTGGGAGAAGCTTTCGACCCAAGTTCGTTCTCAAGCAGTGGTATATGGCACAGTAGTTGTGCCTTCGCTTTTAACGTTGGAAATTTCCTGCGTCTTCTTCCCTGTAGATGGCAGTGGAAAGACTATTTCTCTCTACCGCTTTGTTCCTTGAGAGGTGAGTGTAAGACACTTACACATATATCTCAAAAGGCGTCATGCTTCCCGCACCGAGAGGTGAGCACGAAATCGTGTTGGACGTGGCCTTGTTTCTCTGAGTTCAGTGGAAGGCGCTGCTGAGGCTAGCTCACGTACCTTTGAAGGCCCTTCCAACTTCATGACACAAGACTTTCGTGGAGAGGGACCCTCCACACACCGTGTTCCTCACTGTAGTGTATCGCGCTTTCCGTCTCTTTTCTCTCGCCCTAAGCTTTAACAAGGTGCTTCCATCCGTACGGAAAGGGCTGGTCGTCGACGGACGGCAACCCTCTAGATTTGTTCTTAGAGTCAAACACCCGTAGGCAAGCCTCCTTACGCTTCCTCACATCATACCTCTCCATACTCATCCTTCTTCATGGAACGAACAGTAGACACATTCGAAACGGACGGCCGACTCTAGGGTACGTCCCTCATGCCTCCACACCCACGACGGAAAACACTTTTATCTTCCTGAAACAATATGATAGCTGAGGGCAGACTTCTTCACAAGGGGTTCGTCAAGCACCGTCACAGGGCACGGCACCTTCTTTATGCCTTCACACGTTCATGCCAGAAGGCCGCTCATACGCAGGTGGTGTATGGCTTTCCAGGACTTCCTTCTCACACTTAAAGGCATGACCTGTTCCCTCTGCTGTCTCTCACACTCTTTGAAAACGTTCCTCGCGGAACAAGATTGGAATGGCGAGGGACCATCTACCCTAAGTATGTCTGTGCCACAGGCACGGGGCACATTCCTCGCGCTGCCACACTTACGTTGGAATAGACGAGCATTTTCAGGGAAGGTGTTAGTAGAAACACGGTTTCTCTGCAGTGGTGTTTCTTCAGACTGAAGTGCACGCCGCCTGTTTCGGATTCAACACATACCTGTTGTGACTATGTTCTCCCCGTGACGCCAGAGGTCAGCTCGAAGTCGCCTTCGACACAGACTTGTTTCGCGCCGTTTCGTCTGTGGCTTTCCTTTGGCGAACTCACGTACATTTGGAAAACCCTTCTAGCGTCGTGACCCATGGTGTCCATTGAGCGAAGCCCTCCATACCACGTTGTTCCACGAGGAAGGCCTATCGGGCTTTTCCTCTGCTTCCTTTCATACTTGGCGTAAAGCCGCTTCGATCCTTCGGAAGGGAGAAGGGAGTCGAAGGACCGCTCCTCCGCAGCATTGCTTTTGAGACCTAAGTGTAGAGCTCGTTCCTTACGCTTCCTCCGATTTCCAGACACACACCTCTCTAGGGGACAACTTGTTCGTTGGTGGTCACATTCGACGCACATTTTTCCTCACAATTCCGCGGATGGCATTTTCCTGACGCTTTCACACGAAGTCCTGAAAACGCTTGTCTCTCCCTGAAACAAGATCTGAGTTGAGAGAAGCTTGAGACACAACTCCTTTCTCAAACAGTGGAATATGGCACAGTAGTTGTGCCTTCACTTTTAACGGTGGAAAGTTCTTCCATCTCTTCCCTGTAGGTGGTAGTGGAAAGACTGTTTCCCTACACTTTTCGTTTCTTGAGAGGCGAGTGTAAGACACTTACCTTCTATAGCAACACACACATACCTCCAAAGGCTTCTTTCTTCAAGAACCCAGATGTTAGCACGAAAGCCTGATGGACATGGCCTCGTTTCTCAGAATTCAGTGTAAGGCTACTACCACTGAGGCTAGCCCGCGTACATTGGAAGACCCATCCACCTCCACGACACAGGACTTAATGGAGAGAAACCCTCCGCCCAACGTGTTCCTCCCTGGACGGTATCGCGCGTTCCAGCTCTTTCCTTTCACACCCGGTTTAACAAGCCGCTTCCATCCTTACGAAAAGAGACGGTAGTCGAAGGACGCCAACCCTCGAGATTTGTTCTTAGAGGGAAACAGGCGTATGCCATCTTCCTTGTGCTTCCGCACATCATACATTTCCATACACATCTTTCTTCATGTCACGACGGTAGGCACATTCGAAACGGAGAGCTAAGTCTAGTCTATGTCCCTTACGCCTTCACACCCAATACGGAAAACACTTTCCTCTTTCCTGAAACGATATGATAGTTGAGGGAAGCCTTCTTCACAAGTGGTTTCTCAAGCACCGTCCGTCACAGGGCACATTCTAGATGCTTTCGCCATTTCATGCTAAGTGCTTCTCACCCTTACGTGTATGGCTTTCCTGACGGATTTCCTTCTCACCCTTGAAGCCGTGACCTTTTCCATCTGCTCTCTCATACTCTTGGAAACACTTCCCACGGAACAGGATTTGAATTGCGACAGACATTCTACACTAATTACTTCTGTAGCACAGGCATGGGGCACATTCCTTGCGATTTCACCCTTACATGGGAAAAGTCTACCATGTTCAGGGAAGATGTTAGTGAGTAGTTCGTTTCTCGGCAGGGGTGTTTCTTCAGACTGAAGAGTACTTCCTTTGTTTAGGATTCGACACGTACATTTTGTGACTCTGGATTCCTCGGGAACCCAGATGGAAGCTCGAAGTCGCGTTTGACACAGACTTGGTTCGCAGAGATTAGTGTATGCCTTTCCTTGGGCGAAGTCACATCCTTTTGAAAACCCTTCTATCTTCGTGACACATGGTGTTCGTTGAGGAAAGCCCCCCCAGAAGAAGTTGTTCCGCGAGTATGGTGTATCACTCTTCCTTCCCCTCCGTTTTCTTTCGCACTTTGCTTCAAGCCGCTTCGTCCCTCAGCAAAGCCGATGGCAGTCGAAGGACCGCCCCTCCACAGCAGCGTTGTTTCTTAGACTTAAGTGTATAGCACGTCCCTTACGCTTCCTCCCCTTTCCAGACCCACACCTCTCTAGGGGACAACTAGTGTGTTGGTTGTCCCATTCGACCCCCATTTTTCTTCACAAATCAGCGTGTGGCATCTTCCTTGCGCTTTCAAACAAAGTACTGACAACGCTTCTATCTTCCCGAAACAAGATCTGAGTTGGGAGAAGCTTTCGACCCAAGTTCGTTCTCAAGCAGTGGTATATGGCACAGTAGTTGTGCCTTCGCTTTTAACGTTGGAAATTTCCTGCGTCTTCTTCCCTGTAGATGGCAGTGGAAAGACTATTTCTCTCTACCGCTTTGTTCCTTGAGAGGTGAGTGTAAGACACTTACACATATATCTCAAAAGGCGTCATGCTTCCCGCACCGAGAGGTGAGCACGAAATCGTGTTGGACGTGGCCTTGTTTCTCTGAGTTCAGTGGAAGGCGCTGCTGAGGCTAGCTCACGTACCTTTGAAGGCCCTTCCAACTTCATGACACAAGACTTTCGTGGAGAGGGACCCTCCACACACCGTGTTCCTCACTGTAGTGTATCGCGCTTTCCGTCTCTTTTCTCTCGCCCTAAGCTTTAACAAGGTGCTTCCATCCGTACGGAAAGGGCTGGTCGTCGACGGACGGCAACCCTCTAGATTTGTTCTTAGAGTCAAACACCCGTAGGCAAGCCTCCTTACGCTTCCTCACATCATACCTCTCCATACTCATCCTTCTTCATGGAACGAACAGTAGACACATTCGAAACGGACGGCCGACTCTAGGGTACGTCCCTCATGCCTCCACACCCACGACGGAAAACACTTTTATCTTCCTGAAACAATATGATAGCTGAGGGCAGACTTCTTCACAAGGGGTTCGTCAAGCACCGTCACAGGGCACGGCACCTTCTTTATGCCTTCACACGTTCATGCCAGAAGGCCGCTCATACGCAGGTGGTGTATGGCTTTCCAGGACTTCCTTCTCACACTTAAAGGCATGACCTGTTCCCTCTGCTGTCTCTCACACTCTTTGAAAACGTTCCTCGCGGAACAAGATTGGAATGGCGAGGGACCATCTACCCTAAGTATGTCTGTGCCACAGGCACGGGGCACATTCCTCGCGCTGCCACACTTACGTTGGAATAGACGAGCATTTTCAGGGAAGGTGTTAGTAGAAACACGGTTTCTCTGCAGTGGTGTTTCTTCAGACTGAAGTGCACGCCGCCTGTTTCGGATTCAACACATACCTGTTGTGACTATGTTCTCCCCGTGACGCCAGAGGTCAGCTCGAAGTCGCCTTCGACACAGACTTGTTTCGCGCCGTTTCGTCTGTGGCTTTCCTTTGGCGAACTCACGTACATTTGGAAAACCCTTCTAGCGTCGTGACCCATGGTGTCCATTGAGCGAAGCCCTCCATACCACGTTGTTCCACGAGGAAGGCCTATCGGGCTTTTCCTCTGCTTCCTTTCATACTTGGCGTAAAGCCGCTTCGATCCTTCGGAAGGGAGAAGGGAGTCGAAGGACCGCTCCTCCGCAGCATTGCTTTTGAGACCTAAGTGTAGAGCTCGTTCCTTACGCTTCCTCCGATTTCCAGACACACACCTCTCTAGGGGACAACTTGTTCGTTGGTGGTCACATTCGACGCACATTTTTCCTCACAATTCCGCGGATGGCATTCTCCAGATGCTTTCACACGAAGTCCTGAAAACGCTTGTCTCTCCCTGAAACAAGATCTGAGTTGAGAGAAGCTTGAGACACAACTCCTTTCTCAAACAGTGGAATATGGCACAGTAGTTGTGCCTTCACTTTTAACGGTGGAAAGTTCTTCCATCTCTTCCCTGTAGGTGGTAGTGGAAAGACTGTTTCCCTACACTTTTCGTTTCTTGAGAGGCGAGTGTAAGACACTTACCTTCTATAGCAACACACACATACCTCCAAAGGCTTCTTTCTTCAAGAACCCAGATGTTAGCACGAAAGCCTGATGGACATGGCCTCGTTTCTCAGAATTCAGTGTAAGGCTACTACCACTGAGGCTAGCCCGCGTACATTGGAAGACCCATCCACCTCCACGACACAGGACTTAATGGAGAGAAACCCTCCGCCCAACGTGTTCCTCCCTGGACGGTATCGCGCGTTCCAGCTCTTTCCTTTCACACCCGGTTTAACAAGCCGCTTCCATCCTTACGAAAAGAGACGGTAGTCGAAGGACGCCAACCCTCGAGATTTGTTCTTAGAGGGAAACAGGCGTATGCCATCTTCCTTGTGCTTCCGCACATCATACATTTCCATACACATCTTTCTTCATGTCACGACGGTAGGCACATTCGAAACGGAGAGCTAAGTCTAGTCTATGTCCCTTACGCCTTCACACCCAATACGGAAAACACTTTCCTCTTTCCTGAAACGATATGATAGTTGAGGGAAGCCTTCTTCACAAGTGGTTTCTCAAGCACCGTCCGTCACAGGGCACATTCTAGATGCTTTCGCCATTTCATGCTAAGTGCTTCTCACCCTTACGTGTATGGCTTTCCTGACGGATTTCCTTCTCACCCTTGAAGCCGTGACCTTTTCCATCTGCTCTCTCATACTCTTGGAAACACTTCCCACGGAACAGGATTTGAATTGCGACAGACATTCTACACTAATTACTTCTGTAGCACAGGCATGGGGCACATTCCTTGCGATTTCACCCTTACATGGGAAAAGTCTACCATGTTCAGGGAAGATGTTAGTGAGTAGTTCGTTTCTCGGCAGGGGTGTTTCTTCAGACTGAAGAGTACTTCCTTTGTTTAGGATTCGACACGTACATTTTGTGACTCTGGATTCCTCGGGAACCCAGATGGAAGCTCGAAGTCGCGTTTGACACAGACTTGGTTCGCAGAGATTAGTGTATGCCTTTCCTTGGGCGAAGTCACATCCTTTTGAAAACCCTTCTATCTTCGTGACACATGGTGTTCGTTGAGGAAAGCCCCCCCAGAAGAAGTTGTTCCGCGAGTATGGTGTATCACTCTTCCTTCCCCTCCGTTTTCTTTCGCACTTTGCTTCAAGCCGCTTCGTCCCTCAGCAAAGCCGATGGCAGTCGAAGGACCGCCCCTCCACAGCAGCGTTGTTTCTTAGACTTAAGTGTATAGCACGTCCCTTACGCTTCCTCCCCTTTCCAGACCCACACCTCTCTAGGGGACAACTAGTGTGTTGGTTGTCCCATTCGACCCCCATTTTTCTTCACAAATCAGCGTGTGGCATCTTCCTTGCGCTTTCAAACAAAGTACTGACAACGCTTCTATCTTCCCGAAACAAGATCTGAGTTGGGAGAAGCTTTCGACCCAAGTTCGTTCTCAAGCAGTGGTATATGGCACAGTAGTTGTGCCTTCGCTTTTAACGTTGGAAATTTCCTGCGTCTTCTTCCCTGTAGATGGCAGTGGAAAGACTATTTCTCTCTACCGCTTTGTTCCTTGAGAGGTGAGTGTAAGACACTTACACATATATCTCAAAAGGCGTCATGCTTCCCGCACCGAGAGGTGAGCACGAAATCGTGTTGGACGTGGCCTTGTTTCTCTGAGTTCAGTGGAAGGCGCTGCTGAGGCTAGCTCACGTACCTTTGAAGGCCCTTCCAACTTCATGACACAAGACTTTCGTGGAGAGGGACCCTCCACACACCGTGTTCCTCACTGTAGTGTATCGCGCTTTCCGTCTCTTTTCTCTCGCCCTAAGCTTTAACAAGGTGCTTCCATCCGTACGGAAAGGGCTGGTCGTCGACGGACGGCAACCCTCTAGATTTGTTCTTAGAGTCAAACACCCGTAGGCAAGCCTCCTTACGCTTCCTCACATCATACCTCTCCATACTCATCCTTCTTCATGGAACGAACAGTAGACACATTCGAAACGGACGGCCGACTCTAGGGTACGTCCCTCATGCCTCCACACCCACGACGGAAAACACTTTTATCTTCCTGAAACAATATGATAGCTGAGGGCAGACTTCTTCACAAGGGGTTCGTCAAGCACCGTCACAGGGCACGGCACCTTCTTTATGCCTTCACACGTTCATGCCAGAAGGCCGCTCATACGCAGGTGGTGTATGGCTTTCCAGGACTTCCTTCTCACACTTAAAGGCATGACCTGTTCCCTCTGCTGTCTCTCACACTCTTTGAAAACGTTCCTCGCGGAACAAGATTGGAATGGCGAGGGACCATCTACCCTAAGTATGTCTGTGCCACAGGCACGGGGCACATTCCTCGCGCTGCCACACTTACGTTGGAATAGACGAGCATTTTCAGGGAAGGTGTTAGTAGAAACACGGTTTCTCTGCAGTGGTGTTTCTTCAGACTGAAGTGCACGCCGCCTGTTTCGGATTCAACACATACCTGTTGTGACTATGTTCTCCCCGTGACGCCAGAGGTCAGCTCGAAGTCGCCTTCGACACAGACTTGTTTCGCGCCGTTTCGTCTGTGGCTTTCCTTTGGCGAACTCACGTACATTTGGAAAACCCTTCTAGCGTCGTGACCCATGGTGTCCATTGAGCGAAGCCCTCCATACCACGTTGTTCCACGAGGAAGGCCTATCGGGCTTTTCCTCTGCTTCCTTTCATACTTGGCGTAAAGCCGCTTCGATCCTTCGGAAGGGAGAAGGGAGTCGAAGGACCGCTCCTCCGCAGCATTGCTTTTGAGACCTAAGTGTAGAGCTCGTTCCTTACGCTTCCTCCGATTTCCAGACACACACCTCTCTAGGGGACAACTTGTTCGTTGGTGGTCACATTCGACGCACATTTTTCCTCACAATTCCGCGGATGGCATTTTCCTGACGCTTTCACACGAAGTCCTGAAAACGCTTGTCTCTCCCTGAAACAAGATCTGAGTTGAGAGAAGCTTGAGACACAACTCCTTTCTCAAACAGTGGAATATGGCACAGTAGTTGTGCCTTCACTTTTAACGGTGGAAAGTTCTTCCATCTCTTCCCTGTAGGTGGTAGTGGAAAGACTGTTTCCCTACACTTTTCGTTTCTTGAGAGGCGAGTGTAAGACACTTACCTTCTATAGCAACACACACATACCTCCAAAGGCTTCTTTCTTCAAGAACCCAGATGTTAGCACGAAAGCCTGATGGACATGGCCTCGTTTCTCAGAATTCAGTGTAAGGCTACTACCACTGAGGCTAGCCCGCGTACATTGGAAGACCCATCCACCTCCACGACACAGGACTTAATGGAGAGAAACCCTCCGCCCAACGTGTTCCTCCCTGGACGGTATCGCGCGTTCCAGCTCTTTCCTTTCACACCCGGTTTAACAAGCCGCTTCCATCCTTACGAAAAGAGACGGTAGTCGAAGGACGCCAACCCTCGAGATTTGTTCTTAGAGGGAAACAGGCGTATGCCATCTTCCTTGTGCTTCCGCACATCATACATTTCCATACACATCTTTCTTCATGTCACGACGGTAGGCACATTCGAAACGGAGAGCTAAGTCTAGTCTATGTCCCTTACGCCTTCACACCCAATACGGAAAACACTTTCCTCTTTCCTGAAACGATATGATAGTTGAGGGAAGCCTTCTTCACAAGTGGTTTCTCAAGCACCGTCCGTCACAGGGCACATTCTAGATGCTTTCGCCATTTCATGCTAAGTGCTTCTCACCCTTACGTGTATGGCTTTCCTGACGGATTTCCTTCTCACCCTTGAAGCCGTGACCTTTTCCATCTGCTCTCTCATACTCTTGGAAACACTTCCCACGGAACAGGATTTGAATTGCGACAGACATTCTACACTAATTACTTCTGTAGCACAGGCATGGGGCACATTCCTTGCGATTTCACCCTTACATGGGAAAAGTCTACCATGTTCAGGGAAGATGTTAGTGAGTAGTTCGTTTCTCGGCAGGGGTGTTTCTTCAGACTGAAGAGTACTTCCTTTGTTTAGGATTCGACACGTACATTTTGTGACTCTGGATTCCTCGGGAACCCAGATGGAAGCTCGAAGTCGCGTTTGACACAGACTTGGTTCGCAGAGATTAGTGTATGCCTTTCCTTGGGCGAAGTCACATCCTTTTGAAAACCCTTCTATCTTCGTGACACATGGTGTTCGTTGAGGAAAGCCCCCCCAGAAGAAGTTGTTCCGCGAGTATGGTGTATCACTCTTCCTTCCCCTCCGTTTTCTTTCGCACTTTGCTTCAAGCCGCTTCGTCCCTCAGCAAAGCCGATGGCAGTCGAAGGACCGCCCCTCCACAGCAGCGTTGTTTCTTAGACTTAAGTGTATAGCACGTCCCTTACGCTTCCTCCCCTTTCCAGACCCACACCTCTCTAGGGGACAACTAGTGTGTTGGTTGTCCCATTCGACCCCCATTTTTCTTCACAAATCAGCGTGTGGCATCTTCCTTGCGCTTTCAAACAAAGTACTGACAACGCTTCTATCTTCCCGAAACAAGATCTGAGTTGGGAGAAGCTTTCGACCCAAGTTCGTTCTCAAGCAGTGGTATATGGCACAGTAGTTGTGCCTTCGCTTTTAACGTTGGAAATTTCCTGCGTCTTCTTCCCTGTAGATGGCAGTGGAAAGACTATTTCTCTCTACCGCTTTGTTCCTTGAGAGGTGAGTGTAAGACACTTACACATATATCTCAAAAGGCGTCATGCTTCCCGCACCGAGAGGTGAGCACGAAATCGTGTTGGACGTGGCCTTGTTTCTCTGAGTTCAGTGGAAGGCGCTGCTGAGGCTAGCTCACGTACCTTTGAAGGCCCTTCCAACTTCATGACACAAGACTTTCGTGGAGAGGGACCCTCCACACACCGTGTTCCTCACTGTAGTGTATCGCGCTTTCCGTCTCTTTTCTCTCGCCCTAAGCTTTAACAAGGTGCTTCCATCCGTACGGAAAGGGCTGGTCGTCGACGGACGGCAACCCTCTAGATTTGTTCTTAGAGTCAAACACCCGTAGGCAAGCCTCCTTACGCTTCCTCACATCATACCTCTCCATACTCATCCTTCTTCATGGAACGAACAGTAGACACATTCGAAACGGACGGCCGACTCTAGGGTACGTCCCTCATGCCTCCACACCCACGACGGAAAACACTTTTATCTTCCTGAAACAATATGATAGCTGAGGGCAGACTTCTTCACAAGGGGTTCGTCAAGCACCGTCACAGGGCACGGCACCTTCTTTATGCCTTCACACGTTCATGCCAGAAGGCCGCTCATACGCAGGTGGTGTATGGCTTTCCAGGACTTCCTTCTCACACTTAAAGGCATGACCTGTTCCCTCTGCTGTCTCTCATACTCTTTGAAAACGTTCCTCGCGGAACAAGATTGGAATGGCGAGGGACCATCTACCCTAAGTATGTCTGTGCCACAGGCACGGGGCACATTCCTCGCGCTGCCACACTTACGTTGGAATAGACGAGCATTTTCAGGGAAGGTGTTAGTAGAAACACGGTTTCTCTGCAGTGGTGTTTCTTCAGACTGAAGTGCACGCCGCCTGTTTCGGATTCAACACATACCTGTTGTGACTATGTTCTCCCCGTGACGCCAGAGGTCAGCTCGAAGTCGCCTTCGACACAGACTTGTTTCGCGCCGTTTCGTCTGTGGCTTTCCTTTGGCGAACTCACGTACATTTGGAAAACCCTTCTAGCGTCGTGACCCATGGTGTCCATTGAGCGAAGCCCTCCATACCACGTTGTTCCACGAGGAAGGCCTATCGGGCTTTTCCTCTGCTTCCTTTCATACTTGGCGTAAAGCCGCTTCGATCCTTCGGAAGGGAGAAGGGAGTCGAAGGACCGCTCCTCCGCAGCATTGCTTTTGAGACCTAAGTGTAGAGCTCGTTCCTTACGCTTCCTCCGATTTCCAGACACACACCTCTCTAGGGGACAACTTGTTCGTTGGTGGTCACATTTGACGCACATTTTTCCTCACAATTCCGCGGATGGCATTTTCCTGACGCTTTCACACGAAGTCCTGAAAACGCTTGTCTCTCCCTGAAACAAGATCTGAGTTGAGAGAAGCTTGAGACACAACTCCTTTCTCAAACAGTGGAATATGGCACAGTAGTTGTGCCTTCACTTTTAACGGTGGAAAGTTCTTCCATCTCTTCCCTGTAGGTGGTAGTGGAAAGACTGTTTCCCTACACTTTTCGTTTCTTGAGAGGCGAGTGTAAGACACTTACCTTCTATAGCAACACACACATACCTCCAAAGGCTTCTTTCTTCAAGAACCCAGATGTTAGCACGAAAGCCTGATGGACATGGCCTCGTTTCTCAGAATTCAGTGTAAGGCTACTACCACTGAGGCTAGCCCGCGTACATTGGAAGACCCATCCACCTCCACGACACAGGACTTAATGGAGAGAAACCCTCCGCCCAACGTGTTCCTCCCTGGACGGTATCGCGCGTTCCAGCTCTTTCCTTTCACACCCGGTTTAACAAGCCGCTTCCATCCTTACGAAAAGAGACGGTAGTCGAAGGACGCCAACCCTCGAGATTTGTTCTTAGAGGGAAACAGGCGTATGCCATCTTCCTTGTGCTTCCGCACATCATACATTTCCATACACATCTTTCTTCATGTCACGACGGTAGGCACATTCGAAACGGAGAGCTAAGTCTAGTCTATGTCCCTTACGCCTTCACACCCAATACGGAAAACACTTTCCTCTTTCCTGAAACGATATGATAGTTGAGGGAAGCCTTCTTCACAAGTGGTTTCTCAAGCACCGTCCGTCACAGGGCACATTCTAGATGCTTTCGCCATTTCATGCTAAGTGCTTCTCACCCTTACGTGTATGGCTTTCCTGACGGATTTCCTTCTCACCCTTGAAGCCGTGACCTTTTCCATCTGCTCTCTCATACTCTTGGAAACACTTCCCACGGAACAGGATTTGAATTGCGACAGACATTCTACACTAATTACTTCTGTAGCACAGGCATGGGGCACATTCCTTGCGATTTCACCCTTACATGGGAAAAGTCTACCATGTTCAGGGAAGATGTTAGTGAGTAGTTCGTTTCTCGGCAGGGGTGTTTCTTCAGACTGAAGAGTACTTCCTTTGTTTAGGATTCGACACGTACATTTTGTGACTCTGGATTCCTCGGGAACCCAGATGGAAGCTCGAAGTCGCGTTTGACACAGACTTGGTTCGCAGAGATTAGTGTATGCCTTTCCTTGGGCGAAGTCACATCCTTTTGAAAACCCTTCTATCTTCGTGACACATGGTGTTCGTTGAGGAAAGCCCCCCCAGAAGAAGTTGTTCCGCGAGTATGGTGTATCACTCTTCCTTCCCCTCCGTTTTCTTTCGCACTTTGCTTCAAGCCGCTTCGTCCCTCAGCAAAGCCGATGGCAGTCGAAGGACCGCCCCTCCACAGCAGCGTTGTTTCTTAGACTTAAGTGTATAGCACGTCCCTTACGCTTCCTCCCCTTTCCAGACCCACACCTCTCTAGGGGACAACTAGTGTGTTGGTTGTCCCATTCGACCCCCATTTTTCTTCACAAATCAGCGTGTGGCATCTTCCTTGCGCTTTCAAACAAAGTACTGACAACGCTTCTATCTTCCCGAAACAAGATCTGAGTTGGGAGAAGCTTTCGACCCAAGTTCGTTCTCAAGCAGTGGTATATGGCACAGTAGTTGTGCCTTCGCTTTTAACGTTGGAAATTTCCTGCGTCTTCTTCCCTGTAGATGGCAGTGGAAAGACTATTTCTCTCTACCGCTTTGTTCCTTGAGAGGTGAGTGTAAGACACTTACACATATATCTCAAAAGGCGTCATGCTTCCCGCACCGAGAGGTGAGCACGAAATCGTGTTGGACGTGGCCTTGTTTCTCTGAGTTCAGTGGAAGGCGCTGCTGAGGCTAGCTCACGTACCTTTGAAGGCCCTTCCAACTTCATGACACAAGACTTTCGTGGAGAGGGACCCTCCACACACCGTGTTCCTCACTGTAGTGTATCGCGCTTTCCGTCTCTTTTCTCTCGCCCTAAGCTTTAACAAGGTGCTTCCATCCGTACGGAAAGGGCTGGTCGTCGACGGACGGCAACCCTCTAGATTTGTTCTTAGAGTCAAACACCCGTAGGCAAGCCTCCTTACGCTTCCTCACATCATACCTCTCCATACTCATCCTTCTTCATGGAACGAACAGTAGACACATTCGAAACGGACGGCCGACTCTAGGGTACGTCCCTCATGCCTCCACACCCACGACGGAAAACACTTTTATCTTCCTGAAACAATATGATAGCTGAGGGCAGACTTCTTCACAAGGGGTTCGTCAAGCACCGTCACAGGGCACGGCACCTTCTTTATGCCTTCACACGTTCATGCCAGAAGGCCGCTCATACGCAGGTGGTGTATGGCTTTCCAGGACTTCCTTCTCACACTTAAAGGCATGACCTGTTCCCTCTGCTGTCTCTCATACTCTTTGAAAACGTTCCTCGCGGAACAAGATTGGAATGGCGAGGGACCATCTACCCTAAGTATGTCTGTGCCACAGGCACGGGGCACATTCCTCGCGCTGCCACACTTACGTTGGAATAGACGAGCATTTTCAGGGAAGGTGTTAGTAGAAACACGGTTTCTCTGCAGTGGTGTTTCTTCAGACTGAAGTGCACGCCGCCTGTTTCGGATTCAACACATACCTGTTGTGACTATGTTCTCCCCGTGACGCCAGAGGTCAGCTCGAAGTCGCCTTCGACACAGACTTGTTTCGCGCCGTTTCGTCTGTGGCTTTCCTTTGGCGAACTCACGTACATTTGGAAAACCCTTCTAGCGTCGTGACCCATGGTGTCCATTGAGCGAAGCCCTCCATACCACGTTGTTCCACGAGGAAGGCCTATCGGGCTTTTCCTCTGCTTCCTTTCATACTTGGCGTAAAGCCGCTTCGATCCTTCGGAAGGGAGAAGGGAGTCGAAGGACCGCTCCTCCGCAGCATTGCTTTTGAGACCTAAGTGTAGAGCTCGTTCCTTACGCTTCCTCCGATTTCCAGACACACACCTCTCTAGGGGACAACTTGTTCGTTGGTGGTCACATTCGACGCACACTTTTCCTCACAATTCCGCGGATGGCATTTTCCTGACGCTTTCACACGAAGTCCTGAAAACGCTTGTCTCTCCCTGAAACAAGATCTGAGTTGAGAGAAGCTTGAGACACAACTCCTTTCTCAAACAGTGGAATATGGCACAGTAGTTGTGCCTTCACTTTTAACGGTGGAAAGTTCTTCCATCTCTTCCCTGTAGGTGGTAGTGGAAAGACTGTTTCCCTACACTTTTCGTTTCTTGAGAGGCGAGTGTAAGACACTTACCTTCTATAGCAACACACACATACCTCCAAAGGCTTCTTTCTTCAAGAACCCAGATGTTAGCACGAAAGCCTGATGGACATGGCCTCGTTTCTCAGAATTCAGTGTAAGGCTACTACCACTGAGGCTAGCCCGCGTACATTGGAAGACCCATCCACCTCCACGACACAGGACTTAATGGAGAGAAACCCTCCGCCCAACGTGTTCCTCCCTGGACGGTATCGCGCGTTCCAGCTCTTTCCTTTCACACCCGGTTTAACAAGCCGCTTCCATCCTTACGAAAAGAGACGGTAGTCGAAGGACGCCAACCCTCGAGATTTGTTCTTAGAGGGAAACAGGCGTATGCCATCTTCCTTGTGCTTCCGCACATCATACATTTCCATACACATCTTTCTTCATGTCACGACGGTAGGCACATTCGAAACGGAGAGCTAAGTCTAGTCTATGTCCCTTACGCCTTCACACCCAATACGGAAAACACTTTCCTCTTTCCTGAAACGATATGATAGTTGAGGGAAGCCTTCTTCACAAGTGGTTTCTCAAGCACCGTCCGTCACAGGGCACATTCTAGATGCTTTCGCCATTTCATGCTAAGTGCTTCTCACCCTTACGTGTATGGCTTTCCTGACGGATTTCCTTCTCACCCTTGAAGCCGTGACCTTTTCCATCTGCTCTCTCATACTCTTGGAAACACTTCCCACGGAACAGGATTTGAATTGCGACAGACATTCTACACTAATTACTTCTGTAGCACAGGCATGGGGCACATTCCTTGCGATTTCACCCTTACATGGGAAAAGTCTACCATGTTCAGGGAAGATGTTAGTGAGTAGTTCGTTTCTCGGCAGGGGTGTTTCTTCAGACTGAAGAGTACTTCCTTTGTTTAGGATTCGACACGTACATTTTGTGACTCTGGATTCCTCGGGAACCCAGATGGAAGCTCGAAGTCGCGTTTGACACAGACTTGGTTCGCAGAGATTAGTGTATGCCTTTCCTTGGGCGAAGTCACATCCTTTTGAAAACCCTTCTATCTTCGTGACACATGGTGTTCGTTGAGGAAAGCCCCCCCAGAAGAAGTTGTTCCGCGAGTATGGTGTATCACTCTTCCTTCCCCTCCGTTTTCTTTCGCACTTTGCTTCAAGCCGCTTCGTCCCTCAGCAAAGCCGATGGCAGTCGAAGGACCGCCCCTCCACAGCAGCGTTGTTTCTTAGACTTAAGTGTATAGCACGTCCCTTACGCTTCCTCCCCTTTCCAGACCCACACCTCTCTAGGGGACAACTAGTGTGTTGGTTGTCCCATTCGACCCCCATTTTTCTTCACAAATCAGCGTGTGGCATCTTCCTTGCGCTTTCAAACAAAGTACTGACAACGCTTCTATCTTCCCGAAACAAGATCTGAGTTGGGAGAAGCTTTCGACCCAAGTTCGTTCTCAAGCAGTGGTATATGGCACAGTAGTTGTGCCTTCGCTTTTAACGTTGGAAATTTCCTGCGTCTTCTTCCCTGTAGATGGCAGTGGAAAGACTATTTCTCTCTACCGCTTTGTTCCTTGAGAGGTGAGTGTAAGACACTTACACATATATCTCAAAAGGCGTCATGCTTCCCGCACCGAGAGGTGAGCACGAAATCGTGTTGGACGTGGCCTTGTTTCTCTGAGTTCAGTGGAAGGCGCTGCTGAGGCTAGCTCACGTACCTTTGAAGGCCCTTCCAACTTCATGACACAAGACTTTCGTGGAGAGGGACCCTCCACACACCGTGTTCCTCACTGTAGTGTATCGCGCTTTCCGTCTCTTTTCTCTCGCCCTAAGCTTTAACAAGGTGCTTCCATCCGTACGGAAAGGGCTGGTCGTCGACGGACGGCAACCCTCTAGATTTGTTCTTAGAGTCAAACACCCGTAGGCAAGCCTCCTTACGCTTCCTCACATCATACCTCTCCATACTCATCCTTCTTCATGGAACGAACAGTAGACACATTCGAAACGGACGGCCGACTCTAGGGTACGTCCCTCATGCCTCCACACCCACGACGGAAAACACTTTTATCTTCCTGAAACAATATGATAGCTGAGGGCAGACTTCTTCACAAGGGGTTCGTCAAGCACCGTCACAGGGCACGGCACCTTCTTTATGCCTTCACACGTTCATGCCAGAAGGCCGCTCATACGCAGGTGGTGTATGGCTTTCCAGGACTTCCTTCTCACACTTAAAGGCATGACCTGTTCCCTCTGCTGTCTCTCATACTCTTTGAAAACGTTCCTCGCGGAACAAGATTGGAATGGCGAGGGACCATCTACCCTAAGTATGTCTGTGCCACAGGCACGGGGCACATTCCTCGCGCTGCCACACTTACGTTGGAATAGACGAGCATTTTCAGGGAAGGTGTTAGTAGAAACACGGTTTCTCTGCAGTGGTGTTTCTTCAGACTGAAGTGCACGCCGCCTGTTTCGGATTCAACACATACCTGTTGTGACTATGTTCTCCCCGTGACGCCAGAGGTCAGCTCGAAGTCGCCTTCGACACAGACTTGTTTCGCGCCGTTTCGTCTGTGGCTTTCCTTTGGCGAACTCACGTACATTTGGAAAACCCTTCTAGCGTCGTGACCCATGGTGTCCATTGAGCGAAGCCCTCCATACCACGTTGTTCCACGAGGAAGGCCTATCGGGCTTTTCCTCTGCTTCCTTTCATACTTGGCGTAAAGCCGCTTCGATCCTTCGGAAGGGAGAAGGGAGTCGAAGGACCGCTCCTCCGCAGCATTGCTTTTGAGACCTAAGTGTAGAGCTCGTTCCTTACGCTTCCTCCGATTTCCAGACACACACCTCTCTAGGGGACAACTTGTTCGTTGGTGGTCACATTCGACGCACACTTTTCCTCACAATTCCGCGGATGGCATTTTCCTGACGCTTTCACACGAAGTCCTGAAAACGCTTGTCTCTCCCTGAAACAAGATCTGAGTTGAGAGAAGCTTGAGACACAACTCCTTTCTCAAACAGTGGAATATGGCACAGTAGTTGTGCCTTCACTTTTAACGGTGGAAAGTTCTTCCATCTCTTCCCTGTAGGTGGTAGTGGAAAGACTGTTTCCCTACACTTTTCGTTTCTTGAGAGGCGAGTGTAAGACACTTACCTTCTATAGCAACACACACATACCTCCAAAGGCTTCTTTCTTCAAGAACCCAGATGTTAGCACGAAAGCCTGATGGACATGGCCTCGTTTCTCAGAATTCAGTGTAAGGCTACTACCACTGAGGCTAGCCCGCGTACATTGGAAGACCCATCCACCTCCACGACACAGGACTTAATGGAGAGAAACCCTCCGCCCAACGTGTTCCTCCCTGGACGGTATCGCGCGTTCCAGCTCTTTCCTTTCACACCCGGTTTAACAAGCCGCTTCCATCCTTACGAAAAGAGACGGTAGTCGAAGGACGCCAACCCTCGAGATTTGTTCTTAGAGGGAAACAGGCGTATGCCATCTTCCTTGTGCTTCCGCACATCATACATTTCCATACACATCTTTCTTCATGTCACGACGGTAGGCACATTCGAAACGGAGAGCTAAGTCTAGTCTATGTCCCTTACGCCTTCACACCCAATACGGAAAACACTTTCCTCTTTCCTGAAACGATATGATAGTTGAGGGAAGCCTTCTTCACAAGTGGTTTCTCAAGCACCGTCCGTCACAGGGCACATTCTAGATGCTTTCGCCATTTCATGCTAAGTGCTTCTCACCCTTACGTGTATGGCTTTCCTGACGGATTTCCTTCTCACCCTTGAAGCCGTGACCTTTTCCATCTGCTCTCTCATACTCTTGGAAACACTTCCCACGGAACAGGATTTGAATTGCGACAGACATTCTACACTAATTACTTCTGTAGCACAGGCATGGGGCACATTCCTTGCGATTTCACCCTTACATGGGAAAAGTCTACCATGTTCAGGGAAGATGTTAGTGAGTAGTTCGTTTCTCGGCAGGGGTGTTTCTTCAGACTGAAGAGTACTTCCTTTGTTTAGGATTCGACACGTACATTTTGTGACTCTGGATTCCTCGGGAACCCAGATGGAAGCTCGAAGTCGCGTTTGACACAGACTTGGTTCGCAGAGATTAGTGTATGCCTTTCCTTGGGCGAAGTCACATCCTTTTGAAAACCCTTCTATCTTCGTGACACATGGTGTTCGTTGAGGAAAGCCCCCCCAGAAGAAGTTGTTCCGCGAGTATGGTGTATCACTCTTCCTTCCCCTCCGTTTTCTTTCGCACTTTGCTTCAAGCCGCTTCGTCCCTCAGCAAAGCCGATGGCAGTCGAAGGACCGCCCCTCCACAGCAGCGTTGTTTCTTAGACTTAAGTGTATAGCACGTCCCTTACGCTTCCTCCCCTTTCCAGACCCACACCTCTCTAGGGGACAACTAGTGTGTTGGTTGTCCCATTCGACCCCCATTTTTCTTCACAAATCAGCGTGTGGCATCTTCCTTGCGCTTTCAAACAAAGTACTGACAACGCTTCTATCTTCCCGAAACAAGATCTGAGTTGGGAGAAGCTTTCGACCCAAGTTCGTTCTCAAGCAGTGGTATATGGCACAGTAGTTGTGCCTTCGCTTTTAACGTTGGAAATTTCCTGCGTCTTCTTCCCTGTAGATGGCAGTGGAAAGACTATTTCTCTCTACCGCTTTGTTCCTTGAGAGGTGAGTGTAAGACACTTACACATATATCTCAAAAGGCGTCATGCTTCCCGCACCGAGAGGTGAGCACGAAATCGTGTTGGACGTGGCCTTGTTTCTCTGAGTTCAGTGGAAGGCGCTGCTGAGGCTAGCTCACGTACCTTTGAAGGCCCTTCCAACTTCATGACACAAGACTTTCGTGGAGAGGGACCCTCCACACACCGTGTTCCTCACTGTAGTGTATCGCGCTTTCCGTCTCTTTTCTCTCGCCCTAAGCTTTAACAAGGTGCTTCCATCCGTACGGAAAGGGCTGGTCGTCGACGGACGGCAACCCTCTAGATTTGTTCTTAGAGTCAAACACCCGTAGGCAAGCCTCCTTACGCTTCCTCACATCATACCTCTCCATACTCATCCTTCTTCATGGAACGAACAGTAGACACATTCGAAACGGACGGCCGACTCTAGGGTACGTCCCTCATGCCTCCACACCCACGACGGAAAACACTTTTATCTTCCTGAAACAATATGATAGCTGAGGGCAGACTTCTTCACAAGGGGTTCGTCAAGCACCGTCACAGGGCACGGCACCTTCTTTATGCCTTCACACGTTCATGCCAGAAGGCCGCTCATACGCAGGTGGTGTATGGCTTTCCAGGACTTCCTTCTCACACTTAAAGGCATGACCTGTTCCCTCTGCTGTCTCTCATACTCTTTGAAAACGTTCCTCGCGGAACAAGATTGGAATGGCGAGGGACCATCTACCCTAAGTATGTCTGTGCCACAGGCACGGGGCACATTCCTCGCGCTGCCACACTTACGTTGGAATAGACGAGCATTTTCAGGGAAGGTGTTAGTAGAAACACGGTTTCTCTGCAGTGGTGTTTCTTCAGACTGAAGTGCACGCCGCCTGTTTCGGATTCAACACATACCTGTTGTGACTATGTTCTCCCCGTGACGCCAGAGGTCAGCTCGAAGTCGCCTTCGACACAGACTTGTTTCGCGCCGTTTAGTCTGTGGCTTTCCTTTGGCGAACTCACGTACATTTGGAAAACCCTTCTAGCGTCGTGACCCATGGTGTCCATTGAGCGAAGCCCTCCATACCACGTTGTTCCACGAGGAAGGCCTATCGGGCTTTTCCTCTGCTTCCTTTCATACTTGGCGTAAAGCCGCTTCGATCCTTCGGAAGGGAGAAGGGAGTCGAAGGACCGCTCCTCCGCAGCATTGCTTTTGAGACCTAAGTGTAGAGCTCGTTCCTTACGCTTCCTCCGATTTCCAGACACACACCTCTCTAGGGGACAACTTGTTCGTTGGTGGTCACATTCGACGCACACTTTTCCTCACAATTCCGCGGATGGCATTTTCCTGACGCTTTCACACGAAGTCCTGAAAACGCTTGTCTCTCCCTGAAACAAGATCTGAGTTGAGAGAAGCTTGAGACACAACTCCTTTCTCAAACAGTGGAATATGGCACAGTAGTTGTGCCTTCACTTTTAACGGTGGAAAGTTCTTCCATCTCTTCCCTGTAGGTGGTAGTGGAAAGACTGTTTCCCTACACTTTTCGTTTCTTGAGAGGCGAGTGTAAGACACTTACCTTCTATAGCAACACACACATACCTCCAAAGGCTTCTTTCTTCAAGAACCCAGATGTTAGCACGAAAGCCTGATGGACATGGCCTCGTTTCTCAGAATTCAGTGTAAGGCTACTACCACTGAGGCTAGCCCGCGTACATTGGAAGACCCATCCACCTCCACGACACAGGACTTAATGGAGAGAAACCCTCCGCCCAACGTGTTCCTCCCTGGACGGTATCGCGCGTTCCAGCTCTTTCCTTTCACACCCGGTTTAACAAGCCGCTTCCATCCTTACGAAAAGAGACGGTAGTCGAAGGACGCCAACCCTCGAGATTTGTTCTTAGAGGGAAACAGGCGTATGCCATCTTCCTTGTGCTTCCGCACATCATACATTTCCATACACATCTTTCTTCATGTCACGACGGTAGGCACATTCGAAACGGAGAGCTAAGTCTAGTCTATGTCCCTTACGCCTTCACACCCAATACGGAAAACACTTTCCTCTTTCCTGAAACGATATGATAGTTGAGGGAAGCCTTCTTCACAAGTGGTTTCTCAAGCACCGTCCGTCACAGGGCACATTCTAGATGCTTTCGCCATTTCATGCTAAGTGCTTCTCACCCTTACGTGTATGGCTTTCCTGACGGATTTCCTTCTCACCCTTGAAGCCGTGACCTTTTCCATCTGCTCTCTCATACTCTTGGAAACACTTCCCACGGAACAGGATTTGAATTGCGACAGACATTCTACACTAATTACTTCTGTAGCACAGGCATGGGGCACATTCCTTGCGATTTCACCCTTACATGGGAAAAGTCTACCATGTTCAGGGAAGATGTTAGTGAGTAGTTCGTTTCTCGGCAGGGGTGTTTCTTCAGACTGAAGAGTACTTCCTTTGTTTAGGATTCGACACGTACATTTTGTGACTCTGGATTCCTCGGGAACCCAGATGGAAGCTCGAAGTCGCGTTTGACACAGACTTGGTTCGCAGAGATTAGTGTATGCCTTTCCTTGGGCGAAGTCACATCCTTTTGAAAACCCTTCTATCTTCGTGACACATGGTGTTCGTTGAGGAAAGCCCCCCCAGAAGAAGTTGTTCCGCGAGTATGGTGTATCACTCTTCCTTCCCCTCCGTTTTCTTTCGCACTTTGCTTCAAGCCGCTTCGTCCCTCAGCAAAGCCGATGGCAGTCGAAGGACCGCCCCTCCACAGCAGCGTTGTTTCTTAGACTTAAGTGTATAGCACGTCCCTTACGCTTCCTCCCCTTTCCAGACCCACACCTCTCTAGGGGACAACTAGTGTGTTGGTTGTCCCATTCGACCCCCATTTTTCTTCACAAATCAGCGTGTGGCATCTTCCTTGCGCTTTCAAACAAAGTACTGACAACGCTTCTATCTTCCCGAAACAAGATCTGAGTTGGGAGAAGCTTTCGACCCAAGTTCGTTCTCAAGCAGTGGTATATGGCACAGTAGTTGTGCCTTCGCTTTTAACGTTGGAAATTTCCTGCGTCTTCTTCCCTGTAGATGGCAGTGGAAAGACTATTTCTCTCTACCGCTTTGTTCCTTGAGAGGTGAGTGTAAGACACTTACACATATATCTCAAAAGGCGTCATGCTTCCCGCACCGAGAGGTGAGCACGAAATCGTGTTGGACGTGGCCTTGTTTCTCTGAGTTCAGTGGAAGGCGCTGCTGAGGCTAGCTCACGTACCTTTGAAGGCCCTTCCAACTTCATGACACAAGACTTTCGTGGAGAGGGACCCTCCACACACCGTGTTCCTCACTGTAGTGTATCGCGCTTTCCGTCTCTTTTCTCTCGCCCTAAGCTTTAACAAGGTGCTTCCATCCGTACGGAAAGGGCTGGTCGTCGACGGACGGCAACCCTCTAGATTTGTTCTTAGAGTCAAACACCCGTAGGCAAGCCTCCTTACGCTTCCTCACATCATACCTCTCCATACTCATCCTTCTTCATGGAACGAACAGTAGACACATTCGAAACGGACGGCCGACTCTAGGGTACGTCCCTCATGCCTCCACACCCACGACGGAAAACACTTTTATCTTCCTGAAACAATATGATAGCTGAGGGCAGACTTCTTCACAAGGGGTTCGTCAAGCACCGTCACAGGGCACGGCACCTTCTTTATGCCTTCACACGTTCATGCCAGAAGGCCGCTCATACGCAGGTGGTGTATGGCTTTCCAGGACTTCCTTCTCACACTTAAAGGCATGACCTGTTCCCTCTGCTGTCTCTCATACTCTTTGAAAACGTTCCTCGCGGAACAAGATTGGAATGGCGAGGGACCATCTACCCTAAGTATGTCTGTGCCACAGGCACGGGGCACATTCCTCGCGCTGCCACACTTACGTTGGAATAGACGAGCATTTTCAGGGAAGGTGTTAGTAGAAACACGGTTTCTCTGCAGTGGTGTTTCTTCAGACTGAAGTGCACGCCGCCTGTTTCGGATTCAACACATACCTGTTGTGACTATGTTCTCCCCGTGACGCCAGAGGTCAGCTCGAAGTCGCCTTCGACACAGACTTGTTTCGCGCCGTTTAGTCTGTGGCTTTCCTTTGGCGAACTCACGTACATTTGGAAAACCCTTCTAGCGTCGTGACCCATGGTGTCCATTGAGCGAAGCCCTCCATACCACGTTGTTCCACGAGGAAGGCCTATCGGGCTTTTCCTCTGCTTCCTTTCATACTTGGCGTAAAGCCGCTTCGATCCTTCGGAAGGGAGAAGGGAGTCGAAGGACCGCTCCTCCGCAGCATTGCTTTTGAGACCTAAGTGTAGAGCTCGTTCCTTACGCTTCCTCCGATTTCCAGACACACACCTCTCTAGGGGACAACTTGTTCGTTGGTGGTCACATTCGACGCACATTTTTCCTCACAATTCCGCGGATGGCATTTTCCTGACGCTTTCACACGAAGTCCTGAAAACGCTTGTCTCTCCCTGAAACAAGATCTGAGTTGAGAGAAGCTTGAGACACAACTCCTTTCTCAAACAGTGGAATATGGCACAGTAGTTGTGCCTTCACTTTTAACGGTGGAAAGTTCTTCCATCTCTTCCCTGTAGGTGGTAGTGGAAAGACTGTTTCCCTACACTTTTCGTTTCTTGAGAGGCGAGTGTAAGACACTTACCTTCTATAGCAACACACACATACCTCCAAAGGCTTCTTTCTTCAAGAACCCAGATGTTAGCACGAAAGCCTGATGGACATGGCCTCGTTTCTCAGAATTCAGTGTAAGGCTACTACCACTGAGGCTAGCCCGCGTACATTGGAAGACCCATCCACCTCCACGACACAGGACTTAATGGAGAGAAACCCTCCGCCCAACGTGTTCCTCCCTGGACGGTATCGCGCGTTCCAGCTCTTTCCTTTCACACCCGGTTTAACAAGCCGCTTCCATCCTTACGAAAAGAGACGGTAGTCGAAGGACGCCAACCCTCGAGATTTGTTCTTAGAGGGAAACAGGCGTATGCCATCTTCCTTGTGCTTCCGCACATCATACATTTCCATACACATCTTTCTTCATGTCACGACGGTAGGCACATTCGAAACGGAGAGCTAAGTCTAGTCTATGTCCCTTACGCCTTCACACCCAATACGGAAAACACTTTCCTCTTTCCTGAAACGATATGATAGTTGAGGGAAGCCTTCTTCACAAGTGGTTTCTCAAGCACCGTCCGTCACAGGGCACATTCTAGATGCTTTCGCCATTTCATGCTAAGTGCTTCTCACCCTTACGTGTATGGCTTTCCTGACGGATTTCCTTCTCACCCTTGAAGCCGTGACCTTTTCCATCTGCTCTCTCATACTCTTGGAAACACTTCCCACGGAACAGGATTTGAATTGCGACAGACATTCTACACTAATTACTTCTGTAGCACAGGCATGGGGCACATTCCTTGCGATTTCACCCTTACATGGGAAAAGTCTACCATGTTCAGGGAAGATGTTAGTGAGTAGTTCGTTTCTCGGCAGGGGTGTTTCTTCAGACTGAAGAGTACTTCCTTTGTTTAGGATTCGACACGTACATTTTGTGACTCTGGATTCCTCGGGAACCCAGATGGAAGCTCGAAGTCGCGTTTGACACAGACTTGGTTCGCAGAGATTAGTGTATGCCTTTCCTTGGGCGAAGTCACATCCTTTTGAAAACCCTTCTATCTTCGTGACACATGGTGTTCGTTGAGGAAAGCCCCCCCAGAAGAAGTTGTTCCGCGAGTATGGTGTATCACTCTTCCTTCCCCTCCGTTTTCTTTCGCACTTTGCTTCAAGCCGCTTCGTCCCTCAGCAAAGCCGATGGCAGTCGAAGGACCGCCCCTCCACAGCAGCGTTGTTTCTTAGACTTAAGTGTATAGCACGTCCCTTACGCTTCCTCCCCTTTCCAGACCCACACCTCTCTAGGGGACAACTAGTGTGTTGGTTGTCCCATTCGACCCCCATTTTTCTTCACAAATCAGCGTGTGGCATCTTCCTTGCGCTTTCAAACAAAGTACTGACAACGCTTCTATCTTCCCGAAACAAGATCTGAGTTGGGAGAAGCTTTCGACCCAAGTTCGTTCTCAAGCAGTGGTATATGGCACAGTAGTTGTGCCTTCGCTTTTAACGTTGGAAATTTCCTGCGTCTTCTTCCCTGTAGATGGCAGTGGAAAGACTATTTCTCTCTACCGCTTTGTTCCTTGAGAGGTGAGTGTAAGACACTTACACATATATCTCAAAAGGCGTCATGCTTCCCGCACCGAGAGGTGAGCACGAAATCGTGTTGGACGTGGCCTTGTTTCTCTGAGTTCAGTGGAAGGCGCTGCTGAGGCTAGCTCACGTACCTTTGAAGGCCCTTCCAACTTCATGACACAAGACTTTCGTGGAGAGGGACCCTCCACACACCGTGTTCCTCACTGTAGTGTATCGCGCTTTCCGTCTCTTTTCTCTCGCCCTAAGCTTTAACAAGGTGCTTCCATCCGTACGGAAAGGGCTGGTCGTCGACGGACGGCAACCCTCTAGATTTGTTCTTAGAGTCAAACACCCGTAGGCAAGCCTCCTTACGCTTCCTCACATCATACCTCTCCATACTCATCCTTCTTCATGGAACGAACAGTAGACACATTCGAAACGGACGGCCGACTCTAGGGTACGTCCCTCATGCCTCCACACCCACGACGGAAAACACTTTTATCTTCCTGAAACAATATGATAGCTGAGGGCAGACTTCTTCACAAGGGGTTCGTCAAGCACCGTCACAGGGCACGGCACCTTCTTTATGCCTTCACACGTTCATGCCAGAAGGCCGCTCATACGCAGGTGGTGTATGGCTTTCCAGGACTTCCTTCTCACACTTAAAGGCATGACCTGTTCCCTCTGCTGTCTCTCATACTCTTTGAAAACGTTCCTCGCGGAACAAGATTGGAATGGCGAGGGACCATCTACCCTAAGTATGTCTGTGCCACAGGCACGGGGCACATTCCTCGCGCTGCCACACTTACGTTGGAATAGACGAGCATTTTCAGGGAAGGTGTTAGTAGAAACACGGTTTCTCTGCAGTGGTGTTTCTTCAGACTGAAGTGCACGCCGCCTGTTTCGGATTCAACACATACCTGTTGTGACTATGTTCTCCCCGTGACGCCAGAGGTCAGCTCGAAGTCGCCTTCGACACAGACTTGTTTCGCGCCGTTTAGTCTGTGGCTTTCCTTTGGCGAACTCACGTACATTTGGAAAACCCTTCTAGCGTCGTGACCCATGGTGTCCATTGAGCGAAGCCCTCCATACCACGTTGTTCCACGAGGAAGGCCTATCGGGCTTTTCCTCTGCTTCCTTTCATACTTGGCGTAAAGCCGCTTCGATCCTTCGGAAGGGAGAAGGGAGTCGAAGGACCGCTCCTCCGCAGCATTGCTTTTGAGACCTAAGTGTAGAGCTCGTTCCTTACGCTTCCTCCGATTTCCAGACACACACCTCTCTAGGGGACAACTTGTTCGTTGGTGGTCACATTCGACGCACATTTTTCCTCACAATTCCGCGGATGGCATTTTCCTGACGCTTTCACACGAAGTCCTGAAAACGCTTGTCTCTCCCTGAAACAAGATCTGAGTTGAGAGAAGCTTGAGACACAACTCCTTTCTCAAACAGTGGAATATGGCACAGTAGTTGTGCCTTCACTTTTAACGGTGGAAAGTTCTTCCATCTCTTCCCTGTAGGTGGTAGTGGAAAGACTGTTTCCCTACACTTTTCGTTTCTTGAGAGGCGAGTGTAAGACACTTACCTTCTATAGCAACACACACATACCTCCAAAGGCTTCTTTCTTCAAGAACCCAGATGTTAGCACGAAAGCCTGATGGACATGGCCTCGTTTCTCAGAATTCAGTGTAAGGCTACTACCACTGAGGCTAGCCCGCGTACATTGGAAGACCCATCCACCTCCACGACACAGGACTTAATGGAGAGAAACCCTCCGCCCAACGTGTTCCTCCCTGGACGGTATCGCGCGTTCCAGCTCTTTCCTTTCACACCCGGTTTAACAAGCCGCTTCCATCCTTACGAAAAGAGACGGTAGTCGAAGGACGCCAACCCTCGAGATTTGTTCTTAGAGGGAAACAGGCGTATGCCATCTTCCTTGTGCTTCCGCACATCATACATTTCCATACACATCTTTCTTCATGTCACGACGGTAGGCACATTCGAAACGGAGAGCTAAGTCTAGTCTATGTCCCTTACGCCTTCACACCCAATACGGAAAACACTTTCCTCTTTCCTGAAACGATATGATAGTTGAGGGAAGCCTTCTTCACAAGTGGTTTCTCAAGCACCGTCCGTCACAGGGCACATTCTAGATGCTTTCGCCATTTCATGCTAAGTGCTTCTCACCCTTACGTGTATGGCTTTCCTGACGGATTTCCTTCTCACCCTTGAAGCCGTGACCTTTTCCATCTGCTCTCTCATACTCTTGGAAACACTTCCCACGGAACAGGATTTGAATTGCGACAGACATTCTACACTAATTACTTCTGTAGCACAGGCATGGGGCACATTCCTTGCGATTTCACCCTTACATGGGAAAAGTCTACCATGTTCAGGGAAGATGTTAGTGAGTAGTTCGTTTCTCGGCAGGGGTGTTTCTTCAGACTGAAGAGTACTTCCTTTGTTTAGGATTCGACACGTACATTTTGTGACTCTGGATTCCTCGGGAACCCAGATGGAAGCTCGAAGTCGCGTTTGACACAGACTTGGTTCGCAGAGATTAGTGTATGCCTTTCCTTGGGCGAAGTCACATCCTTTTGAAAACCCTTCTATCTTCGTGACACATGGTGTTCGTTGAGGAAAGCCCCCCCAGAAGAAGTTGTTCCGCGAGTATGGTGTATCACTCTTCCTTCCCCTCCGTTTTCTTTCGCACTTTGCTTCAAGCCGCTTCGTCCCTCAGCAAAGCCGATGGCAGTCGAAGGACCGCCCCTCCACAGCAGCGTTGTTTCTTAGACTTAAGTGTATAGCACGTCCCTTACGCTTCCTCCCCTTTCCAGACCCACACCTCTCTAGGGGACAACTAGTGTGTTGGTTGTCCCATTCGACCCCCATTTTTCTTCACAAATCAGCGTGTGGCATCTTCCTTGCGCTTTCAAACAAAGTACTGACAACGCTTCTATCTTCCCGAAACAAGATCTGAGTTGGGAGAAGCTTTCGACCCAAGTTCGTTCTCAAGCAGTGGTATATGGCACAGTAGTTGTGCCTTCGCTTTTAACGTTGGAAATTTCCTGCGTCTTCTTCCCTGTAGATGGCAGTGGAAAGACTATTTCTCTCTACCGCTTTGTTCCTTGAGAGGTGAGTGTAAGACACTTACACATATATCTCAAAAGGCGTCATGCTTCCCGCACCGAGAGGTGAGCACGAAATCGTGTTGGACGTGGCCTTGTTTCTCTGAGTTCAGTGGAAGGCGCTGCTGAGGCTAGCTCACGTACCTTTGAAGGCCCTTCCAACTTCATGACACAAGACTTTCGTGGAGAGGGACCCTCCACACACCGTGTTCCTCACTGTAGTGTATCGCGCTTTCCGTCTCTTTTCTCTCGCCCTAAGCTTTAACAAGGTGCTTCCATCCGTACGGAAAGGGCTGGTCGTCGACGGACGGCAACCCTCTAGATTTGTTCTTAGAGTCAAACACCCGTAGGCAAGCCTCCTTACGCTTCCTCACATCATACCTCTCCATACTCATCCTTCTTCATGGAACGAACAGTAGACACATTCGAAACGGACGGCCGACTCTAGGGTACGTCCCTCATGCCTCCACACCCACGACGGAAAACACTTTTATCTTCCTGAAACAATATGATAGCTGAGGGCAGACTTCTTCACAAGGGGTTCGTCAAGCACCGTCACAGGGCACGGCACCTTCTTTATGCCTTCACACGTTCATGCCAGAAGGCCGCTCATACGCAGGTGGTGTATGGCTTTCCAGGACTTCCTTCTCACACTTAAAGGCATGACCTGTTCCCTCTGCTGTCTCTCATACTCTTTGAAAACGTTCCTCGCGGAACAAGATTGGAATGGCGAGGGACCATCTACCCTAAGTATGTCTGTGCCACAGGCACGGGGCACATTCCTCGCGCTGCCACACTTACGTTGGAATAGACGAGCATTTTCAGGGAAGGTGTTAGTAGAAACACGGTTTCTCTGCAGTGGTGTTTCTTCAGACTGAAGTGCACGCCGCCTGTTTCGGATTCAACACATACCTGTTGTGACTATGTTCTCCCCGTGACGCCAGAGGTCAGCTCGAAGTCGCCTTCGACACAGACTTGTTTCGCGCCGTTTAGTCTGTGGCTTTCCTTTGGCGAACTCACGTACATTTGGAAAACCCTTCTAGCGTCGTGACCCATGGTGTCCATTGAGCGAAGCCCTCCATACCACGTTGTTCCACGAGGAAGGCCTATCGGGCTTTTCCTCTGCTTCCTTTCATACTTGGCGTAAAGCCGCTTCGATCCTTCGGAAGGGAGAAGGGAGTCGAAGGACCGCTCCTCCGCAGCATTGCTTTTGAGACCTAAGTGTAGAGCTCGTTCCTTACGCTTCCTCCGATTTCCAGACACACACCTCTCTAGGGGACAACTTGTTCGTTGGTGGTCACATTCGACGCACATTTTTCCTCACAATTCCGCGGATGGCATTTTCCTGACGCTTTCACACGAAGTCCTGAAAACGCTTGTCTCTCCCTGAAACAAGATCTGAGTTGAGAGAAGCTTGAGACACAACTCCTTTCTCAAACAGTGGAATATGGCACAGTAGTTGTGCCTTCACTTTTAACGGTGGAAAGTTCTTCCATCTCTTCCCTGTAGGTGGTAGTGGAAAGACTGTTTCCCTACACTTTTCGTTTCTTGAGAGGCGAGTGTAAGACACTTACCTTCTATAGCAACACACACATACCTCCAAAGGCTTCTTTCTTCAAGAACCCAGATGTTAGCACGAAAGCCTGATGGACATGGCCTCGTTTCTCAGAATTCAGTGTAAGGCTACTACCACTGAGGCTAGCCCGCGTACATTGGAAGACCCATCCACCTCCACGACACAGGACTTAATGGAGAGAAACCCTCCGCCCAACGTGTTCCTCCCTGGACGGTATCGCGCGTTCCAGCTCTTTCCTTTCACACCCGGTTTAACAAGCCGCTTCCATCCTTACGAAAAGAGACGGTAGTCGAAGGACGCCAACCCTCGAGATTTGTTCTTAGAGGGAAACAGGCGTATGCCATCTTCCTTGTGCTTCCGCACATCATACATTTCCATACACATCTTTCTTCATGTCACGACGGTAGGCACATTCGAAACGGAGAGCTAAGTCTAGTCTATGTCCCTTACGCCTTCACACCCAATACGGAAAACACTTTCCTCTTTCCTGAAACGATATGATAGTTGAGGGAAGCCTTCTTCACAAGTGGTTTCTCAAGCACCGTCCGTCACAGGGCACATTCTAGATGCTTTCGCCATTTCATGCTAAGTGCTTCTCACCCTTACGTGTATGGCTTTCCTGACGGATTTCCTTCTCACCCTTGAAGCCGTGACCTTTTCCATCTGCTCTCTCATACTCTTGGAAACACTTCCCACGGAACAGGATTTGAATTGCGACAGACATTCTACACTAATTACTTCTGTAGCACAGGCATGGGGCACATTCCTTGCGATTTCACCCTTACATGGGAAAAGTCTACCATGTTCAGGGAAGATGTTAGTGAGTAGTTCGTTTCTCGGCAGGGGTGTTTCTTCAGACTGAAGAGTACTTCCTTTGTTTAGGATTCGACACGTACATTTTGTGACTCTGGATTCCTCGGGAACCCAGATGGAAGCTCGAAGTCGCGTTTGACACAGACTTGGTTCGCAGAGATTAGTGTATGCCTTTCCTTGGGCGAAGTCACATCCTTTTGAAAACCCTTCTATCTTCGTGACACATGGTGTTCGTTGAGGAAAGCCCCCCCAGAAGAAGTTGTTCCGCGAGTATGGTGTATCACTCTTCCTTCCCCTCCGTTTTCTTTCGCACTTTGCTTCAAGCCGCTTCGTCCCTCAGCAAAGCCGATGGCAGTCGAAGGACCGCCCCTCCACAGCAGCGTTGTTTCTTAGACTTAAGTGTATAGCACGTCCCTTACGCTTCCTCCCCTTTCCAGACCCACACCTCTCTAGGGGACAACTAGTGTGTTGGTTGTCCCATTCGACCCCCATTTTTCTTCACAAATCAGCGTGTGGCATCTTCCTTGCGCTTTCAAACAAAGTACTGACAACGCTTCTATCTTCCCGAAACAAGATCTGAGTTGGGAGAAGCTTTCGACCCAAGTTCGTTCTCAAGCAGTGGTATATGGCACAGTAGTTGTGCCTTCGCTTTTAACGTTGGAAATTTCCTGCGTCTTCTTCCCTGTAGATGGCAGTGGAAAGACTATTTCTCTCTACCGCTTTGTTCCTTGAGAGGTGAGTGTAAGACACTTACACATATATCTCAAAAGGCGTCATGCTTCCCGCACCGAGAGGTGAGCACGAAATCGTGTTGGACGTGGCCTTGTTTCTCTGAGTTCAGTGGAAGGCGCTGCTGAGGCTAGCTCACGTACCTTTGAAGGCCCTTCCAACTTCATGACACAAGACTTTCGTGGAGAGGGACCCTCCACACACCGTGTTCCTCACTGTAGTGTATCGCGCTTTCCGTCTCTTTTCTCTCGCCCTAAGCTTTAACAAGGTGCTTCCATCCGTACGGAAAGGGCTGGTCGTCGACGGACGGCAACCCTCTAGATTTGTTCTTAGAGTCAAACACCCGTAGGCAAGCCTCCTTACGCTTCCTCACATCATACCTCTCCATACTCATCCTTCTTCATGGAACGAACAGTAGACACATTCGAAACGGACGGCCGACTCTAGGGTACGTCCCTCATGCCTCCACACCCACGACGGAAAACACTTTTATCTTCCTGAAACAATATGATAGCTGAGGGCAGACTTCTTCACAAGGGGTTCGTCAAGCACCGTCACAGGGCACGGCACCTTCTTTATGCCTTCACACGTTCATGCCAGAAGGCCGCTCATACGCAGGTGGTGTATGGCTTTCCAGGACTTCCTTCTCACACTTAAAGGCATGACCTGTTCCCTCTGCTGTCTCTCATACTCTTTGAAAACGTTCCTCGCGGAACAAGATTGGAATGGCGAGGGACCATCTACCCTAAGTATGTCTGTGCCACAGGCACGGGGCACATTCCTCGCGCTGCCACACTTACGTTGGAATAGACGAGCATTTTCAGGGAAGGTGTTAGTAGAAACACGGTTTCTCTGCAGTGGTGTTTCTTCAGACTGAAGTGCACGCCGCCTGTTTCGGATTCAACACATACCTGTTGTGACTATGTTCTCCCCGTGACGCCAGAGGTCAGCTCGAAGTCGCCTTCGACACAGACTTGTTTCGCGCCGTTTAGTCTGTGGCTTTCCTTTGGCGAACTCACGTACATTTGGAAAACCCTTCTAGCGTCGTGACCCATGGTGTCCATTGAGCGAAGCCCTCCATACCACGTTGTTCCACGAGGAAGGCCTATCGGGCTTTTCCTCTGCTTCCTTTCATACTTGGCGTAAAGCCGCTTCGATCCTTCGGAAGGGAGAAGGGAGTCGAAGGACCGCTCCTCCGCAGCATTGCTTTTGAGACCTAAGTGTAGAGCTCGTTCCTTACGCTTCCTCCGATTTCCAGACACACACCTCTCTAGGGGACAACTTGTTCGTTGGTGGTCACATTCGACGCACATTTTTCCTCACAATTCCGCGGATGGCATTTTCCTGACGCTTTCACACGAAGTCCTGAAAACGCTTGTCTCTCCCTGAAACAAGATCTGAGTTGAGAGAAGCTTGAGACACAACTCCTTTCTCAAACAGTGGAATATGGCACAGTAGTTGTGCCTTCACTTTTAACGGTGGAAAGTTCTTCCATCTCTTCCCTGTAGGTGGTAGTGGAAAGACTGTTTCCCTACACTTTTCGTTTCTTGAGAGGCGAGTGTAAGACACTTACCTTCTATAGCAACACACACATACCTCCAAAGGCTTCTTTCTTCAAGAACCCAGATGTTAGCACGAAAGCCTGATGGACATGGCCTCGTTTCTCAGAATTCAGTGTAAGGCTACTACCACTGAGGCTAGCCCGCGTACATTGGAAGACCCATCCACCTCCACGACACAGGACTTAATGGAGAGAAACCCTCCGCCCAACGTGTTCCTCCCTGGACGGTATCGCGCGTTCCAGCTCTTTCCTTTCACACCCGGTTTAACAAGCCGCTTCCATCCTTACGAAAAGAGACGGTAGTCGAAGGACGCCAACCCTCGAGATTTGTTCTTAGAGGGAAACAGGCGTATGCCATCTTCCTTGTGCTTCCGCACATCATACATTTCCATACACATCTTTCTTCATGTCACGACGGTAGGCACATTCGAAACGGAGAGCTAAGTCTAGTCTATGTCCCTTACGCCTTCACACCCAATACGGAAAACACTTTCCTCTTTCCTGAAACGATATGATAGTTGAGGGAAGCCTTCTTCACAAGTGGTTTCTCAAGCACCGTCCGTCACAGGGCACATTCTAGATGCTTTCACCATTTCATGCTAAGTGCTTCTCACCCTTACGTGTATGGCTTTCCTGACGGATTTCCTTCTCACCCTTGAAGCCGTGACCTTTTCCATCTGCTCTCTCATACTCTTGGAAACACTTCCCACGGAACAGGATTTGAATTGCGACAGACATTCTACACTAATTACTTCTGTAGCACAGGCATGGGGCACATTCCTTGCGATTTCACCCTTACATGGGAAAAGTCTACCATGTTCAGGGAAGATGTTAGTGAGTAGTTCGTTTCTCGGCAGGGGTGTTTCTTCAGACTGAAGAGTACTTCCTTTGTTTAGGATTCGACACGTACATTTTGTGACTCTGGATTCCTCGGGAACCCAGATGGAAGCTCGAAGTCGCGTTTGACACAGACTTGGTTCGCAGAGATTAGTGTATGCCTTTCCTTGGGCGAAGTCACATCCTTTTGAAAACCCTTCTATCTTCGTGACACATGGTGTTCGTTGAGGAAAGCCCCCCCAGAAGAAGTTGTTCCGCGAGTATGGTGTATCACTCTTCCTTCCCCTCCGTTTTCTTTCGCACTTTGCTTCAAGCCGCTTCGTCCCTCAGCAAAGCCGATGGCAGTCGAAGGACCGCCCCTCCACAGCAGCGTTGTTTCTTAGACTTAAGTGTATAGCACGTCCCTTACGCTTCCTCCCCTTTCCAGACCCACACCTCTCTAGGGGACAACTAGTGTGTTGGTTGTCCCATTCGACCCCCATTTTTCTTCACAAATCAGCGTGTGGCATCTTCCTTGCGCTTTCAAACAAAGTACTGACAACGCTTCTATCTTCCCGAAACAAGATCTGAGTTGGGAGAAGCTTTCGACCCAAGTTCGTTCTCAAGCAGTGGTATATGGCACAGTAGTTGTGCCTTCGCTTTTAACGTTGGAAATTTCCTGCGTCTTCTTCCCTGTAGATGGCAGTGGAAAGACTATTTCTCTCTACCGCTTTGTTCCTTGAGAGGTGAGTGTAAGACACTTACACATATATCTCAAAAGGCGTCATGCTTCCCGCACCGAGAGGTGAGCACGAAATCGTGTTGGACGTGGCCTTGTTTCTCTGAGTTCAGTGGAAGGCGCTGCTGAGGCTAGCTCACGTACCTTTGAAGGCCCTTCCAACTTCATGACACAAGACTTTCGTGGAGAGGGACCCTCCACACACCGTGTTCCTCACTGTAGTGTATCGCGCTTTCCGTCTCTTTTCTCTCGCCCTAAGCTTTAACAAGGTGCTTCCATCCGTACGGAAAGGGCTGGTCGTCGACGGACGGCAACCCTCTAGATTTGTTCTTAGAGTCAAACACCCGTAGGCAAGCCTCCTTACGCTTCCTCACATCATACCTCTCCATACTCATCCTTCTTCATGGAACGAACAGTAGACACATTCGAAACGGACGGCCGACTCTAGGGTACGTCCCTCATGCCTCCACACCCACGACGGAAAACACTTTTATCTTCCTGAAACAATATGATAGCTGAGGGCAGACTTCTTCACAAGGGGTTCGTCAAGCACCGTCACAGGGCACGGCACCTTCTTTATGCCTTCACACGTTCATGCCAGAAGGCCGCTCATACGCAGGTGGTGTATGGCTTTCCAGGACTTCCTTCTCACACTTAAAGGCATGACCTGTTCCCTCTGCTGTCTCTCATACTCTTTGAAAACGTTCCTCGCGGAACAAGATTGGAATGGCGAGGGACCATCTACCCTAAGTATGTCTGTGCCACAGGCACGGGGCACATTCCTCGCGCTGCCACACTTACGTTGGAATAGACGAGCATTTTCAGGGAAGGTGTTAGTAGAAACACGGTTTCTCTGCAGTGGTGTTTCTTCAGACTGAAGTGCACGCCGCCTGTTTCGGATTCAACACATACCTGTTGTGACTATGTTCTCCCCGTGACGCCAGAGGTCAGCTCGAAGTCGCCTTCGACACAGACTTGTTTCGCGCCGTTTAGTCTGTGGCTTTCCTTTGGCGAACTCACGTACATTTGGAAAACCCTTCTAGCGTCGTGACCCATGGTGTCCATTGAGCGAAGCCCTCCATACCACGTTGTTCCACGAGGAAGGCCTATCGGGCTTTTCCTCTGCTTCCTTTCATACTTGGCGTAAAGCCGCTTCGATCCTTCGGAAGGGAGAAGGGAGTCGAAGGACCGCTCCTCCGCAGCATTGCTTTTGAGACCTAAGTGTAGAGCTCGTTCCTTACGCTTCCTCCGATTTCCAGACACACACCTCTCTAGGGGACAACTTGTTCGTTGGTGGTCACATTCGACGCACATTTTTCCTCACAATTCCGCGGATGGCATTTTCCTGACGCTTTCACACGAAGTCCTGAAAACGCTTGTCTCTCCCTGAAACAAGATCTGAGTTGAGAGAAGCTTGAGACACAACTCCTTTCTCAAACAGTGGAATATGGCACAGTAGTTGTGCCTTCACTTTTAACGGTGGAAAGTTCTTCCATCTCTTCCCTGTAGGTGGTAGTGGAAAGACTGTTTCCCTACACTTTTCGTTTCTTGAGAGGCGAGTGTAAGACACTTACCTTCTATAGCAACACACACATACCTCCAAAGGCTTCTTTCTTCAAGAACCCAGATGTTAGCACGAAAGCCTGATGGACATGGCCTCGTTTCTCAGAATTCAGTGTAAGGCTACTACCACTGAGGCTAGCCCGCGTACATTGGAAGACCCATCCACCTCCACGACACAGGACTTAATGGAGAGAAACCCTCCGCCCAACGTGTTCCTCCCTGGACGGTATCGCGCGTTCCAGCTCTTTCCTTTCACACCCGGTTTAACAAGCCGCTTCCATCCTTACGAAAAGAGACGGTAGTCGAAGGACGCCAACCCTCGAGATTTGTTCTTAGAGGGAAACAGGCGTATGCCATCTTCCTTGTGCTTCCGCACATCATACATTTCCATACACATCTTTCTTCATGTCACGACGGTAGGCACATTCGAAACGGAGAGCTAAGTCTAGTCTATGTCCCTTACGCCTTCACACCCAATACGGAAAACACTTTCCTCTTTCCTGAAACGATATGATAGTTGAGGGAAGCCTTCTTCACAAGTGGTTTCTCAAGCACCGTCCGTCACAGGGCACATTCTAGATGCTTTCACCATTTCATGCTAAGTGCTTCTCACCCTTACGTGTATGGCTTTCCTGACGGATTTCCTTCTCACCCTTGAAGCCGTGACCTTTTCCATCTGCTCTCTCATACTCTTGGAAACACTTCCCACGGAACAGGATTTGAATTGCGACAGACATTCTACACTAATTACTTCTGTAGCACAGGCATGGGGCACATTCCTTGCGATTTCACCCTTACATGGGAAAAGTCTACCATGTTCAGGGAAGATGTTAGTGAGTAGTTCGTTTCTCGGCAGGGGTGTTTCTTCAGACTGAAGAGTACTTCCTTTGTTTAGGATTCGACACGTACATTTTGTGACTCTGGATTCCTCGGGAACCCAGATGGAAGCTCGAAGTCGCGTTTGACACAGACTTGGTTCGCAGAGATTAGTGTATGCCTTTCCTTGGGCGAAGTCACATCCTTTTGAAAACCCTTCTATCTTCGTGACACATGGTGTTCGTTGAGGAAAGCCCCCCCAGAAGAAGTTGTTCCGCGAGTATGGTGTATCACTCTTCCTTCCCCTCCGTTTTCTTTCGCACTTTGCTTCAAGCCGCTTCGTCCCTCAGCAAAGCCGATGGCAGTCGAAGGACCGCCCCTCCACAGCAGCGTTGTTTCTTAGACTTAAGTGTATAGCACGTCCCTTACGCTTCCTCCCCTTTCCAGACCCACACCTCTCTAGGGGACAACTAGTGTGTTGGTTGTCCCATTCGACCCCCATTTTTCTTCACAAATCAGCGTGTGGCATCTTCCTTGCGCTTTCAAACAAAGTACTGACAACGCTTCTATCTTCCCGAAACAAGATCTGAGTTGGGAGAAGCTTTCGACCCAAGTTCGTTCTCAAGCAGTGGTATATGGCACAGTAGTTGTGCCTTCGCTTTTAACGTTGGAAATTTCCTGCGTCTTCTTCCCTGTAGATGGCAGTGGAAAGACTATTTCTCTCTACCGCTTTGTTCCTTGAGAGGTGAGTGTAAGACACTTACACATATATCTCAAAAGGCGTCATGCTTCCCGCACCGAGAGGTGAGCACGAAATCGTGTTGGACGTGGCCTTGTTTCTCTGAGTTCAGTGGAAGGCGCTGCTGAGGCTAGCTCACGTACCTTTGAAGGCCCTTCCAACTTCATGACACAAGACTTTCGTGGAGAGGGACCCTCCACACACCGTGTTCCTCACTGTAGTGTATCGCGCTTTCCGTCTCTTTTCTCTCGCCCTAAGCTTTAACAAGGTGCTTCCATCCGTACGGAAAGGGCTGGTCGTCGACGGACGGCAACCCTCTAGATTTGTTCTTAGAGTCAAACACCCGTAGGCAAGCCTCCTTACGCTTCCTCACATCATACCTCTCCATACTCATCCTTCTTCATGGAACGAACAGTAGACACATTCGAAACGGACGGCCGACTCTAGGGTACGTCCCTCATGCCTCCACACCCACGACGGAAAACACTTTTATCTTCCTGAAACAATATGATAGCTGAGGGCAGACTTCTTCACAAGGGGTTCGTCAAGCACCGTCACAGGGCACGGCACCTTCTTTATGCCTTCACACGTTCATGCCAGAAGGCCGCTCATACGCAGGTGGTGTATGGCTTTCCAGGACTTCCTTCTCACACTTAAAGGCATGACCTGTTCCCTCTGCTGTCTCTCATACTCTTTGAAAACGTTCCTCGCGGAACAAGATTGGAATGGCGAGGGACCCTCTACCCTAAGTATGTCTGTGCCACAGGCACGGGGCACATTCCTCGCGCTGCCACACTTACGTTGGAATAGACGAGCATTTTCAGGGAAGGTGTTAGTAGAAACACGGTTTCTCTGCAGTGGTGTTTCTTCAGACTGAAGTGCACGCCGCCTGTTTCGGATTCAACACATACCTGTTGTGACTATGTTCTCCCCGTGACGCCAGAGGTCAGCTCGAAGTCGCCTTCGACACAGACTTGTTTCGCGCCGTTTCGTCTGTGGCTTTCCTTTGGCGAACTCACGTACATTTGGAAAACCCTTCTAGCGTCGTGACCCATGGTGTCCATTGAGCGAAGCCCTCCATACCACGTTGTTCCACGAGGAAGGCCTATCGGGCTTTTCCTCTGCTTCCTTTCATACTTGGCGTAAAGCCGCTTCGATCCTTCGGAAGGGAGAAGGGAGTCGAAGGACCGCTCCTCCGCAGCATTGCTTTTGAGACCTAAGTGTAGAGCTCGTTCCTTACGCTTCCTCCGATTTCCAGACACACACCTCTCTAGGGGACAACTTGTTCGTTGGTGGTCACATTCGACGCACATTTTTCCTCACAATTCCGCGGATGGCATTTTCCTGACGCTTTCACACGAAGTCCTGAAAACGCTTGTCTCTCCCTGAAACAAGATCTGAGTTGAGAGAAGCTTGAGACACAACTCCTTTCTCAAACAGTGGAATATGGCACAGTAGTTGTGCCTTCACTTTTAACGGTGGAAAGTTCTTCCATCTCTTCCCTGTAGGTGGTAGTGGAAAGACTGTTTCCCTACACTTTTCGTTTCTTGAGAGGCGAGTGTAAGACACTTACCTTCTATAGCAACACACACATACCTCCAAAGGCTTCTTTCTTCAAGAACCCAGATGTTAGCACGAAAGCCTGATGGACATGGCCTCGTTTCTCAGAATTCAGTGTAAGGCTACTACCACTGAGGCTAGCCCGCGTACATTGGAAGACCCATCCACCTCCACGACACAGGACTTAATGGAGAGAAACCCTCCGCCCAACGTGTTCCTCCCTGGACGGTATCGCGCGTTCCAGCTCTTTCCTTTCACACCCGGTTTAACAAGCCGCTTCCATCCTTACGAAAAGAGACGGTAGTCGAAGGACGCCAACCCTCGAGATTTGTTCTTAGAGGGAAACAGGCGTATGCCATCTTCCTTGTGCTTCCGCACATCATACATTTCCATACACATCTTTCTTCATGTCACGACGGTAGGCACATTCGAAACGGAGAGCTAAGTCTAGTCTATGTCCCTTACGCCTTCACACCCAATACGGAAAACACTTTCCTCTTTCCTGAAACGATATGATAGTTGAGGGAAGCCTTCTTCACAAGTGGTTTCTCAAGCACCGTCCGTCACAGGGCACATTCTAGATGCTTTCACCATTTCATGCTAAGTGCTTCTCACCCTTACGTGTATGGCTTTCCTGACGGATTTCCTTCTCACCCTTGAAGCCGTGACCTTTTCCATCTGCTCTCTCATACTCTTGGAAACACTTCCCACGGAACAGGATTTGAATTGCGACAGACATTCTACACTAATTACTTCTGTAGCACAGGCATGGGGCACATTCCTTGCGATTTCACCCTTACATGGGAAAAGTCTACCATGTTCAGGGAAGATGTTAGTGAGTAGTTCGTTTCTCGGCAGGGGTGTTTCTTCAGACTGAAGAGTACTTCCTTTGTTTAGGATTCGACACGTACATTTTGTGACTCTGGATTCCTCGGGAACCCAGATGGAAGCTCGAAGTCGCGTTTGACACAGACTTGGTTCGCAGAGATTAGTGTATGCCTTTCCTTGGGCGAAGTCACATCCTTTTGAAAACCCTTCTATCTTCGTGACACATGGTGTTCGTTGAGGAAAGCCCCCCCAGAAGAAGTTGTTCCGCGAGTATGGTGTATCACTCTTCCTTCCCCTCCGTTTTCTTTCGCACTTTGCTTCAAGCCGCTTCGTCCCTCAGCAAAGCCGATGGCAGTCGAAGGACCGCCCCTCCACAGCAGCGTTGTTTCTTAGACTTAAGTGTATAGCACGTCCCTTACGCTTCCTCCCCTTTCCAGACCCACACCTCTCTAGGGGACAACTAGTGTGTTGGTTGTCCCATTCGACCCCCATTTTTCTTCACAAATCAGCGTGTGGCATCTTCCTTGCGCTTTCAAACAAAGTACTGACAACGCTTCTATCTTCCCGAAACAAGATCTGAGTTGGGAGAAGCTTTCGACCCAAGTTCGTTCTCAAGCAGTGGTATATGGCACAGTAGTTGTGCCTTCGCTTTTAACGTTGGAAATTTCCTGCGTCTTCTTCCCTGTAGATGGCAGTGGAAAGACTATTTCTCTCTACCGCTTTGTTCCTTGAGAGGTGAGTGTAAGACACTTACACATATATCTCAAAAGGCGTCATGCTTCCCGCACCGAGAGGTGAGCACGAAATCGTGTTGGACGTGGCCTTGTTTCTCTGAGTTCAGTGGAAGGCGCTGCTGAGGCTAGCTCACGTACCTTTGAAGGCCCTTCCAACTTCATGACACAAGACTTTCGTGGAGAGGGACCCTCCACACACCGTGTTCCTCACTGTAGTGTATCGCGCTTTCCGTCTCTTTTCTCTCGCCCTAAGCTTTAACAAGGTGCTTCCATCCGTACGGAAAGGGCTGGTCGTCGACGGACGGCAACCCTCTAGATTTGTTCTTAGAGTCAAACACCCGTAGGCAAGCCTCCTTACGCTTCCTCACATCATACCTCTCCATACTCATCCTTCTTCATGGAACGAACAGTAGACACATTCGAAACGGACGGCCGACTCTAGGGTACGTCCCTCATGCCTCCACACCCACGACGGAAAACACTTTTATCTTCCTGAAACAATATGATAGCTGAGGGCAGACTTCTTCACAAGGGGTTCGTCAAGCACCGTCACAGGGCACGGCACCTTCTTTATGCCTTCACACGTTCATGCCAGAAGGCCGCTCATACGCAGGTGGTGTATGGCTTTCCAGGACTTCCTTCTCACACTTAAAGGCATGACCTGTTCCCTCTGCTGTCTCTCATACTCTTTGAAAACGTTCCTCGCGGAACAAGATTGGAATGGCGAGGGACCATCTACCCTAAGTATGTCTGTGCCACAGGCACGGGGCACATTCCTCGCGCTGCCACACTTACGTTGGAATAGACGAGCATTTTCAGGGAAGGTGTTAGTAGAAACACGGTTTCTCTGCAGTGGTGTTTCTTCAGACTGAAGTGCACGCCGCCTGTTTCGGATTCAACACATACCTGTTGTGACTATGTTCTCCCCGTGACGCCAGAGGTCAGCTCGAAGTCGCCTTCGACACAGACTTGTTTCGCGCCGTTTCGTCTGTGGCTTTCCTTTGGCGAACTCACGTACATTTGGAAAACCCTTCTAGCGTCGTGACCCATGGTGTCCATTGAGCGAAGCCCTCCATACCACGTTGTTCCACGAGGAAGGCCTATCGGGCTTTTCCTCTGCTTCCTTTCATACTTGGCGTAAAGCCGCTTCGATCCTTCGGAAGGGAGAAGGGAGTCGAAGGACCGCTCCTCCGCAGCATTGCTTTTGAGACCTAAGTGTAGAGCTCGTTCCTTACGCTTCCTCCGATTTCCAGACACACACCTCTCTAGGGGACAACTTGTTCGTTGGTGGTCACATTCGACGCACATTTTTCCTCACAATTCCGCGGATGGCATTTTCCTGACGCTTTCACACGAAGTCCTGAAAACGCTTGTCTCTCCCTGAAACAAGATCTGAGTTGAGAGAAGCTTGAGACACAACTCCTTTCTCAAACAGTGGAATATGGCACAGTAGTTGTGCCTTCACTTTTAACGGTGGAAAGTTCTTCCATCTCTTCCCTGTAGGTGGTAGTGGAAAGACTGTTTCCCTACACTTTTCGTTTCTTGAGAGGCGAGTGTAAGACACTTACCTTCTATAGCAACACACACATACCTCCAAAGGCTTCTTTCTTCAAGAACCCAGATGTTAGCACGAAAGCCTGATGGACATGGCCTCGTTTCTCAGAATTCAGTGTAAGGCTACTACCACTGAGGCTAGCCCGCGTACATTGGAAGACCCATCCACCTCCACGACACAGGACTTAATGGAGAGAAACCCTCCGCCCAACGTGTTCCTCCCTGGACGGTATCGCGCGTTCCAGCTCTTTCCTTTCACACCCGGTTTAACAAGCCGCTTCCATCCTTACGAAAAGAGACGGTAGTCGAAGGACGCCAACCCTCGAGATTTGTTCTTAGAGGGAAACAGGCGTATGCCATCTTCCTTGTGCTTCCGCACATCATACATTTCCATACACATCTTTCTTCATGTCACGACGGTAGGCACATTCGAAACGGAGAGCTAAGTCTAGTCTATGTCCCTTACGCCTTCACACCCAATACGGAAAACACTTTCCTCTTTCCTGAAACGATATGATAGTTGAGGGAAGCCTTCTTCACAAGTGGTTTCTCAAGCACCGTCCGTCACAGGGCACATTCTAGATGCTTTCACCATTTCATGCTAAGTGCTTCTCACCCTTACGTGTATGGCTTTCCTGACGGATTTCCTTCTCACCCTTGAAGCCGTGACCTTTTCCATCTGCTCTCTCATACTCTTGGAAACACTTCCCACGGAACAGGATTTGAATTGCGACAGACATTCTACACTAATTACTTCTGTAGCACAGGCATGGGGCACATTCCTTGCGATTTCACCCTTACATGGGAAAAGTCTACCATGTTCAGGGAAGATGTTAGTGAGTAGTTCGTTTCTCGGCAGGGGTGTTTCTTCAGACTGAAGAGTACTTCCTTTGTTTAGGATTCGACACGTACATTTTGTGACTCTGGATTCCTCGGGAACCCAGATGGAAGCTCGAAGTCGCGTTTGACACAGACTTGGTTCGCAGAGATTAGTGTATGCCTTTCCTTGGGCGAAGTCACATCCTTTTGAAAACCCTTCTATCTTCGTGACACATGGTGTTCGTTGAGGAAAGCCCCCCCAGAAGAAGTTGTTCCGCGAGTATGGTGTATCACTCTTCCTTCCCCTCCGTTTTCTTTCGCACTTTGCTTCAAGCCGCTTCGTCCCTCAGCAAAGCCGATGGCAGTCGAAGGACCGCCCCTCCACAGCAGCGTTGTTTCTTAGACTTAAGTGTATAGCACGTCCCTTACGCTTCCTCCCCTTTCCAGACCCACACCTCTCTAGGGGACAACTAGTGTGTTGGTTGTCCCATTCGACCCCCATTTTTCTTCACAAATCAGCGTGTGGCATCTTCCTTGCGCTTTCAAACAAAGTACTGACAACGCTTCTATCTTCCCGAAACAAGATCTGAGTTGGGAGAAGCTTTCGACCCAAGTTCGTTCTCAAGCAGTGGTATATGGCACAGTAGTTGTGCCTTCGCTTTTAACGTTGGAAATTTCCTGCGTCTTCTTCCCTGTAGATGGCAGTGGAAAGACTATTTCTCTCTACCGCTTTGTTCCTTGAGAGGTGAGTGTAAGACACTTACACATATATCTCAAAAGGCGTCATGCTTCCCGCACCGAGAGGTGAGCACGAAATCGTGTTGGACGTGGCCTTGTTTCTCTGAGTTCAGTGGAAGGCGCTGCTGAGGCTAGCTCACGTACCTTTGAAGGCCCTTCCAACTTCATGACACAAGACTTTCGTGGAGAGGGACCCTCCACACACCGTGTTCCTCACTGTAGTGTATCGCGCTTTCCGTCTCTTTTCTCTCGCCCTAAGCTTTAACAAGGTGCTTCCATCCGTACGGAAAGGGCTGGTCGTCGACGGACGGCAACCCTCTAGATTTGTTCTTAGAGTCAAACACCCGTAGGCAAGCCTCCTTACGCTTCCTCACATCATACCTCTCCATACTCATCCTTCTTCATGGAACGAACAGTAGACACATTCGAAACGGACGGCCGACTCTAGGGTACGTCCCTCATGCCTCCACACCCACGACGGAAAACACTTTTATCTTCCTGAAACAATATGATAGCTGAGGGCAGACTTCTTCACAAGGGGTTCGTCAAGCACCGTCACAGGGCACGGCACCTTCTTTATGCCTTCACACGTTCATGCCAGAAGGCCGCTCATACGCAGGTGGTGTATGGCTTTCCAGGACTTCCTTCTCACACTTAAAGGCATGACCTGTTCCCTCTGCTGTCTCTCATACTCTTTGAAAACGTTCCTCGCGGAACAAGATTGGAATGGCGAGGGACCATCTACCCTAAGTATGTCTGTGCCACAGGCACGGGGCACATTCCTCGCGCTGCCACACTTACGTTGGAATAGACGAGCATTTTCAGGGAAGGTGTTAGTAGAAACACGGTTTCTCTGCAGTGGTGTTTCTTCAGACTGAAGTGCACGCCGCCTGTTTCGGATTCAACACATACCTGTTGTGACTATGTTCTCCCCGTGACGCCAGAGGTCAGCTCGAAGTCGCCTTCGACACAGACTTGTTTCGCGCCGTTTCGTCTGTGGCTTTCCTTTGGCGAACTCACGTACATTTGGAAAACCCTTCTAGCGTCGTGACCCATGGTGTCCATTGAGCGAAGCCCTCCATACCACGTTGTTCCACGAGGAAGGCCTATCGGGCTTTTCCTCTGCTTCCTTTCATACTTGGCGTAAAGCCGCTTCGATCCTTCGGAAGGGAGAAGGGAGTCGAAGGACCGCTCCTCCGCAGCATTGCTTTTGAGACCTAAGTGTAGAGCTCGTTCCTTACGCTTCCTCCGATTTCCAGACACACACCTCTCTAGGGGACAACTTGTTCGTTGGTGGTCACATTCGACGCACATTTTTCCTCACAATTCCGCGGATGGCATTTTCCTGACGCTTTCACACGAAGTCCTGAAAACGCTTGTCTCTCCCTGAAACAAGATCTGAGTTGAGAGAAGCTTGAGACACAACTCCTTTCTCAAACAGTGGAATATGGCACAGTAGTTGTGCCTTCACTTTTAACGGTGGAAAGTTCTTCCATCTCTTCCCTGTAGGTGGTAGTGGAAAGACTGTTTCCCTACACTTTTCGTTTCTTGAGAGGCGAGTGTAAGACACTTACCTTCTATAGCAACACACACATACCTCCAAAGGCTTCTTTCTTCAAGAACCCAGATGTTAGCACGAAAGCCTGATGGACATGGCCTCGTTTCTCAGAATTCAGTGTAAGGCTACTACCACTGAGGCTAGCCCGCGTACATTGGAAGACCCATCCACCTCCACGACACAGGACTTAATGGAGAGAAACCCTCCGCCCAACGTGTTCCTCCCTGGACGGTATCGCGCGTTCCAGCTCTTTCCTTTCACACCCGGTTTAACAAGCCGCTTCCATCCTTACGAAAAGAGACGGTAGTCGAAGGACGCCAACCCTCGAGATTTGTTCTTAGAGGGAAACAGGCGTATGCCATCTTCCTTGTGCTTCCGCACATCATACATTTCCATACACATCTTTCTTCATGTCACGACGGTAGGCACATTCGAAACGGAGAGCTAAGTCTAGTCTATGTCCCTTACGCCTTCACACCCAATACGGAAAACACTTTCCTCTTTCCTGAAACGATATGATAGTTGAGGGAAGCCTTCTTCACAAGTGGTTTCTCAAGCACCGTCCGTCACAGGGCACATTCTAGATGCTTTCGCCATTTCATGCTAAGTGCTTCTCACCCTTACGTGTATGGCTTTCCTGACGGATTTCCTTCTCACCCTTGAAGCCGTGACCTTTTCCATCTGCTCTCTCATACTCTTGGAAACACTTCCCACGGAACAGGATTTGAATTGCGACAGACATTCTACACTAATTACTTCTGTAGCACAGGCATGGGGCACATTCCTTGCGATTTCACCCTTACATGGGAAAAGTCTACCATGTTCAGGGAAGATGTTAGTGAGTAGTTCGTTTCTCGGCAGGGGTGTTTCTTCAGACTGAAGAGTACTTCCTTTGTTTAGGATTCGACACGTACATTTTGTGACTCTGGATTCCTCGGGAACCCAGATGGAAGCTCGAAGTCGCGTTTGACACAGACTTGGTTCGCAGAGATTAGTGTATGCCTTTCCTTGGGCGAAGTCACATCCTTTTGAAAACCCTTCTATCTTCGTGACACATGGTGTTCGTTGAGGAAAGCCCCCCCAGAAGAAGTTGTTCCGCGAGTATGGTGTATCACTCTTCCTTCCCCTCCGTTTTCTTTCGCACTTTGCTTCAAGCCGCTTCGTCCCTCAGCAAAGCCGATGGCAGTCGAAGGACCGCCCCTCCACAGCAGCGTTGTTTCTTAGACTTAAGTGTATAGCACGTCCCTTACGCTTCCTCCCCTTTCCAGACCCACACCTCTCTAGGGGACAACTAGTGTGTTGGTTGTCCCATTCGACCCCCATTTTTCTTCACAAATCAGCGTGTGGCATCTTCCTTGCGCTTTCAAACAAAGTACTGACAACGCTTCTATCTTCCCGAAACAAGATCTGAGTTGGGAGAAGCTTTCGACCCAAGTTCGTTCTCAAGCAGTGGTATATGGCACAGTAGTTGTGCCTTCGCTTTTAACGTTGGAAATTTCCTGCGTCTTCTTCCCTGTAGATGGCAGTGGAAAGACTATTTCTCTCTACCGCTTTGTTCCTTGAGAGGTGAGTGTAAGACACTTACACATATATCTCAAAAGGCGTCATGCTTCCCGCACCGAGAGGTGAGCACGAAATCGTGTTGGACGTGGCCTTGTTTCTCTGAGTTCAGTGGAAGGCGCTGCTGAGGCTAGCTCACGTACCTTTGAAGGCCCTTCCAACTTCATGACACAAGACTTTCGTGGAGAGGGACCCTCCACACACCGTGTTCCTCACTGTAGTGTATCGCGCTTTCCGTCTCTTTTCTCTCGCCCTAAGCTTTAACAAGGTGCTTCCATCCGTACGGAAAGGGCTGGTCGTCGACGGACGGCAACCCTCTAGATTTGTTCTTAGAGTCAAACACCCGTAGGCAAGCCTCCTTACGCTTCCTCACATCATACCTCTCCATACTCATCCTTCTTCATGGAACGAACAGTAGACACATTCGAAACGGACGGCCGACTCTAGGGTACGTCCCTCATGCCTCCACACCCACGACGGAAAACACTTTTATCTTCCTGAAACAATATGATAGCTGAGGGCAGACTTCTTCACAAGGGGTTCGTCAAGCACCGTCACAGGGCACGGCACCTTCTTTATGCCTTCACACGTTCATGCCAGAAGGCCGCTCATACGCAGGTGGTGTATGGCTTTCCAGGACTTCCTTCTCACACTTAAAGGCATGACCTGTTCCCTCTGCTGTCTCTCATACTCTTTGAAAACGTTCCTCGCGGAACAAGATTGGAATGGCGAGGGACCATCTACCCTAAGTATGTCTGTGCCACAGGCACGGGGCACATTCCTCGCGCTGCCACACTTACGTTGGAATAGACGAGCATTTTCAGGGAAGGTGTTAGTAGAAACACGGTTTCTCTGCAGTGGTGTTTCTTCAGACTGAAGTGCACGCCGCCTGTTTCGGATTCAACACATACCTGTTGTGACTATGTTCTCCCCGTGACGCCAGAGGTCAGCTCGAAGTCGCCTTCGACACAGACTTGTTTCGCGCCGTTTCGTCTGTGGCTTTCCTTTGGCGAACTCACGTACATTTGGAAAACCCTTCTAGCGTCGTGACCCATGGTGTCCATTGAGCGAAGCCCTCCATACCACGTTGTTCCACGAGGAAGGCCTATCGGGCTTTTCCTCTGCTTCCTTTCATACTTGGCGTAAAGCCGCTTCGATCCTTCGGAAGGGAGAAGGGAGTCGAAGGACCGCTCCTCCGCAGCATTGCTTTTGAGACCTAAGTGTAGAGCTCGTTCCTTACGCTTCCTCCGATTTCCAGACACACACCTCTCTAGGGGACAACTTGTTCGTTGGTGGTCACATTCGACGCACACTTTTCCTCACAATTCCGCGGATGGCATTTTCCTGACGCTTTCACACGAAGTCCTGAAAACGCTTGTCTCTCCCTGAAACAAGATCTGAGTTGAGAGAAGCTTGAGACACAACTCCTTTCTCAAACAGTGGAATATGGCACAGTAGTTGTGCCTTCACTTTTAACGGTGGAAAGTTCTTCCATCTCTTCCCTGTAGGTGGTAGTGGAAAGACTGTTTCCCTACACTTTTCGTTTCTTGAGAGGCGAGTGTAAGACACTTACCTTCTATAGCAACACACACATACCTCCAAAGGCTTCTTTCTTCAAGAACCCAGATGTTAGCACGAAAGCCTGATGGACATGGCCTCGTTTCTCAGAATTCAGTGTAAGGCTACTACCACTGAGGCTAGCCCGCGTACATTGGAAGACCCATCCACCTCCACGACACAGGACTTAATGGAGAGAAACCCTCCGCCCAACGTGTTCCTCCCTGGACGGTATCGCGCGTTCCAGCTCTTTCCTTTCACACCCGGTTTAACAAGCCGCTTCCATCCTTACGAAAAGAGACGGTAGTCGAAGGACGCCAACCCTCGAGATTTGTTCTTAGAGGGAAACAGGCGTATGCCATCTTCCTTGTGCTTCCGCACATCATACATTTCCATACACATCTTTCTTCATGTCACGACGGTAGGCACATTCGAAACGGAGAGCTAAGTCTAGTCTATGTCCCTTACGCCTTCACACCCAATACGGAAAACACTTTCCTCTTTCCTGAAACGATATGATAGTTGAGGGAAGCCTTCTTCACAAGTGGTTTCTCAAGCACCGTCCGTCACAGGGCACATTCTAGATGCTTTCGCCATTTCATGCTAAGTGCTTCTCACCCTTACGTGTATGGCTTTCCTGACGGATTTCCTTCTCACCCTTGAAGCCGTGACCTTTTCCATCTGCTCTCTCATACTCTTGGAAACACTTCCCACGGAACAGGATTTGAATTGCGACAGACATTCTACACTAATTACTTCTGTAGCACAGGCATGGGGCACATTCCTTGCGATTTCACCCTTACATGGGAAAAGTCTACCATGTTCAGGGAAGATGTTAGTGAGTAGTTCGTTTCTCGGCAGGGGTGTTTCTTCAGACTGAAGAGTACTTCCTTTGTTTAGGATTCGACACGTACATTTTGTGACTCTGGATTCCTCGGGAACCCAGATGGAAGCTCGAAGTCGCGTTTGACACAGACTTGGTTCGCAGAGATTAGTGTTTGCCTTTCCTTGGGCGAAGTCACATCCTTTTGAAAACCCTTCTATCTTCGTGACACATGGTGTTCGTTGAGGAAAGCCCCCCCAGAAGAAGTTGTTCCGCGAGTATGGTGTATCACTCTTCCTTCCCCTCCGTTTTCTTTCGCACTTTGCTTCAAGCCGCTTCGTCCCTCAGCAAAGCCGATGGCAGTCGAAGGACCGCCCCTCCACAGCAGCGTTGTTTCTTAGACTTAAGTGTATAGCACGTCCCTTACGCTTCCTCCCCTTTCCAGACCCACACCTCTCTAGGGGACAACTAGTGTGTTGGTTGTCCCATTCGACCCCCATTTTTCTTCACAAATCAGCGTGTGGCATCTTCCTTGCGCTTTCAAACAAAGTACTGACAACGCTTCTATCTTCCCGAAACAAGATCTGAGTTGGGAGAAGCTTTCGACCCAAGTTCGTTCTCAAGCAGTGGTATATGGCACAGTAGTTGTGCCTTCGCTTTTAACGTTGGAAATTTCCTGCGTCTTCTTCCCTGTAGATGGCAGTGGAAAGACTATTTCTCTCTACCGCTTTGTTCCTTGAGAGGTGAGTGTAAGACACTTACACATATATCTCAAAAGGCGTCATGCTTCCCGCACCGAGAGGTGAGCACGAAATCGTGTTGGACGTGGCCTTGTTTCTCTGAGTTCAGTGGAAGGCGCTGCTGAGGCTAGCTCACGTACCTTTGAAGGCCCTTCCAACTTCATGACACAAGACTTTCGTGGAGAGGGACCCTCCACACACCGTGTTCCTCACTGTAGTGTATCGCGCTTTCCGTCTCTTTTCTCTCGCCCTAAGCTTTAACAAGGTGCTTCCATCCGTACGGAAAGGGCTGGTCGTCGACGGACGGCAACCCTCTAGATTTGTTCTTAGAGTCAAACACCCGTAGGCAAGCCTCCTTACGCTTCCTCACATCATACCTCTCCATACTCATCCTTCTTCATGGAACGAACAGTAGACACATTCGAAACGGACGGCCGACTCTAGGGTACGTCCCTCATGCCTCCACACCCACGACGGAAAACACTTTTATCTTCCTGAAACAATATGATAGCTGAGGGCAGACTTCTTCACAAGGGGTTCGTCAAGCACCGTCACAGGGCACGGCACCTTCTTTATGCCTTCACACGTTCATGCCAGAAGGCCGCTCATACGCAGGTGGTGTATGGCTTTCCAGGACTTCCTTCTCACACTTAAAGGCATGACCTGTTCCCTCTGCTGTCTCTCATACTCTTTGAAAACGTTCCTCGCGGAACAAGATTGGAATGGCGAGGGACCATCTACCCTAAGTATGTCTGTGCCACAGGCACGGGGCACATTCCTCGCGCTGCCACACTTACGTTGGAATAGACGAGCATTTTCAGGGAAGGTGTTAGTAGAAACACGGTTTCTCTGCAGTGGTGTTTCTTCAGACTGAAGTGCACGCCGCCTGTTTCGGATTCAACACATACCTGTTGTGACTATGTTCTCCCCGTGACGCCAGAGGTCAGCTCGAAGTCGCCTTCGACACAGACTTGTTTCGCGCCGTTTCGTCTGTGGCTTTCCTTTGGCGAACTCACGTACATTTGGAAAACCCTTCTAGCGTCGTGACCCATGGTGTCCATTGAGCGAAGCCCTCCATACCACGTTGTTCCACGAGGAAGGCCTATCGGGCTTTTCCTCTGCTTCCTTTCATACTTGGCGTAAAGCCGCTTCGATCCTTCGGAAGGGAGAAGGGAGTCGAAGGACCGCTCCTCCGCAGCATTGCTTTTGAGACCTAAGTGTAGAGCTCGTTCCTTACGCTTCCTCCGATTTCCAGACACACACCTCTCTAGGGGACAACTTGTTCGTTGGTGGTCACATTCGACGCACATTTTTCCTCACAATTCCGCGGATGGCATTTTCCTGACGCTTTCACACGAAGTCCTGAAAACGCTTGTCTCTCCCTGAAACAAGATCTGAGTTGAGAGAAGCTTGAGACACAACTCCTTTCTCAAACAGTGGAATATGGCACAGTAGTTGTGCCTTCACTTTTAACGGTGGAAAGTTCTTCCATCTCTTCCCTGTAGGTGGTAGTGGAAAGACTGTTTCCCTACACTTTTCGTTTCTTGAGAGGCGAGTGTAAGACACTTACCTTCTATAGCAACACACACATACCTCCAAAGGCTTCTTTCTTCAAGAACCCAGATGTTAGCACGAAAGCCTGATGGACATGGCCTCGTTTCTCAGAATTCAGTGTAAGGCTACTACCACTGAGGCTAGCCCGCGTACATTGGAAGACCCATCCACCTCCACGACACAGGACTTAATGGAGAGAAACCCTCCGCCCAACGTGTTCCTCCCTGGACGGTATCGCGCGTTCCAGCTCTTTCCTTTCACACCCGGTTTAACAAGCCGCTTCCATCCTTACGAAAAGAGACGGTAGTCGAAGGACGCCAACCCTCGAGATTTGTTCTTAGAGGGAAACAGGCGTATGCCATCTTCCTTGTGCTTCCGCACATCATACATTTCCATACACATCTTTCTTCATGTCACGACGGTAGGCACATTCGAAACGGAGAGCTAAGTCTAGTCTATGTCCCTTACGCCTTCACACCCAATACGGAAAACACTTTCCTCTTTCCTGAAACGATATGATAGTTGAGGGAAGCCTTCTTCACAAGTGGTTTCTCAAGCACCGTCCGTCACAGGGCACATTCTAGATGCTTTCGCCATTTCATGCTAAGTGCTTCTCACCCTTACGTGTATGGCTTTCCTGACGGATTTCCTTCTCACCCTTGAAGCCGTGACCTTTTCCATCTGCTCTCTCATACTCTTGGAAACACTTCCCACGGAACAGGATTTGAATTGCGACAGACATTCTACACTAATTACTTCTGTAGCACAGGCATGGGGCACATTCCTTGCGATTTCACCCTTACATGGGAAAAGTCTACCATGTTCAGGGAAGATGTTAGTGAGTAGTTCGTTTCTCGGCAGGGGTGTTTCTTCAGACTGAAGAGTACTTCCTTTGTTTAGGATTCGACACGTACATTTTGTGACTCTGGATTCCTCGGGAACCCAGATGGAAGCTCGAAGTCGCGTTTGACACAGACTTGGTTCGCAGAGATTAGTGTTTGCCTTTCCTTGGGCGAAGTCACATCCTTTTGAAAACCCTTCTATCTTCGTGACACATGGTGTTCGTTGAGGAAAGCCCCCCCAGAAGAAGTTGTTCCGCGAGTATGGTGTATCACTCTTCCTTCCCCTCCGTTTTCTTTCGCACTTTGCTTCAAGCCGCTTCGTCCCTCAGCAAAGCCGATGGCAGTCGAAGGACCGCCCCTCCACAGCAGCGTTGTTTCTTAGACTTAAGTGTATAGCACGTCCCTTACGCTTCCTCCCCTTTCCAGACCCACACCTCTCTAGGGGACAACTAGTGTGTTGGTTGTCCCATTCGACCCCCATTTTTCTTCACAAATCAGCGTGTGGCATCTTCCTTGCGCTTTCAAACAAAGTACTGACAACGCTTCTATCTTCCCGAAACAAGATCTGAGTTGGGAGAAGCTTTCGACCCAAGTTCGTTCTCAAGCAGTGGTATATGGCACAGTAGTTGTGCCTTCGCTTTTAACGTTGGAAATTTCCTGCGTCTTCTTCCCTGTAGATGGCAGTGGAAAGACTATTTCTCTCTACCGCTTTGTTCCTTGAGAGGTGAGTGTAAGACACTTACACATATATCTCAAAAGGCGTCATGCTTCCCGCACCGAGAGGTGAGCACGAAATCGTGTTGGACGTGGCCTTGTTTCTCTGAGTTCAGTGGAAGGCGCTGCTGAGGCTAGCTCACGTACCTTTGAAGGCCCTTCCAACTTCATGACACAAGACTTTCGTGGAGAGGGACCCTCCACACACCGTGTTCCTCACTGTAGTGTATCGCGCTTTCCGTCTCTTTTCTCTCGCCCTAAGCTTTAACAAGGTGCTTCCATCCGTACGGAAAGGGCTGGTCGTCGACGGACGGCAACCCTCTAGATTTGTTCTTAGAGTCAAACACCCGTAGGCAAGCCTCCTTACGCTTCCTCACATCATACCTCTCCATACTCATCCTTCTTCATGGAACGAACAGTAGACACATTCGAAACGGACGGCCGACTCTAGGGTACGTCCCTCATGCCTCCACACCCACGACGGAAAACACTTTTATCTTCCTGAAACAATATGATAGCTGAGGGCAGACTTCTTCACAAGGGGTTCGTCAAGCACCGTCACAGGGCACGGCACCTTCTTTATGCCTTCACACGTTCATGCCAGAAGGCCGCTCATACGCAGGTGGTGTATGGCTTTCCAGGACTTCCTTCTCACACTTAAAGGCATGACCTGTTCCCTCTGCTGTCTCTCATACTCTTTGAAAACGTTCCTCGCGGAACAAGATTGGAATGGCGAGGGACCATCTACCCTAAGTATGTCTGTGCCACAGGCACGGGGCACATTCCTCGCGCTGCCACACTTACGTTGGAATAGACGAGCATTTTCAGGGAAGGTGTTAGTAGAAACACGGTTTCTCTGCAGTGGTGTTTCTTCAGACTGAAGTGCACGCCGCCTGTTTCGGATTCAACACATACCTGTTGTGACTATGTTCTCCCCGTGACGCCAGAGGTCAGCTCGAAGTCGCCTTCGACACAGACTTGTTTCGCGCCGTTTCGTCTGTGGCTTTCCTTTGGCGAACTCACGTACATTTGGAAAACCCTTCTAGCGTCGTGACCCATGGTGTCCATTGAGCGAAGCCCTCCATACCACGTTGTTCCACGAGGAAGGCCTATCGGGCTTTTCCTCTGCTTCCTTTCATACTTGGCGTAAAGCCGCTTCGATCCTTCGGAAGGGAGAAGGGAGTCGAAGGACCGCTCCTCCGCAGCATTGCTTTTGAGACCTAAGTGTAGAGCTCGTTCCTTACGCTTCCTCCGATTTCCAGACACACACCTCTCTAGGGGACAACTTGTTCGTTGGTGGTCACATTCGACGCACATTTTTCCTCACAATTCCGCGGATGGCATTTTCCTGACGCTTTCACACGAAGTCCTGAAAACGCTTGTCTCTCCCTGAAACAAGATCTGAGTTGAGAGAAGCTTGAGACACAACTCCTTTCTCAAACAGTGGAATATGGCACAGTAGTTGTGCCTTCACTTTTAACGGTGGAAAGTTCTTCCATCTCTTCCCTGTAGGTGGTAGTGGAAAGACTGTTTCCCTACACTTTTCGTTTCTTGAGAGGCGAGTGTAAGACACTTACCTTCTATAGCAACACACACATACCTCCAAAGGCTTCTTTCTTCAAGAACCCAGATGTTAGCACGAAAGCCTGATGGACATGGCCTCGTTTCTCAGAATTCAGTGTAAGGCTACTACCACTGAGGCTAGCCCGCGTACATTGGAAGACCCATCCACCTCCACGACACAGGACTTAATGGAGAGAAACCCTCCGCCCAACGTGTTCCTCCCTGGACGGTATCGCGCGTTCCAGCTCTTTCCTTTCACACCCGGTTTAACAAGCCGCTTCCATCCTTACGAAAAGAGACGGTAGTCGAAGGACGCCAACCCTCGAGATTTGTTCTTAGAGGGAAACAGGCGTATGCCATCTTCCTTGTGCTTCCGCACATCATACATTTCCATACACATCTTTCTTCATGTCACGACGGTAGGCACATTCGAAACGGAGAGCTAAGTCTAGTCTATGTCCCTTACGCCTTCACACCCAATACGGAAAACACTTTCCTCTTTCCTGAAACGATATGATAGTTGAGGGAAGCCTTCTTCACAAGTGGTTTCTCAAGCACCGTCCGTCACAGGGCACATTCTAGATGCTTTCGCCATTTCATGCTAAGTGCTTCTCACCCTTACGTGTATGGCTTTCCTGACGGATTTCCTTCTCACCCTTGAAGCCGTGACCTTTTCCATCTGCTCTCTCATACTCTTGGAAACACTTCCCACGGAACAGGATTTGAATTGCGACAGACATTCTACACTAATTACTTCTGTAGCACAGGCATGGGGCACATTCCTTGCGATTTCACCCTTACATGGGAAAAGTCTACCATGTTCAGGGAAGATGTTAGTGAGTAGTTCGTTTCTCGGCAGGGGTGTTTCTTCAGACTGAAGAGTACTTCCTTTGTTTAGGATTCGACACGTACATTTTGTGACTCTGGATTCCTCGGGAACCCAGATGGAAGCTCGAAGTCGCGTTTGACACAGACTTGGTTCGCAGAGATTAGTGTATGCCTTTCCTTGGGCGAAGTCACATCCTTTTGAAAACCCTTCTATCTTCGTGACACATGGTGTTCGTTGAGGAAAGCCCCCCCAGAAGAAGTTGTTCCGCGAGTATGGTGTATCACTCTTCCTTCCCCTCCGTTTTCTTTCGCACTTTGCTTCAAGCCGCTTCGTCCCTCAGCAAAGCCGATGGCAGTCGAAGGACCGCCCCTCCACAGCAGCGTTGTTTCTTAGACTTAAGTGTATAGCACGTCCCTTACGCTTCCTCCCCTTTCCAGACCCACACCTCTCTAGGGGACAACTAGTGTGTTGGTTGTCCCATTCGACCCCCATTTTTCTTCACAAATCAGCGTGTGGCATCTTCCTTGCGCTTTCAAACAAAGTACTGACAACGCTTCTATCTTCCCGAAACAAGATCTGAGTTGGGAGAAGCTTTCGACCCAAGTTCGTTCTCAAGCAGTGGTATATGGCACAGTAGTTGTGCCTTCGCTTTTAACGTTGGAAATTTCCTGCGTCTTCTTCCCTGTAGATGGCAGTGGAAAGACTATTTCTCTCTACCGCTTTGTTCCTTGAGAGGTGAGTGTAAGACACTTACACATATATCTCAAAAGGCGTCATGCTTCCCGCACCGAGAGGTGAGCACGAAATCGTGTTGGACGTGGCCTTGTTTCTCTGAGTTCAGTGGAAGGCGCTGCTGAGGCTAGCTCACGTACCTTTGAAGGCCCTTCCAACTTCATGACACAAGACTTTCGTGGAGAGGGACCCTCCACACACCGTGTTCCTCACTGTAGTGTATCGCGCTTTCCGTCTCTTTTCTCTCGCCCTAAGCTTTAACAAGGTGCTTCCATCCGTACGGAAAGGGCTGGTCGTCGACGGACGGCAACCCTCTAGATTTGTTCTTAGAGTCAAACACCCGTAGGCAAGCCTCCTTACGCTTCCTCACATCATACCTCTCCATACTCATCCTTCTTCATGGAACGAACAGTAGACACATTCGAAACGGACGGCCGACTCTAGGGTACGTCCCTCATGCCTCCACACCCACGACGGAAAACACTTTTATCTTCCTGAAACAATATGATAGCTGAGGGCAGACTTCTTCACAAGGGGTTCGTCAAGCACCGTCACAGGGCACGGCACCTTCTTTATGCCTTCACACGTTCATGCCAGAAGGCCGCTCATACGCAGGTGGTGTATGGCTTTCCAGGACTTCCTTCTCACACTTAAAGGCATGACCTGTTCCCTCTGCTGTCTCTCACACTCTTTGAAAACGTTCCTCGCGGAACAAGATTGGAATGGCGAGGGACCATCTACCCTAAGTATGTCTGTGCCACAGGCACGGGGCACATTCCTCGCGCTGCCACACTTACGTTGGAATAGACGAGCATTTTCAGGGAAGGTGTTAGTAGAAACACGGTTTCTCTGCAGTGGTGTTTCTTCAGACTGAAGTGCACGCCGCCTGTTTCGGATTCAACACATACCTGTTGTGACTATGTTCTCCCCGTGACGCCAGAGGTCAGCTCGAAGTCGCCTTCGACACAGACTTGTTTCGCGCCGTTTAGTCTGTGGCTTTCCTTTGGCGAACTCACGTACATTTGGAAAACCCTTCTAGCGTCGTGACCCATGGTGTCCATTGAGCGAAGCCCTCCATACCACGTTGTTCCACGAGGAAGGCCTATCGGGCTTTTCCTCTGCTTCCTTTCATACTTGGCGTAAAGCCGCTTCGATCCTTCGGAAGGGAGAAGGGAGTCGAAGGACCGCTCCTCCGCAGCATTGCTTTTGAGACCTAAGTGTAGAGCTCGTTCCTTACGCTTCCTCCGATTTCCAGACACACACCTCTCTAGGGGACAACTTGTTCGTTGGTGGTCACATTCGACGCACATTTTTCCTCACAATTCC